>NC_073692.1:60752750-61103414 GCF_029784155.1 Uranotaenia lowii
GTAATTTTTTTCAATTTTGCCATTTTTGTGATTTTTGTCACTTTTGTCATTTTTGTCATTATTGTAAATTTTGTCATTTTTGTCATTTTTGTCATTTTTGTCATTTTTTTCATTTTCGCCATTTTTGTGATTTTTGTCACTTTTGTCATTTTTGTCATTTTTGTCATTTTTGTCATTTTTGTCATTTTTGTCATTTTTGTCATTTTTGTCATTATTGTCATTTTTGTCAGTTTTGTCATTTTTGTTATTGATGTCATTGATGTTATTTATGTAATTTTTATAATTTTGATTAGGTTTTTGTTATTTTGATCATTTTTTACAACACTGTCATTTTTGTCATATTTTTTATTTCTGTCGGTTCTGTCATTTTGCTGTTTTTGTTAATCTGGTAATTTTTATAGTTTTAACCCATTCGAGACGGCGCCAGTGGTCCAAAACCCAGAAAAGCTGGCAGAAAGTCGATTTTTGATGCACTCATAATTTTCTATCCAAATATTTCATCGTGTTCCGGCATTTTCAAGTTAACTGAAACCATGAAAATGATAGTCTCAAGTTTACCCGTTTCGGAGTTCTCAAAGAAATGCTAAGAAAAGATTGAATATTTTTTGAAAAATTCGCAAAGATTTGCTTACATTGAAAAACGAATAGATATTCAAATTGCGAATTTATATTGCTTTGCATCTTCCCGGATCACGAACTACATTGATATTAAATTGGATCTCTAGGTTGATTTTTCTCAAAAATCCATTCATAAAACATCATTTTCATATTTTGAAGCACTATCAGTATGAATTTCTGTGTTATTCTTACTTTTAGGAAAACTCCCAAAACATAATTAAATTACGGTTTCTCAAATATTCCTCTGAGTATTGTTGAAATCATAGAACCTTTTTTGCTATTCAATATTCATGAGAACCGATTGAAATTTAAAAAATTGTTAGAAACTTTTATGATATTATTTTAAAAATATTAAATATGAAATAAATTTAAAAATAAATACTAAAGGTTAAATTAAAAAAATAAGAAAATATGAAGCAAAAAGTTTGTATTTCTCGTTTAAAATGTAAACTAAGTTTTTTGTGTTAAAACAACCATTGATATAATAAATGATCATTTAAGAAAAAAAGCCTACAAACGTTAATTTCAAAATTTTGATCAGTAGTGGCGAAATTGTTGAACAATTCTCTTCTATCATAAAATCTCTATTGTGACTCGTTAATTAATGAAAAATTAAAAAAAATGATCGGTACTAGAGCGTTGTCAGGTCAATATGTATTTATTTAATTTCATATGTATTGTAATTTTGAGATAATTTTAGATTCAATTAACCTTTCTAGGATGTGATAGATTTTGCAGCAATCTGTTGGAAAATTTTAATACAAGAATTTACTTACTAAGATATAAAAATAAATTAATTTTTGTCGAATTCTTACAGTAAAAAAAGAAAATTAAAAGAAAATATGAAAATAATATGTTATTATTGTGAAATTATAATTATTGAACAATTTTGAAAGGTTCCAGAGTAAAAATTGTTGAAAACAGACTTTTTGCCAGCTTTTTTGAGAATTGGACCACTGTGCGGCGACTTTTTTCGAACGCGTCCCCCAGGAGCCAAAAATTTTTATTCTTTGATTCGATCAATTTTTATCTCAAAAACATGAATACAATGAAGTTTTCAAAAATTAATCGTAAATTTACGAACAACGTTCATTGCACACCGTGTGTGCAGTCCGCTCCTCGAAATAAAATTATTTCGAGGAGCCGCATTGCACACACGGTGTGCAATGGGCAGAAAAATGAAAATACACCATTCAAAACATGATCAACCTTCGTTTCAATTGTTGTTTGGTTATAAAAGAAAAAATATAATGCAAAGAATATTATGTAATGTTGTTTGAACCAACAATCAGTGTTTTTAAAAATTTTTCCAATAAAAATGTGTTTACTCTTGTGATTTATGACGATGGTTTCTACTTTGTCGGTTTCTACCCAATTTTTTCTCCTGTGGATTTTTTTTTTATACGAGAACTATTTAAGTAGTCTAACTATTAAACTCCGGTTAACTTAGTCTTGTATTAATTTATAACTATATTTCATAAAAAAATATGCAATGAAAAATTTAGTGTTCATCACATAATCTTCCGTACTTTTTTCTGAATAGCACCTTGGAATAAGGTGATTTGTCCAACATTTCATGAAGGCGCATAGAACGGAGCGTTCAAATTTTTAAAAATTTAATACAACATAAAACTAAAATTTCCTAAAAATCATAAATTGATTGTTTGAATAGATTTCATGAAAAAAATAATGAAATTCAATGATGATGATATTATAAAGCGGGCCACAGACTACACAACATTTGTACAAATGCGATGAAATTCGATGAAATTTTGTCGCTGTGAGCACGATTTGCATAATGTATGGCACTGCTTGAATGAGCGCCCAAACGGTTGGAGTAAAATCGGTCGGGATCGAAATATTTTGTACAAAACATTCTCCCAGCCGGGGTGGAGATGGTTTTTTTTGTTGCTGTTGCTGTTTTCGCCAGCAATCATTTGTATTCGCGTGAAATATGTTTGTATAGTGTGTGGGCGAGCATAGATCAAACAATCGACGCGGAATCATCGAATTTCTACAGGCCAATTTGTGTAGTCTATGGCCCGCTTAAGCAAACACTTACAGAGATAAAGTTAATTCCATTTGGTTTTTTTTAAATAAATTGTAAAAAGTAACCAATAATTTAAATTTTATTTGATCATTCGATAGCTATCGTAAATAATATTTTCAACTATAAGATAGAGATTCCAAGAACACCTTTGTGAAAGTAGAATCTACTAAAACTCCCCGCCAAGGGCTAAAGAACCCAATAGCACACTCTAAATCTTGAGAATTTAAAAATAAGACTTTACAATACAGAATTCACACAAACGCTATACACCAGGTCCAAGATGCATATCAATTTCAGTTATTCTCTGCACACCATAACCTAAACAATCAACAACGCAAACTTCCACAACAACAGCACAAATAGCCTATAAATGCCCTATTGTCTGTATCGACAATAGTCTGTACGAAACGAAAATCTGTCTGCGCTGCCTAATTTTATGTCATTTTCATCCCCAGATATTTTGAAAACATTTTCATTCACAGTGAAACCATTGTCAAATTATGTTTACCTATGCTTTACAGATTCTATTGGTTCAAGAACCAATAAAATTGGTCCACTAGTTTCATCAAAATCATGAAATAGTTAAAACAACTTCCATTGCACACACGGTGTGCAATCGGTCTTATAGCCTCGGAAAGTCATTGCACACACGGTGTGCAATCCGTCTCGGGTGGGTTAAGTTTTTTTTTGTCATTTCTATATTTTTTGGACAACACTGTTAGATTTATCAATTTAGTTATTCGCGTCATTTTAATTATTTTTTCATTTTTGTCATCTTGACATTTTTAATAATTTTGTTTTTTTTTTTGTCATTATAATAATTGTTAAGATTAGTAATTTTTTATAATTTTTGTAATATTTGAAAACATTGTCATTCTGTCATTTTCTTTATTTTATCATTTTTGTCAATTGTCATTTATACCACTTTTGTCATATTTGCCATTTTAGTTATTTTTGCCATTTTTATTTTGTCGTTTTCGTCATTTGTGACATTCTAGTAATTTTTCAAGATGTTTTATTTTTTTAAAATTTTCTCATAAACTTATTTTTGCCATTTTCGTATGTATTTGTCATTTTTGTCATTTTGTTATTTTTTTTCATATTTCTCATTTTTGTGATTTTTGTCATTTTTGTCATTTTTTTTGTTTTTGTTTTTGTAATTTTTGTAATTTTTGTAATTTTTGTCATTTTTTGTCATTTTTGTCATTTCTGTCATTTTTGTCATTTTTGTCATTTTTGTCATTTTTGTCATTTTTGTCATTTTTGTCATTTTTGTCATTTTTGTCATTTTTGTCATTTTTGTCATTTTTGTCATTTTTGTCATTTGTGTCATTTGTGTCATTTATGTAATTTTGATAATTTTGATTAGGTTTTTGTTATTTTGATCATTTTTTACAACACTGTCATTTTTGTCATATTTTTTATTTCCGTCGGTTCTGTCATTTTGCTGTTTTTGTCAATCTGGTAATTTTAATAGTTTTAAGTTTTTTTTGTTATTTCTATATTTTTGGACAACACTGTTAGATTTATCAATTTAGTTATTCGCGTCATTTTAATTATTTTTTTCATTTTTGTCATCTTGACATTTTTAATAATTTTGTTTTTTTTTTTGTCATTATAATAATTGTTAAGATTAGTAATTTTTTATAATTTTTGTCATATTTGAAAACATTGTCATTTCAGTGATTTTCTTTATTTTATCATTTTTGTCAATTGTCATTTATGCCACTTTTGTCATATTTGCCATTTTCGTCATTTTTGCCATTTTTATTTTGTCGTTTTCATCATTTGTGACATTCTTGTAATCTTTCATGATGTTTTATTTTTTTAAATTTTTCTCATAAACTTATTTTTGCCATTTTATGTATTGTTAAATTTGTCATTTTTTTCCAATTTTCGTCATTTTTGTCATTTTGTTATTTCTTTCATATTGGTAAAGTCAATTTTGTCTTTTTTTGTTATATTTGTCGTTTTGCCATTTTTATCATTTTTGTCATTGTAATTTTTTTGTCATTTTTGACAACATTATCATTTTGTCATTTTTCCAGATTTTGCAATTTGGTCATATTTGCGTTTTCTCTCATTTCTGTCTTTTTATAATTTTAAGTTATTTTTTGTTTTTTAATAATTTTGACAACACTGTCATTTTTGTCATTTTTAATTTTTGTATTTTTTTTCATTTCTATATTTTTAGATTTCTTTAAAATAATTTTTGACAACACAATAATTTTTGTTCAGTTTTGAAATTTATGTCTTTTATTTAATTTTTTGTATTTTTTGTTATTTATGTCATTTCTGAAAACAATGTCATTTTCGTCAAATTTCATATTTTTGTTTTGTATGTCATTTCTGTTAATTTAATTTAATTTTTGTGTCATTGTTGTTATTCAGTTTCTCAAATTTAGTTATTTTTATCATTTTTGTCAATTTTCCAATTTCGAAAATGTTTTCCTCATTTATGTCAATATTCTTTTTATTTCCATTTTTGGTCTTTTTTAAATTTTGTCATTTTTCAAGGTTTTGTGTTATGTTGGTATTTTTGTTATTTCTGTAATTTTACCGTATTGGTCATATTTGATTTTATTGTAATTTTTGTATTTTTTAATTTATGTTATTTTTGTCATTTTGGTAATTTTCGTCATTTTTGTCTTTTTGGACAACACTGTCATTTTTTTTTCATTTTTAGTCATTTTTTGTCATTTTTGTCATTTCTATAATTTTTGTCATTTTTGTTTTATTTGTTATTTTATTATTTTTGACATTTTTGTTAGTTTTCAGTTTTATAACATTGTTCTTATTTTTGTCAGTTTTGTCATTGGTGTAATTTTGGTAATTTTTTTATATCTTGTCATTTTCGACAATTTTTTTCATTTTGTATATTTTTTTCCTTTTTTGGCGGTTTTATAATTTTTAGTATTTTTTTTGTTATATTTGTATTTTTCGACAACTTTATCATTTTTGTAATTGCTGTCGTTTTTCTGATTTTCATCATTTTTGGCATTTCTGTAATTTTTGCCATTTTTCTTATTTTTATAATTGTTATATTTTTTGTCATTTTGGACAACACTGTAATTTTTTTATGTGTTTGTCATTTTTTGCTATTTTCATTTTCGACAACACAGTCATTTCTGATGTTTTTGTCATTTTGTTAATTTTGTCGTTATTGTCATTTAAAAAATATTGCCATTCTTTTCATTTTTTTTATATTTTTTTTGATTTAATCATTTTCGACAACACTGTCAATTTTGAAATCTTCTTCATTTGTGTCAACATTGTCTATACGCCAACACTGTCATTTTCGTCTACATTGTCACTTTTGTCAACGTTGTCATATTGCAATGATTTTCGTTTATGTCATTTATTTTTTTTTATTCAACCAAGATCTAAAAAAAAACCGAGATTTTTAAGAAGCACTTTCTATTTGAAACAATTGGATAAGACAACTGTTTTCTGCCGTCAGATACTGTCAGTTGGTATCATTCACTTTTATTTAAAAAATGACGTCACTTAAAGATGCAACTTGAGAGTGCATTTTTCTAGTTAGGTCAATAAAAAATGAACAAAAATCTAGACCCTATTCGCGTAAATCGCATAGGTAGCGTAAATTTGAAAGTAAACTAGCGCTCAAATGACACTCAACGTGCGCGTCTTTAAACATTCTATAAGAATACGATGATGATGATCTCATTTTGTAACGTGATGAGACTTCCTCACCGTCTAGAAGTAAGAAAGCGGTTCGGTAACGAAAATAACGTAACCGCGAATGAGACTAGGTCTACAGGTTTGTGGTTCGTTCTGATCGCGGGCGTAAATCCTGACGCGCAGTTGGGAGCTCGTGAATGAAAAAAAGCGGAATGGAACGGAACTAAGCTAGGGGGTGGGGTACGTGCCAAGTGACTCGACGTTAAGGGGCGTCACCTCTCAAGCGTGACACTTTACACGCCCTCCCCCCTCTTCTTACTGCTCCCGGTTCCGCGTTTCACTCACGAGACGAAACCGCGCTCAATTGTGTCTTTTGTTTGTTTTTGTTTTGTTTTTTTTTGTTTTGTTTTTTTTTTTTGTTTTTTTTGTCCTTTATTTATTTTTTAGTCTTCTTCAATTACAATACTAGTTTTTTGTGTGAATTCTTAAAAAATTTTAGTTTTTGTGTGTTTTCAGTTGATGTAAGGTAAATAAATCTCTTTCCTTTAAGTAATTAAACAATCTTAAACCTAGCTTTTTGTAAATTTATATGTGAATAGCGCGGTGTCGGCTTCGGGCCGAAACTTAACTCCCGTCACTTATCGCTCCGGGTTGAAATTTATGGGGTAGCCATTTGAAAGATAGAAGCGAACAGCAGCAGCAAGTGAGTAGGTGAATGGTTTTCATTTTTCGCAACTGTATCTTTCTTTGAGTCGGTTCAGTGGAAAATCCTCTTTCAAGAAAATTGGTTAAAATATTTCGAAAGTCCACGATTCAGGTTTCAACAGTCCAAGGGATTAATCTTGTCAGTCGGGCGAGTCTCAAGACCAATTAATTAAGGGAGTTCTGTTTAAATTAATCAGGATTGTATCGGGTTAGTCCAAGACACCTGAAAGAGAAAAGACAGAAGACAGCGAGTGTGGCATACATGTTTATTTTTTTGGGGAGACGCCAGCCGTCATTCACAGTTTTCCACGCGTGAGGCGGAAAAAAGGGACAGGGGTCTCGCACGCGATTTTGTCCACTTTCCCAATCCCACCGGCAGTTGATTCGGTTTTTCTTTCGTGGGAGCGTTTTATGCAGTAATTTAGTAAGTAGGTCGTTGAGTCGGTAATTTGTGACGTTTAATTTGGACCAAGTGTGTATTCGAGAAGGGCGTGTCGATCGGCGTTGAGGATTGAAGATCTATTGACATCTTCCTGTCAAAAATTTTAAAAAGATCTAACGTATTCGAATTTTTCAATCGCAATTTTGAAAATCAATTTTAGTCTGAGTTTTGGATCTGAACTGCAAATCTAAATCATTCGAACAAGGCCTTGGTCAGCAAAGAAAATATCCAAAACCTTTTGAGAACAAGTTTGAAACATTTTATTTTCCTGTTTCAATTCTTTAAGATTTATAATAATTTATGAATAATTTTAACGTTTTTGTCCTACAATCCTAAACAGCGACACGCCCTTCGCTCAAAGTGTTCTAAATGTGACGCTGTTGCCGTCCTCACGGATTTTCCACTTAATTTACGTAGACGTGACGATAGGTTAAAATTACGGTAACATGTGATGTAACAAGTAAGTGATAAGTTCCGCTACACAGGTATTACGTTTAGCTTTTCTTCAACATTCAACAAGAAACTGGGTTAAGGATTTTCGCTTTCCCGCAGCGCAGCGTGACTCTTTCAATTTAATGTAGCTGTTTTTAGGTTATGTTTAAGGTGCGTTTCAGATAGAGTGCGCCGCCTGGTGGCGAAAACGATTCTTTCATCTTTGAATGTGTTCGATAACTTCCCCGGGGAACTTCCGAAACATCTGCAGATCGATATAACATACATTTGTATAAATAAGATCGGAGAAAACAGTTTAGGTCAGTTTGGGGACAAAATTTCCAGCATCAGCTGCCAGCTCCGGCTCGCTTATTCGTCATCATCGGCTCCGGCACAGTTCGGACAGACAGGTTTGCCCTCCATCGAGTAGAACGACTTGCCAGTGACCGGCTTTTTGCAGTCCTATAAATAGGCAGGAAGATTATACGCGACCAAGACACACAGATAGATAGACTTAAGTTAACGCTAAAAAACCAGAAAATTTTCCATTGAACCCTACCCGATTTTCACACATGTTCTTCGGTCATCAAAATCTATACATCATCCTTCATCGGTCAAGGTTCCACCCCCTCAGTAACCTTGGACCTACCCTCGGATTCAAACTTCACAAAGTATAAATATTTACTTCAACAACCAAAAAAAAGTACACAAGTTCAACGCCTGTTCAAAAAGATGAAAGATTTGACGGCACAAAAACGCAAACCAGAAAACCCTAAAATCCAGGCGTCGGCGTTACTGCAAAATATACCAATACGCATATTGGAGTGCAAAAATCTAATTACCAAAGTACATATACGAAACAAAATAAATCATCCTTAACCAATTGCGGGCAAAATCGGTGAAGTTGAACCGGCAATTGGGATTTTTAGGCGGCGGCCAAGCGCTAACGAGAAATTTGCTGCTGCTGATCGATCGATTAGCTGCAGATCGTTTGCAACTTCGATTTGCTTGCCTTGCCCTGTTGGGAATTTATTTCGTTTTGAAGGGGCATATATGACGTAATTTTATAAATTTGGTTGATCATAAATGAAAAAAGAATTAAGCAAAAATATTTGTTGGAAATAAGATTTCAAAACCTAAGACTTGAAGAATAAAAAATGTAATGACCATCAGATTATCCGACTATTTTACTATAACTTTTTTTGCTGTTAAATTGAAACTTAAATTGTTATGCTTTCTAAATTCTTCTAATATAGTTTTTTTTTTTCAATCAAATTCACATTTGTGCACATATTTTTATTCTAATGTTTCTAATGTTTCAATTCATTATTCTGTATTGTTTCGATTGCATTCGATTTTTAAAACTTTTTTGTATATCTCCAATTTTAATTTCTCTTTTTTCGAATTTTCGAGTTTTCGTATTTTTTTTTTATTCTGATGGTGATGTTTTCCATTATTTTTTGTTGTTTTTAATTTTGTTCAGTTTTTAACCTTTTTCTTAATTTTTTTTTGTTTTACTTCCCTTTTTATTTTTTTATTTTTGATTTTTCTTCATTTATTTATTTTGGGCCTTTTTATTGATTTATTTTCAAATTAATTTTATCTGTTTTTCTTGTACTTCCCTTTTTTACATTCATTCTTGTTTCTTAATTATCTTTCTTCGTGTCATTTTTTAATTACTTTTCATTCATATGAATTGTTTCATTTTTCCATACTTTGTGTCTTTTCTATTTTTTATTCCATTTTCCCTTTTTTTTTCAAATTCTACACATGTTATTTCCATATTTTTCGTTCTTCCATATTTTTCTCCGTTTTCCCATGTTTTTCCTTCTTTTTACGAAATTTTCTTTTTTTCTAATTTTGTTTTTGATTTTTTCATTTTTTCCACAAATTTTTTTATTCTTTCAATTTTATTTTATTTTTTCATTCTTTTTATTTATTTTTTATTTTTTTTTTTACAAACTCATTTTTTCCTTTTCTTTTTTTTTTATTTTTTAATTTTCGATTTTTTACCATGTTTAACACATTCGTCGCCACGGCAGCCTTATTTGGGTGACGGGTGTATTTCCTGGGGGGGCCCGTCACATCAAAAAGCGGGTGACGCTCTCTTTCTCTAGTTAGCCGCTCAGTTTAGCCACATGTTGCACATCTGGGAATTCTCTTTTTTTTTCTCGCTCCCGGAATTTCTTAAAGCCCGGCTAGTAAAACTCCCGAAATGAGCGTGGCGACGAACGTGTTAATTTTTATTCAATTTTTTTTTAATTTTTTCAGTTTTTTTGTTTTCCATTTTTTCCATTTTTTAATTTTTTCAATTCTTTTGAATATTTTCTTTTTTTTTAATTTTTTTTTATTTTCAAAATTCTTTTTCATTTTTGCAATATTTTTCCATTTTTTCAATCTTAATTTTTTCATATTTTTTTTAATTTTTCCATTTTTATTATAATTGTTTTTTTTATTTTTTAAATTTTTTAATTTTCAATTTCAATTGATTTTTTAATTTTTTTCCATTTTTTCCTTTTTTCCATTATTCTTTTTTTATTTTTTCCATTTTGTTTATTTTTTCTTTTTCTTCCATTTTTTTGATTTTTTTTTCCATTATTTTCAATTTTTTTCCTTTTTCTTCTTTTTTATTTTTTTCCATTTTTTCCACTTTTTTATTTTTTTTCCATTTTTTTGAATATCTTCCAATTTTTTAATTTTTTTATTTTTTCCTTTTTTTTATTTTTCAATTATTTTTATAAATTTTTTTATTTTATTTTTTCCATTTTTTTTTATTTTTTTCATCTTTTTTTTTCATCTTTTTTTTCATCTTTTTTTTCATCTTTTTTATTTTTTTCATCTTTTTTTAATTTTTTCCATCTTTTGTAATTTTTCCATTTTTTTAATTTTTTCCATTTTTATTTATTTTTTCCGTTTTTTTGTTTTTTGCATGTTTTTTTCCACTATTTTTTAATTGTTTCATTTTTTTTACATTTTTTTTATATATTTTCCGTTTTTTTTTTGAATTTTTTTACCATTATTTTTTATTTATTTTTTCTGTATTTTTTTTTATTTTTTTCCATTTTTTTTTATTTTTTCAATTTTTTTTTATTTTTCCTTATTTTTAATTTTTCTTTTTTTTTACATTTTTTTATTCTTTCCATTTTTTTTATTATTTTCATTTTTTTTTGTTTTTTCCATTTTTTTTATTTTTTCCATTTTTTTTATTTTTTCCATTTTTTTTATTTTTTTCATTTTTTCTATTTTTTCCATTGTTTTTTTCCATTTTTTTATTTTATACATTTTTTTAAATTTTTTCCCTTTTTTTTTAATTTTTCCCATTTTTTTTATATTTTCCATTTTTTTCCATTTTTTTTCCATTTTTTTCCATTTTTTCCATTTTTTTCCATTTTTTTTTATTTTTCAAATTTTTTTTTATTTTTTCCGTTTTTTTTTATTTTCCCCATTTTTTTATTTTTCCCATTTTTTTTTTATTTTTCCCATTTTTTTATTTTTCTCATTTTTTTTGTTTCTCCCATTTTTTTCCTCATTTTTTTTTAATTTTTCCTATTTTTTTAATTTTTCCCATTTTTTTTTTATTTTTCCCATTTTTTTTTTATTTTTCCCATTTTTTTTTATTTTTCCCATTTTTTTTTTATTTTTCCCATTTTTTTATTTTTCCCATTCTTTTTAATTTTTCCCATTTTTTTTATTTTTCCCATTTTTTTTATTTTTCCCATTTTTTTTATTTTTCCCATTTTTTTTTATTTTTTTTTATTATTTCCATTTTTTTAAATTTTTTTCATTTATTCAATTTTTTCCCTTTTTTTCATTTTTTCCAATTCTTTTATTTTTCTCCATTTTTTTTTTATTTTTTTCCATTTTTTTCATTTTTCCCAATTTTTTCATTTTTTTTCCAATTTTTTCATTTTTTTCCAATTTTTTCTTTTTTTCCAATTTTCTTCCAATTTTTTAATTTTTTTTGCCAATTTTTTAATTTTTTTCCATTTTTTTTAAATTTTTTCCATTTTCTGCATATTATCAAAAATATTATCCATTTTTTTGTTATTTTTTTTTAATTTTTCCATTTTTTTTTTATTTTAAATTTTTTTTCGTTTTTTTTTTCATTTTTTTTCATTTTCTTTTATTTTTATAAAAAATTTTTCCATTTTTCCATTTTTTAATTTTTTTTTTATTTTTCCATTTCCATTTCCATTTCCATGTCCATTTTTTCATTTTTTCATTTTTTCCAATTTTTTCGTTTTTTTTTTTGTCATTTTATAAATTTTATTGCCATTTTTCCATATTTTTTTGTCATTTTTCAATTTTTTTGTCATTTTTCCATTTTTTAATACATATAATATTTTAATACAATTTTTTAGTCTCTTTTTTAAATTGTTTTGGTTTTTTTTCCATTTTATAGGGGAACTGGAGGTATAATGCCCAGTGTGGGCAAAATGCCCCACTGCAATATCTAGCTAGATATACACTTATTTTCAGAATTCTGTACGTTATTCCCTTCTAATTAACAGTAGAAACCTTTTGTACAAAACATTAGCATCAAATATACGATAAATCCCTGCAAAAATCCAGAAATATTTTTCAAGCCATATTCTTTGCAATTTTTGCCTTAACTTACGCAAGGAATTACGGCATCAGTAAGCAAAAAAATACCTGACATCTGTTATAACGATGAACATTGGTCTTGAAAATCATCACAAAACGAAAAATTTCCTAATTCAATTATTTTTCCTGTTGTTTTGAACGATTTTTAACAGACATGTCTAGGTGGGTCAAAACGCGCCATGTCCGTTTATCTTTAAGCATGTTTCATATTTGTTTAAATGTATATGCAGTTTCATCTCAACAATTTTAAAGATATTTATATGTTGTATTGAAAAACATAACTTTGAATATAAACGAATATATTTAAAATTCCTAAAATTAATATAGATTTAACTAACTATTCACAAGAATTTGAGTGTATCTGGCAGCACTCCGCGTAGCAATACATTTTTCCATCTGGGAAGTAGAATAGAAGTGTTTTTACCTGGCAAACACTTTCGGAGGCACTTGAATCAATAAACACTTATTAAACGTTAAACGGCGCGATTGGGTACACACATATGCGCATTATGCCCCTACTGAATCTGAAATTCCATTTTCAACCTACTCTTCAAACTTCATTAAATTTGTGGCCTTTTTTGATCTTTCAGTTATTCTAACTATTGGATTTAGACAGAAAATAAACCAAGCTTCCAAACACAACCGGACATTAAAGTTAATCTTTTCAAATATACTCTAAAACAAGGCTATCTTCTTAACGTGGGCATTATGCCCCCTCTTCCCCTATCTCTTTTTGTGGTTATTCAAATTTTATCATTCTTCACTTGCAGATTAAATGTCTTTGAATGTCAATTTTTTTTTGTGTATTTTGTATAATTTTCAACTTTATAATTTTTTTTTTATTTTGCCTTTTTAACAGTTTTCTACTGCTTTATATTTTTTCACTTATATTCCATTTATAATTTATTTTTTAAGTTCGACATATTCCAGTTCCTTTATATTGCAATCATGTTTTTCATGACTTCCATGTTTTATTGATTTTTTATGTTTTTTCATATATTTTACATGTTTGAATTTGTTTTCATTGTGGTTTGATTTTATTTTGTTTATATGAAATTTTTGTCATATTTTTATGTTTGGCTTTTACCAATCTTTGGATTTTTAAAAATAATTTTCAATTTTAGTTTCTTCAACATTTTTGAATTATTCTTTTCTTTTTTTTTTCACCATATCCGTTTTTGCCATTTAAGTTTTTTTTTTCACAATTTGTATAGCTTTTTTGTTACCTTTCATTGGCTGATTCGATTTGAATAAATAGATTCTATATTTACTTTTATCTGTTTTTTTTTGTTGTTTTTAAAATTCTCGAAACTTTTTAATTTTTTTCAAATAAAAAATTTCTTTTCCGGAGATTTCTTGATTTGTTTTTTTAACCCTTACAGTTGTTCATGGATTTTTCTTATTTCCCTGGACTTTGAATATTTGTCTGGCGAATTTGTTTAGATTTCAATACCGAGATTCATTTTTCAAAAGAACCATCCAACGTTTAAATTTCATTTGATTATGTAGTAAATAATATATTCAAAACATCTAAAGTAAAAAATCCCTTTTGAACATAACTTGGGAAAAGACAGAATTTCAAACTCAATCAAAAAACTGTCATGTTTTCTGTTTCGCTCATTTGAAAAGGAATGATACCTAGAAAAAATCAATGTAACATGAAAGTTGAATATCTTTCAAAATAAATGGTTCAAATTGTTTTGAGCCTACAAATTTTAAAAATAGATATCATTTTTTTTTGCAAAAGTAGAAAGTAGTAATTAACAAACGACATCGTTATGATTACAAAATATCAATTCAATTGTTGTCCAAAGAAGATTATACAGAAAAGTAAACTTACCACCACGTTTTTTCTGTCTAGACTTATTTAAACATTCTTTAAAAAAAGGAAAGTTTTAACATGTTTTACAACACTTTAATGATTGGAAAAAGAGTTTTCATCACAAAATGACCCAACGAAAAATTTCCAAGTAATTTAAAACTATCTATTAAAACCATAATAAACCTCGAGGATGAATAAATCTGAAGGTTTAAAATCCCAACAAAAAACGAAATCAACGTGATTTACAATGTTTTTCTACATTGAAACGTTGCTTAGTCTGGCAGTAAGAACAGGTTATCAGTAGTAACAGATGTTGATGAATTTTGTAATAGCTGTTTTGATTGCGTTACAGATTAAAATAATGACACCACACTAGTCACTTGATGGTCAATTCAAATCAGATGAACTCCTCTGATAGCCCGTTTTTTTTTTCAACATCCTTCACCAAGAAAATGATTGATTGTGTTTTTTTTTCATTTCATCAGTTATTCAAAAAGCACTAATTTTACACAAGTTTAAAATTCTTAGAAAAATTTCAAAACACTGATCTCGTAAATGACCTCTAAAATTTTTGAAGTGCATCCTTGAGAACTTTTAAAGATCCTTTTCAATCCGGTTCTTTTCGGATATTTGCAGTTGACTCTCTGCTCAACCAAGACGAATGTTTTGTTTTTGGAAGACCCCGTTTTCCGGTTCCACGAAATGTGCTCTACTCACCCTGCAAACGAAACAATCCGGATGCCACTGGCTGTTGAGGGCCGAGATGTAGTTCTCCATGATGGCCCGGTTGCACCCGTTGCACTTGGGGGCGAACATGTCGAAGTAATCGTTGCGGCAGTACGGTTTTCCATCCCGCTCGTGGAAGCCATCCTCCCCGAACTGTTGGCCGCACTGGGCACAGAAGAAGTGCTCCGTATGCCAGGTTTTCTCCAGCGCCGTCACACATTTCTGGATTTTTATATTCCGTTTCGAGTTTTCGCGATGCGTAGGAGAAAATTGAAAAGTTTTTGATCAGCGCACGATTTTTCACGCTTCCAAAAATGGAAACGCAAAAATATGCTCCACGATTTTTGGTGGGGAAGTTGCATCGAACTTTCTTTTCCGATGAAGGCGCATGGTGGTTGCTGCAATGCAGCAACAACCATGCGTCTCCTTTAGAAGAAAATTCGAGCGCAGCTCCAGCCCACTAAAATCTAGAATTCCTAGTCTTACATCCAAGATCGGTCCATTGCAATATGCGCAACGTGGGCTGAACAGATTGTGGTAATCTGCCTCGCAGTAGGGATTTCCGTCCCGCTCGAAGAAGTTCCGGGTTCCCAGCTCCTGGCTGCAATGATTGCAGGTAAAATGCTCCGGATGCCAAGTTTTTCCGAGGGCCGTAATGACCTGACCGATGATGGGCTTATCGCATGCATTACAGCATCCCTTCTGGGTCGTATTAACTCCTTGACGGCTCATGTCGGCCTGCAAATTTCCGAGCATAGAATCCAACTGATCACTTCCGGGCTCAAGCTGTTCCGTAGTCGTTACGGTCGTCAAAGTAGTTTGATAGTGCGATACGCCTTGATTCGGCTTGGCGTAATCCGTAACCAGCTGATTCTGATGCGATCCGGATGTGATCTGTAACGAAACGAACAAACAAGAAAAAATAACGCTCAACTTAATCCATCAATCAAAATCGAATATCCTAACAAAATGCAACTGTGCAGATCCGATCGAAGAAGGGTGGGGATGCAGAAAATTAATCGCGAATATCCTCGTTCGAATCAAGAGCAGAGAAAAATGTCTTGCTGCGACGCCGATTCAAATTGAACTGACTGGCCCGGCAGTGGTTATGAATTTTATTCCTGGCCTTTTGCCGTGCTTCCATCCACCACCAGTTAGAAGTAAAAAACGCGCGTGTGTGTCTGTAAGGCGCGAGCAACTACTAACTAAGCGCAGTCATAGGACGAACTACGCCATCATCATCATCATCTATGATGATGGCGGTGATGGAGGAGAACCACAATGGCTGTTCGTGATGATACTAGAGTTCGCTAACAACCCTTCTGGAAGAATTTAAAAAAAAGAAGGGTGGGTGGTTGCATCTTTAGACAACCATTCAATGCTATATTTGCGATTCGCCGCCGCGCCGGTAGAACAATAATAATAAGAGTTCAATTTCACCGACAGTCGCGATTATTTACTAATGGAAATGAGCTGGGTGTGGAAAAAAGTTCCAGCTACAATAACTGTAAGGAATGTTCAGCTTTTTGGCATTTGATCTTATGAATTGAACAAATTTATGACGAAAAAAGTTCTCAACTTCTGACTGCCAAAATAATGAAAAATGTTAAAAATCTTGTTGGACCAATTTTAGGCTTCTATAAACCTGATGCAGAAAATGTTTTGTATCCTGAATTGTTTGCTATTTTCAAATTCATTTCTTGGTACCGAAGGAAAATATAAATGTGTCAGAGCTTTCAGATTTTGAAAGGCCGATTATTTCAGAATCGAACGTGGATAAGAGGTTGCATATTTTACTTTCAATTCGAAGGAATGATGCTGAAATCAAATCTTCAAATAAGTATATCTCAGTGTAAGTGAAAGAAAATTTTATAACGCTTAAAGCTTCTCAATACATATATGTATATAACCAACAACAAAAGAGTAAATTTACTTTATCTAAAAAATAATATCGATGAGTTTTCAAAGCCGTTTTTCAAATGTTTTTCCATATTTTTTTTTCTTCCAAAAGCTTTGATTTTTCTCCAGAAAAAGAGCTCTAAAACTCACAAAACAGTACATACCTCTAAACTATATCAACACACAAACTTAGACTTTTAATAGAGAGTTCAATCATTGATCATATTATTATTTCCTTGAGTCGAAAGATCTGGAGAAATTCCAACAAATACTGGGATTTATGACAACTGAGGGAATTAGATTGATTTTTTTTTTTCATTGGTATAACATCGGATTCTATTGGTTCTACACTAAGGTTGCCAGATTTTTTTTCAGCACGTATCCGGCCCGGACAAATCCGGGCTATTTTATTTAAAAACCTAACAAAATTCGGACATTCGATTTCAAAATTGTCGACCAAAAATCCGGGACAATTTGGTCAAAACCCAGGAATAACATGAAAAAGTGTCTTTTTTCATCAAAACTCAACAGCAGATTTCCTATCGTAATTTAGGCTTCCTTAAAACCTTCAATAATATTCTTTTTAAAATTTTCTCAAAAATTTTCGTTTTGGACGCATAAATAAAATAAATTTAAAACACGATTTGTTTTTTTTTTTGTGCGATTTGGCAAATAAGGAGAATAAATCCGGGAAAACCCGGGCTTATTAAATTAAATCAGGATAACTGGGCCGAAAACATCCGGATGTTATCCCGTGCGAAGAAACATCCGAAAGTTTCCTTTGTAGTTTTGACCGGGAGCGTCAAAACTTTCTACTGCTTCCATCCGGGTTCGCAAACTTGTAACCTTTCACATTTCCCTGAAAATAAAAATCAATCGAATAAACAAAAATTGAGTTCGGCTGCCGAACTTAGTTTTGAGTACGCCTATTAGAACTTAGTTTTGAGATTGCCCAGTCGAACTCAGAGTTGAGGACTGTCACTGAAGTACTGTTTTTAACCAAAATAACTTTTTATTTTCTTGGCGGCCCGCCACACTCCCTCACACCAAGAAACTCATATGAGCCTCCTGGTAATGGACGCTAACTGTTCTCTGCATGTCTGACAGCAAAAGGAAAAACACAAAACGCGAGCAAAAATTTACTCTTGCTGAGAACTTAAATAATATAGTTACTTAGTGCGAAGAGATGTTACGTTACAAAACTTAATTGCAACATGAATCTCAGTTGAAATAATATTTCCTTTTAAGAGATCCATGTACATATTTGATATTGATTATCTACTAAAATTTAATTTGAAATACTACAAAAAATTTAATAAACTACATTTAATTATACTAAATTTACAGCTAAGAAAAATACAAGACTAATAATACATAACTTCTGAATAGTCGTTGGATGATCAACGGCTTAAATTTTCTTTTAAAATAATGTATTAGTTTGGTCTTGAAACAGTTTCTATTTGTGGAATTTTTTATATCCTCAGGAAGAACTTTGAATTTGGTTGGATCAATAAAAGAAATTCGACGTTGGCCACGAGAAGTTGAAGATGTGCTGCGTACCAAGTGATGAGAAAAGCAGGTTTTATGGATTCTAACTCCTGTTGTAAATCTCAGGCTTTGACTACTGTTTGACGAGTGCAAATTATCAAATACATAAATAATTGTTTGTAAATCGCAAAGTTGATTTAGAGGTGATATGTTGTGTGACCTATTAGAATCGATTATATTAGTTGGATAGAGTAGGGGAAGATTAAGGATATCGGTTTTGTAGGGATTGTAGACGTGACAAAAGGGAAAAAGATGATATACATTTTGTGAATTGACCCAAGAAGCTGACCTGTGCAAAATTTCAGCCTAATTGGACTGGATTTAGGGTTGCTTCAAAGCGCTTAAAGTTTTAATTACTACCCTTAAAAATCACCAAAAAGGGAACTAAAGGAAATTCGAAAATCGAAATTTAATTTTGATGCTAATGACTTAAAAATGTATGAAACGTCAAGTTCTGGTGTTGTTTCGAGAAAAAAAAATTATCAAAAATCGACTTCGGTTTTCCGAAAATATGGTCAATTTTCCGAAAAAGCTCCAGAAATTTTATTTTTGTCAAAAAGTTTTTTAGAGATAACATCAAATCTCGACATTTCATGCAAGGCATTTGGAATAAAAATGTTTTCAATTTAGGATTTTCTTTGGTTCCCCCTTTGGTGATTTTTTAAATTTTAAATTCAATTTAAGTCCAAAAATTTATTTTTCGAGATAACACCAGATTTCGATGTTTTATGCATTTTTAAGTCATTTGGAATTAAAAAAAAAAAAAATCGTATTTTTCGGTTTCCCTTGGTCCCATCGTTAGGTGATTTTTGAGAGCCAAAAAACCGAAATATTAAGCACATTGAGGCACCTCTAAATCAAGATTGATTGCACTGAAATTATGCCCAGTAGACTGAGTCGGTTTGGGGTCATTTTTGAATTTCTCAAACCCTGGGGTCTAAAAAGCTTCGTCTTGGTCCAAAACTCATCCTTGATTTTTGGTAGAATTTTTATGTAACGTTTACATGAGTAAATTTGAACTTTTAGGTTTGTATGGCAAAATTGAATATTTTGTACTGAAAAATCAACATAATTTTTGTTTCTTCTGTGGAACCAAGCCAGATGACAGTTTGTGTGCCAATTTATAAAATTCCTAAAGCAAATTTTCCGCTGAACAACTTTGTTGAAGTTATTAGCTGTTTAACAGAGGTGTGTCTTTTCGCACTGATAAACAATAAATTCAATTGACACCACTGCTGGAGCCTCGCGAAGTATTGCAGGAAAAGAAATCATGCAATACCTCCCTAGGCACCCTGCAGGTATGTCAATTGAATTAGTCAATACGAAAAGACACACCTCTGTTAAACAGCAAATAGCTTTTTCGTCTTATAAGATACGAAGCTACGGCCTTGGACAAAGTTGTTCAGCGGAAAATTTGCTTTAGGAATTTTATAAATGTCTGTCAGCTGGCTCGGTTCCACAGAAGAAACAAAAATTATGTTGATTTCTCAGTACAAAATATTCAATTTTCCCATACAAACCTAAAAGTTCAAATTTACTCATGCAAACGTTACTTAAAAATTCTACAAAAAATCATGGATGAGTTTTGAACCAAGACGAAGCTTTTTAGGCCCCAGGGTTTGAAAAATTCAAAAATGACCCCAAATCGACTCAGTCTAATGCCCAGGCCATTTTTTGGGACAAATCTACAAAGTGAATAAAGTGGGCTTTTCGAATTCGATCATTCAAATATTCCCATTCATTTATTGCTACCCAATTGTGTTTATTAAAAAACAATTTGAACAAAATTTAGGTAACTATATAGGAAAAAAATGTTTTGAAACGACAACTTATTCTGCATATTTCAAACTATATTTGATGATCCGTTCAGTGTTTTAGAAATTTTATAACATACTTTATATACGTTCGATTGAACAATACAAACTTTAAAAAAGATATATGGAAAGTGCCCAAACAGTCAAACACAAAAACTTTAAGGGGAATTTTCTCAAATTTCTGTGCACTTAAACCCCTTATGGATGTTTGTAAATGCTATCAAATTTCCGGACCTGAGATGAATTTTCGATGTTTTGATTTAAGTTTATAATCATGTTTAAGACTGTCGAATACCCTTCGCTATTCAAAAAAATATTTGAATAATTTAGGTGACGTAAGTAATAGAAGATTTCCAGTTGGTTTTTAATGATCCTTCAAGGGGTTTCTTCAATCAAAATATATGCAAATGAAATTCTAAAAATGTGAAATTTTTTCCAATGAATCTGTTGACATTATTGAATCAATATTCATACTCTGCACTTGGACGTGAGGGCTCGTATATAATTTTCAAAAATGATGCGCTACTTAACTCGCCTAGCTCTCCGAAACTTCTTCTAAACTCACAAATTCTCTAACATAGGTATTATTTTTGAGTCAAAGAGGAGACAGCGAAATTTAATCATTTTTCCACATTATTAAGTCCTAAAAGTTCAGTTTTGTTCGCTGTTTAGTTAAATTTTTAACAATCGGCCTCTCGTTTGTTTCAAAATGTAAACAGTAAAAATAAATTGTAAAAACACACTATCAAAATTAAGTGAGGAATTACTTTAAATGTTCTGGTTCTGAAGATCGTATACAAAGTATTTTTCACTCGCGAGTTTAGCGTTAAACTAAATTGGAAAATACTATATCAAATTTATTTATTTTGTCTTCGAATTACCTTTATTTTACAAATGTATATTGAACTTATTTATACACATTTAAACTAAAATGAAGGAAACGTTCGAAAGAAGCTTAAAGAGGATTTGAAAATTCATCTTTCAAACTGCTACTTAAGAATAATATTGAACTGTAATTCTCTCAATACTTTCATCCCTATAACTGCAGTCAAGCGCTTTTCTGCGTTTCAATCTTAGTTTTGTATGTGTAAAAATGTAGCAACAAGATGAAGGCATTCTGCATACATACTTTAGTTTCATTCCAACCCCCGCTTTACCGAAAGAGTGAGATGGAAGTCATTAACTTTTGGTTCTGGCCCAACGAAATTCCCTGAACTTCGCTGCGTTTCTATATTACTAGATGATAGGGTGGCAGCCAAATAGGTAATGTTGAATTTCGCAAACTGACTATATACATTTTGTAAATTGGCCCAAAAACCGACCTGTGTAAAATTTTAGCTCAGTCGGACTTGATTTAGGGGTGTATCAAGCGCTAAATGTGGAAGGGAGAGGGAACCAAAGGAAATCGGCAAAATCCAAATTTTAATTTTGATACCAAACGAATTAGAATGCATGAAGCGTCGAGATCTGGTGATATTTAGAAAAACATCTTCCTGGAAAGAAATCTGGGAATTGATTTTTGATATTTTTTTTCTTTTAAAGTAACACCAAATCTCGACGTTTCGTCAAAATTTAAATTTTGATTTTTCCGATTTCCTTAAGTCCCTCCTTTGGTGATTTTCGCGAATAAAAACTCGAAACTTTGAACGCTTTAAGGCACCCCCGAATCAAGTCTGAATGAGCTGAAATATTTCACAGGTCGGGTTTTTTAGGTCAATCCACAAAATGTATAAGATCGGTTTTCGAAATTCGATCATGAAATTTTTCCCATTCATCCATTGCCACTTTACTAGATGGGTACCTTTTTATTTAAGGGATAATTAGGTATGGGGCAATATACCTTATGCACTCGAGCGGCAAACGAAATTTCATTGAGATTTGTTGCCAGTGAAAATAACATGTGTCAAACGAAGGAAAAGTTCTCTTTAATTGGGGTACTGTGGGTTAAAATGGGTTTGCTAGGTTGCTTCATCAGGTCAGATGAATTTTATTATTATTCAAATGGTTTTGACTCCCAACCTTCAAATTCCGGATTCCAGTACTCAATTAGGAAAGTTCAAATTTCCACCGCCCACTCACTGTGAGAAATGGTTGGCACCGACTCTGATCTTTGCTATTCTTAATGGACGTGTGCAAATAAACACTACCGAACCCGATGATTGAATTTTAAGTAGAGCATTTTTGACATCGCTAAATGAGGCCACATTGTGGAGGAAAACGTTTCAACGGAAGTCCCCCCAGGTGAGCGACAGTAGAAAACAAAATTGGCGGGAAACCGACCACTCTCATCACCTGGAAGGAGGCGTACTTTTGCCACAAAGTATCATTCGGTGCAAAAGTATGTATCAATTTTCCCAATTTATGCAGCAAATGCACTTGCTGACTTCGAAACATTTGCACCTTGGCAACAACTGACCAGTTTCGCTCTTCGCATTGGAACATATTTCTGAAGTGGTGATTTAATGCAATTTTCTGGTCCACGCATTCCCGACGAATGTTCGCGCCATGTGGGTGGAAATGAAAATAACGCAAAATCAACAAACTCGCCAAAATAACGTTTGAGCTGCGATGGTTAATATTATCTAACACCTCCACCAAGGCAAGGTTGATCTTGAAACGAGAAGTAAAAATTACCAAATGTTGACATAAGCGGTGTTTGACCTCAAATTAACATATAGGAAAACACAATCCAATACTCGCTTCCTGATATCAAAATTATAAGATATCATTGAAACTTGTCGTAACGATAGATGTATTATATCGAATCTTGCATGATCAAACGTTTTTGAAACACCTCCTACATGACCGATACCAATTTTGACGGTCGCCATACACGGCATCCTCTTACTGTTTGAATTGCTGAATATTTTTACAAATTTCTAATGATCTACATGATTTTTCTATGTGTTGATGATCATGAAGCCGAATTGAGAATGCGATTAAATAAAACATTAAAATATCACTTAAAACGCCAAACTTATTGAACCTATTTTGTCTAGTGGGTCCTTGTGGCGTAGGAGGGTGTTTTCCCAAACGGACGTCGCTCGAGCCGACGTCCACGCTCAATGAATCCGACAGACGAGTGAATTGTTTGGCGCGCGTTTGTTCCTCGTGCGTTTTCTCGCTGGGTGGGTGGGTGGTTGGGTGGATGGCCAGTCGGACCGCAGTCAGACAGGGATGGTCATAAACCCCACGTTTCTTCTCTCTACTACATGTGTACATGTCAGCTCCGTTAATCTTGTGCTGTTTTGAACTGGCCTGCCTTCGTAGTTGGTGATGATCGAGTGAAAGATTTCGGGATTGCACACGGCGCGCAGCCGGTGCTATCCTGTTGGAAATCCGACCGTAACAGTACCAAATTGCAGAAAAATAAAGAAAAATCGAAGCATCGACATCGATCTCGGAATGACCTGATGTTGATGTTACTGTTGAGAATGATGAAAGTAAGAAACAGTCATTGGCTCAAATGGGCCGCGGTGATGAAGTATTTTGAACTTGATATTGAGTTTGTTTACAAAAAACTTCTTTATTCTCTAGAGTATCTATCAACGATAAGATACGATAAGAAATTGACGATTTAAATTGAGGATTTAAAGGATTCATAATCTTAACTCAACTCTTAACTTAACTTAACTCAAACCACACGCTTAACTGAAACAACTCAAACTAGGATCGTGGTAACTCAGCAGTGTAGCCAGTTATTCTGAGTGGTTAGCTCAGAATATCACACGAGAATGAACACATCACTTCAGTGTGAGACTGATAAATATCTATCGCCAATGTGATAAATTGTAGTTTAAGGACTAGACTAAAGAAAGTTGAATGAAGATAACTCTATTCCACCACTGAAACCTGCGTTTTTAACAGGTTATGGGCCCAGATACGCCTGGCTACGGAAATAACGAGTTAGTGAGAGGAGTATTCTAAAGTTTATTACACTCGCGGTTAGCAAGTGCACCAGCAGCCAGCGAAAAAGGACCAGTCCGGGTCTAGTGGCCAGCCATCAGCCAGAGGACAATTGCTTAGGGTCTAATATTCCAGATGGAGTATAAATAAGTCCGTATCGAAGGACGGGATAAGCTTGCTACAGCTAATAAATTTTTGCGTTAATCAATTTTTCAAGCATACTCGACAATACCTTTACTAAATTGAAATATGCTGTCTCAATAACATAACTGATAAAGTATACAGTATTTTTTGTAGACAGTAAACATAAATTATTCTTGATATTTTTCAGATTTGATATTTTATGATCACTTCTACTTTTTAAAAATCGAATCTTGGAGTCTGGAGTTTAATAGTTTTGCGAACCTTCGAAAACACCATCATCCCCATGGAAGACTGGAACATCTTTATGCAGTACTGGTAAGAAATTTTTACTGTCAAGCATTTGATAGCAGAATGTAGAACTGTGACCAGGAAAGAAAAGCTAGCGGAATCAATCACGACGTTGTTTCAGCCGTGAATCCAATTAGACTTTTTGAAAGTGTTGAATTGCTACGAAACCTAAAAGTTAATGTATTGACCCTCATCCGTCCCTGAAATTTGTACCCGTTTTAGTTACTGGAGTAGTATCTTTTTGACACTCATGAATAAAACCAATCTCAACTGTTTTTCAACCGATTTTTACAAAATTAATAGTTTTGAAAACCTCATAATGTAGGGTTGTCATCTGCCCCGCAAAAGCGGGACATGTCTCGCTTTTTTGTTGAATATCCCGCTGTTCAGTCTGACAAGCGGACTGAGAAGAGAGCGGAGGAGAAGAACGCGAGATGAGCGCTAGCCAATCAGCGAGCGCCAGCCGACCGGACAATGGTATAAAAGCGCGCGATCCCGCGTGTTGCATCATCCAGTCTTTGTTCAACCACCACCGCGGCGACATCGATCCAGCAGAGCAATCGGAGAAGAAGAAAGAGTAGGCGAGCCAGCCATCAGTGGCCTACTCCGAGGCCACCCGAGGAGGAACAAGAAGGATAAGAAGAAGTGAAGTCAGTAATTAGTGTATAGAGAGAAAATAAATTCAGAATGTTCCATCGCGAAAAAGAGTTGTTGTTTCTCTGGCTTCCTCCTCGCTTGCTTTCGATCCAATCGGCTCTTATCAGATATGAGATACGCGATATGAGAACCGGCGTTTACATATAAGACTTGAAATATTTTCTCTTGAATAACGTGTTTATTCGCGAGAACTGTGCAAAATAACGGTGCATATGACAAAAAAAACCATGTGAATAGTAGTCATATGAGAAAAACTGAGTTAAATCAATCAACGTTGAAAAAAAACCTTATTGTAAAGCTAAGTTCTTTTAGAAATGGGACAGTTACGAATGCGTGTAACTCAAAAACCTTTCGTTTGATCTAAATACTTCCTATGAAGGAAATGAAGGTAATCTTATGACAATTCATGAAAAAATTTGAAAAAAATTATTTATCGTTTTTTTGTAAGAATAAATTCTACTTTATTCTTGGTACCTCCCTTCGGCCAGCGCACACTTTTTTCGGTCATGATAATGATCAGTTTTTCAAACTAATACTTCGTCTAATCTGTATTTTAAGTGGCTACATCCCCCTCCTTCAATTTCTGATACTTTTCGGACCAATACTTCTCTTTTAAAAGAAACTGAGGCCACTTTAGTGGATACAGCTGTTTCGAAATTAACAAATTTGATTATTTTTGAGCCACTTTTTTAGCCTTTTTAATGGAATTTCTGCTGGCAATAACGAAGCAAAACCATGAGGAGATTGAACTTAAAGTATAATCGGTTAGTATAGATCGTAGGTTGCGAAGGGTACATATAATATTACTTTTTTAGGCCTTTGAATAGAGTGAAAACCATAGTTTTCGTTTTGAAAATTGTTGTTTTTTTTCCACAGGAGCAGAATTTTGGCAAATCACTATATTTTATACAAAATAATAAGCAAATACATACTTTAATATACTCGGGACCTTGCCACGAGCCGACGTGGTTTAGGATTCAAACGCTGAAATTTGTTTGAAATAGGGTATTTCATAAGTTTTGTCGTTCATCAGAAATCATCTGTCCCATAGCCTCGGAACCAGATATACAGCTTACGAGCAGTGGATCTAGCAAAAAAAAATTTGTTTGAGGTTAGGTGTGAATGACTCATTAAGAGGCAACACTTTCAGCTTATCGGAGAAATTTTTTTTTGGAAATTTCAACGATCTACCTTTAGTTTTTCGCTTATTGAAAATTAAAAATGCTGGTATGAGACTTGACTTCCCTGATGACCCTTAGCCGAAGTTGCCGATCATATGCTTCACTCTTATAGTTGATTTGAACTTTGTGGACATTTTTGACAGCATTTCCATACTTTTCCACCACTCGCACACAGTAGTTCTTTGAATAATCAACGGGTTTGTCGGCTATCAATTTGATAATGATGGATTTTGAATGAAACTGTGCAAAATTATTTTTTTCCTTTTTCTTTGCGTCGTAAATATCTAAAAAACGCGTAAATTTTTAATTTTGAAAATAATAGGTCGGATAGTACTTTTCACAGGCAACAAAATGCTGTCAAAATTTTGAATGTCCGATTACTAGTAAACGAGCTATTAACAAAAGAAAGTGTCCCATTTCTAAAAGAACTAAGCTTTACTTTCTATGAACAACTTTAGCTGATGGTATACGTATAAATTTGGTTATACAATTAAGCATTTTGAAGAGTTTCTTAAATATCCCGCTTTTTTCGGCTGTGTCCCGCGTTTTTCGTGAAATGTCCCGCATTTTTCTGAAAGTATCTGGCAAGCCTATCATAATGCAACTCAAATATGATTTTCAGACGATATTCGGCTACAATACTTCCGTTATTCCGTTACTAACCATTTTACCGCTATTCAAAGTCTAACAAAAATACGAAAAACAGTAGATCAGCTACAGAACTCTCAAGACAAATTTCACTCAGTGTCCAACAAACTGAAGTTAAAAGCTGTACGTTGCACATATAGAAATATTTTTTTGAAATTTTTCAACATCAAGACCAAAAAAAAAATGTAAAAAAGTGGTGTAAAAACCGTACTTTTCACATCATTCAGAAAATTTACGCGGACGTTTTCGTCTGTTTTCGTACGATTTTACATTTTTTGTGATCATGTTCTTAATATTGTTATAAATATTAATATTTGCGTATGTGAACGTATAACTTCTAACTTCAGCTCTCTTGGACACTTAGCAAAATTTTCTTGAGCATTCCGTAGCTGATCTACAATATTTTTTTCAGAAGCATGTTTTTTCGGATTTTATTTCTTAGGCTTGGAATAACGGAAAACTGAAGTGTTGTAAGTGAATAAGGTCTGAAATTCACATTTGAGTTACATTAGATACGAGGTTTCCAAAACTATAAATTTTGTAGAAATCTATGGAGAATCAAGAGAGATATAGCGGTTTTGAGCAAGGAGTGTTGTCAAATTGACACTCAAGGTCTGATTAGGGAGTTTTTTCTCTGGGCTTTCAGGGTGCGTCCATAAAAAAGTAATGATGCAAAATTAAAGATTTCAAGAATTCGTTGAGGGTCCTCGAAGAAATCGTATTATTTATATGCACCCGAAAAAAATTACAAGCCGCCAAACTTCCAATAGTGTCATATTGACAGTCAAGTGTGAATTAGGGATGAACAATAAATGTTTCCCTGAATCTTTGGTATCCCTCTCCTCTTCCAGTGGGTAGATAGGAAGAGGAAAGGGGGCTCCTGTATATTTTATTGCATAACTCGAAAACTATACAACAAATGGAATTCGACAAATATTTTTTTTTATTATTTGAGACTCCTCTCTTCTTCCATTTGGTTTGAAGGAAGGAGTCGGGCTCCCATACAATTTTTATTTCATATCTCAAGAATAATTCGAGCAAATGGAATCAAATTTGGCATGGAAGAGAATTTGAGAACATGAGAGGTTTCGATCAATGCCTGGTACCACTCCTTCTTTCCATTGGAAAAGTAAGAAAAGGGAATGAGCTCTTTTACAATTTTGTTGCATAACTTGAGAACTAATCAAACAAATGGAACCAACATCTGGCATGGAAGAGCATGTGATACGAGAAATAGTTAAACGATTATTTGAAACCTCTCCATGTATCCATTGGGGGTTCAGGAAGGGAGGATGGAGGCTCCCATACATTTTTTTGGATAGTTCAACAACTTTTCTAAGAAATGGATCCAAATTTCCCATGGAATAGGACTAGGATAAAGGATAGGATAAAGCTGAAGTTTCATGAAAATCTATGTCAAGTTTTAATTTTTATTCTATTTATTCTATTTAACTTGTTATTTTAGAATAGAGGCATTTGACGAACATGATAGGAGCATATAAAAACACTCACTTATTCCATTTTCTAATCATGTTGAAACCTTCATAAAAGCTTAAATTTAAAAATTAAAAATATTTTATTTAAATATCCACAAAGCAACTCATAGCTTCTTAATCAGCATCCTAGAAAAATAATACGTTGTTTAACAACAGTCGGCAGTTTACGTCACGTCTCTCTCTGTTCAAAATTATTTATTTGCCGCAGCCCGTGGTGTAGAGGATAGCATTCAAGTCTTCCAAGCCAACTGTCATGAGATTGAATCCCGGTCATGTCATACACAGTACACTTTCTGTGAGTTGGTGGTTTCAGTATTCGTAAGATGCTAGCCATCATATCTTTGAAAGATGTACGCTTAGAGTTGAGAAAAAAGGAATCTCTTCGAGCAAAACATCAAGTTTCATTTAGATCCTGTGTGTGTTTGGGTTCATTGGTGTTGGTGTAAACATATTTTTTGTAAAATCCCCAAATTTTTAAAATAAATATTTTTATAAATCATTTACCAACCGCTAAATTGCATTGATACGCAAATCAAAGATTCACCTTCTATATCTCGTTTCCATATGCTGGAATATGATTGTTTTGCATCACGCGTTTGTTATTTTCAAAATTTTATGTATGTATCTATGTGTATGTATAATCCATCCAACGACCCATTTCGAACCCAATTCGACCCATTTGACATTTCAAAATTTTATCCATCAAAAATAAATTTTAATGTTTTCAGCTTGTAGTATTTTAAGCAGTATTTTTTGTAGTATTTTTTACCCCTGAATGTATGCAGTACCCTACAGATTTTTTTTGTAGTACTTTTTACCCCTAAATGTATGCTATAACCTAAATATTTTTTTAATTATTGACCGAAAAATGTACAATTAAATTCGAACAAAACCATAAATTTCTGCCATTGGAGCTTTAAGCGTTATGTCATAACAAATGTATCAAAAACTATCAATTTTAAAACGTTCTCATTTGGTTTTTTCATTAGAAACAAAGTGTGTTGCAAATTACCTTTTTTTCTTAGTGGGGTAATCATCGCATCTTTTGTAAATTTAAAAATAACTAGTGAAACCAATAACTTTTCTGACTACGTAAATTCAACCTTAAAACTTTTGATGTACAAGCGGTATGATTATCTGTGGCCATTATGTTTTTAGAAGCCATTGAAGTTTGAAAGTGTTGCATGAATGACGGTACAATGCGGGAAATTCGTTTAAGCAAACACACATTTTTGGTCAAGAATGTATATGTGCGCTTATAAGATTTTGCACGCTGTAGTTTAATTTGACCATGAATGTCACCTTTCCAGCTATTTAGAAGAAGGACGATCAACTTTAGCCAGACGAGATCTTTATTTATAACGACACGGGGCCACCATTTCGCGCACCTTTACAGCAATTCTGCGGCAAGATGAATTAGAAAGAATGAAATCCGGCTGAAATTGGCGGCACTCCGGCCTTTGCCAATCCGTACGACAAATGGCCGTAATTTCAATCAAACTTGTCAACACCCGAGGTGAAAATGTTCACAACGAACGACGAAAGGGACGGGATTTTATTTTTATTTCTTTCCTTCACCCGGAGATCCGGCCACGAGGCCAAAACATCGAAATCTGTCAGTTAAAAGTTTAATATTTCTACTCGAATGACTAGCGCTAAATCCGCGAAATTGTGTCATCATTCATGTTGGGAATATTAATTTAGAAATGATCAGCAGTATTGGCTGCATGTTTATTGATGAATTTTAATTTTGTTTTTTTTTTATCATGACTTTGTTGCAATAACAATAACTAGTTGGAAAGTACGGCAATTATTGCGCTCGGTTTTGCCATCTGATAAGTGAAGCAACAGTTCATCGATGACGGCCATTTTCCAGCATGACATTGGCATTTATAAATAGGCCTTCCATTTGCCATTGACCGAAAATTGGCTCAAGCTAAATCTCGTCATCTCGCCAAGTCGTTCGTGTTTAGCAAAACAAAATCAACATTGTGCTTCCCCCCCTTGGGAATGAAAATTTCAGGGAGAGAGTTGCGGACGGAGAAAGTGTTTTTCCTAGCCGATATTTTCCGGTTGATTTATGTCTGACGCCATTGCCTGTTTGGAAGCTCTGGTGATGGAAAATCGGTTAAATCGGTCGAATGAAATTTGAAACGCTGAATAGATCGAGATTTGATGGTCGGAGATATGGCGCTTTATGAGGGGCATCATTCGAGCTAATTAACTGGCCCAGTCCGCCGGAACCATTTACGGAATCGGGCAATCTTGTGCGATGATATGGATTACAGTTTTATTGATGCCATAGACTACATCATCTAGCCGGTGTTTGTTCCTGGGGGAATGTTTCCTGAAGTTGAAAGTCAAAATAAACAAATTTCTAAGCAAATTTCTCTTTTAAAAAAAACTTAAGTTTTCTACCGAATTTTTGTTATGAACTTCTGAACTTGACTTTCCAACCTTGAATTCCGAAAACAAATTGTCCATCGAAGGATTTCACTGCCTGACGGATTAAATTGGGTGTGTCGTCTACTGACTGGGTGATTTGTTTCGGTATTTCCTCGAAAACCAACAAACAACCGGTCGTTATAATTTTCTACTCTTCCCAATATATCGATGACTAACTTCGATATCAGCCAACGATGGAAGGAACAGAATCGAGTAACAAGTGTACAAATCGCGCCATCACAAGCCCCTTTTATAGGACGCTATAGTAGTTCCTTAACTAGTTACAATTTTTACGAGCAGCGACTTTCTGAGGGGGACTTTAAAGGTGTATTTATCGCCCAGACATAAATGCCGGGCCAAGCCATATTGTCACCAGCTATCACGTGGCCTGATCGTAGTTGTAAATATGATTGGCACTGTTGGGTTTAAATTACCATCGACTGACTACTTATTTTGCACGGTAACGCATTTCGATAAAAAAAGGTCTGAGCCGAAGATGAAAACTAAACGCTGTCTGTATGATAATAAAGAATAAGGGACACTTTACAACTGTTATATTTTTCTAAAAAAACAAAAATGGTTGATGTTGGACTCAGAACTCAAGTGATGGCATCATTGATAAAAAAAAGATTGATGAGAAGATTATACAAAGACAGTCAACGTTAGAGAGTGTTTGATTGCATAGCAATTCAAGGTTGTTATTGTTTTAATTGCTCGAATGCGCTTGTTGGCCGCCTCTTTATTAGGATGTACTAATAGCTGCTGCCTTTAAAAAAAATAAAAAAGAGTCTTAATTTGAACCAATAAAAAGTCAAACGCTCATCCAAAGCCCAACATCTGATGTCAATAATGTTATGAAACTTTGAACCAAAAAAACTCACACACTTTAGATTTTACCAGGTTTATCAAATAAATTTTGTAAAGTTACCAAAAACAAATCAAACACAAAAAAAAGTACAAATTATAGGAAAAATTAAGAAGTTTACAGCATTTCAAATAACTGAAAAAAAATATTAAAAATAAAACGGTTGATGAAAATAAAAAGCATTAAAACTGTATAAAATTTATAAAATAACAAAATTATCAAAACGATATAATAGCTGAATATGACAAAATCGACGATTTGTAAAAAATAACACAATAACGCAAATAACAAAAATCATAAAACAGAAATGGAAAAAACCTACCAAATTTGATATAATATTAAAACAAGTTTCATCAGACAGCTGCAAAAAATAACTTTTTGCTTCCAAATGTTTTTTTCGATGCCTTTTGGGTCACCAACCATAAGTGTAAAATTTGAGATAATTTGGTTGATTCCTGAGTTAGCGCAACGTGTTTCTATTTTGCATGGAAATTTGTATGGAAGAAGAATTTTTTACACAGAAAATTCAAATAAGCTTGAAATGGAGTTGGTCTTAAGCTTAATTGTTTGCTAACATGACAAGCAGCTAAGCATTTCATGAAAAAAGTTATAACCATATCAAAATAAAAAAAAATGGAATCCATTGAAAAGAATTTAAAAATGGCAGACTTTGCTTGCTAGAGCTTTTAATAATTTCAAGGAAGGTTTTAGCAAAGGTGATATAAACCAATAACTTCCCTGGATATGCAAAGCAGTTTTTTGAGTTTATTATTATTCTACGATTACACAACTTTCATATAAGCAGTCAAAAACGCAAAATTAAAAAAATATAATAATTTTGAAAAAAAATGTATAACATCGAATATCTTATCTGGGACACAAGTTAGGTTTATGCTTTGTTCACATGAATTATATTGAAAGAATCAAAGATCATTTTTCATCGAAAGTTATATTTTTTTTTTAATTTTCAATATATCTCTGGCGATATTTGAATGACAAATTTTGTTTTTCCATATAAATTTCCATACAAAATTAGAACTCGTTGCGCTAATTCTGAACTGGATGGATCATTTCCAAAATTTTTATTGCTATTTCTGGCAGCAAAAACAACCATAAAAAATTTTAGGTGTAAAAATTTACGAATTTAAAATTTTCATACAAAACTTGCAGCGGTCTAATATACATATTCTTGTCAAAATCGTTCAAACTATCAAAATTGTCAAAATTGTGAAAATTGAAATTTTCCAATCGGACAAAACTTAAAAAACAATAATTCACAAGGAAGACGGAATTTACAAGGCTCAACAAAATTAATTAATTGTAAAAACAATGATGGATCAGTTGACAATGTTAATTTCATCAAAATTGAAAAAAAAAATACTCATACAGTCAAAGCAATAAAAATTACCAAAATTTAAATAACTTTAAGGATTTCATACAATTAGAAGAAAACTTGTTTAAAATGGTCAACATTATTGAATGAGCTAAAATTGATTTATTTGCAATTTGTAAAAATCATTAATTCACACAAAATTGAAAAAATAAGTTCTAAAAAACGCTGAATTTGAAAAACTGTTAAAACTGACGGAATTTACAAAAGGAAAAAAACTAAAGAATAAAAAAAAATTACCAAAATCGAACAACATTGATTACTTTTTTTTCGAATGACCTGAATCGCCTAAATGGATTTATTTGCCAATTTTATTGGGAAAATCATTAATTCCCACAAAACTGAAAAAATAATAAATTCTATAAAAAAAAGCTAAATTTGAAAAACTGTCAAAAATGACGGATTTTACAAAATTTAAAAAATGAAAGAATAAAAAAAAATTACATAATCGATCAAAATTGAAGACCTCTTTTGAAATGACCTAATTTGTAAAATTGCCAATATTGTCAAAATTATCAAAACTTACGGAAAATAAATTGAAAAAATGAAAGAATAAAAAAAAATAACAAAATCGATCAAGACTGAAGACTTTGAAGACCTAAATCGAATAATTTGTAAAATTGTCAATACTGGCAAAATTGTCAAAACTGACGGAATTTATGTACGTCTCGGTGGTCGAGTGGTTAGCGTGGTAAGACGGTAATCGCTGGTCCACTGATGGCATGGGTTCGATTCCCATCTCGGTACTGGGTGTTAAATGTTAATCTTAAGTTGTCCATGTCATTTATTCAGTCTGTAAAGCCTAAATCGGCTAAGACGGTGTATGTCTTTTCTTTTCAAAATTGAAAAAATGAAAGAATAAAAAAAAATTAACAAAATCTTTGAAATGACCTAAATCGAATAGTTTGTAAAATTGACAATATTTTCAAAATTGGTAAGTTCTCTAAATTCTAAGAACATTAAAAAAGGACTAGTAAGTAGTGACGGAAATGTCAGAGTTGATCAATTAAACAAAAACTGGCAGAATTGAAAAAAATGTGAGAAAGTAGAATGGCGAAAGTAGATTTTGCCCGGATTTATTCACTTTATTTGTCAAACCATTCAAAAAATGAGCAAGTTTTATAAAAAAAAAAACATTATAAAAGTATATTTTCTCAATTTTATTAAAGTAACCAAATTACCTCAATCGCAACAGGAGAAGAAATAAATACAATTGACATCACTGAAAAAAATGATCAAATTCACAAAAATGTAACACTGTCAAAACAAGCAATATTGCCTAAATTATCAAAAAGATCCAAAATTATCAAAGTAATGGAAATTATTTTAAATCACAAAAGAAAGTGAGTAGATTGACAGAATTGAAAAATTCGCAATAATTTAAAAATGTTTTCAATTTTTAATTAAGAGGATGAAAAAAAATTGAAAAATAAATCAAATTGACATCCATGTCAACATGAACAAATTCGACTAAATTGACAAATTCGACGAAAATAAATAGTTGTCCAAAATTGGGAAAAATGGATATAAAAAGAAAATCTGTTGAAAAAAAATGGCTATAATAACTATTTAGCTGAAATTGTCATACTTGTCTTAAATGCCAAAATCAAAATAAAACCTGAACAAGTTTCCAAAATTGGCGATACTTACAGTATTAAAAAAAAATTATTTAAATGAAATCAACACAATTAACAAAACAAAACTGAAAATATTGACACTAACAAAAAAAAAAAATTCAATAGGAAAAAAAAACGAAATTGAAGAAATGACAAAAACGGCAAAAATTTAAAAAAAAACAACAACGAGGAATAAACTGACAACATTTTGAGGTTCTTAGAACTGACAGTTTATAAAAATGAACCAAATAGAAAAAAAAAACAAACCAAAAAATTTATCAATTTAGTTAAAGAAGAAGAATAATTTAAAATTGTAAAATTTGGGAAAATACCGAAAAATAAAGAATTTTCAAATTCTAAAAAATGGCATCATTATCCAAATTGTGTCAAATTTGAAAACATGTGAATAATATTAAACTGATTTGAACAATTTAAGGCAATAATTTTACAATTTGCAGTTTTTGTAACCGTTTGTTCTTTAAATTTAGACATTTTTAACAAATTTGAAAGTTTTCACAGCGGAGCGATTTTGTCAATCACAACCGAATCGAGAATGTTGATATTTTTCAAAATTTCGGTAAATTTTACCGTTATGTCATTTTTTTTTTATTAAGTTGATTTCTCGGAATTCTTGTAAGGTTTTTTATTTATTCATTTTTTATTTTGCTTCGTTTCATAATAAACAACATTTTGATTATGTTAACGATTTCAACAATATCGACAAATTTGAACATTGGAAGAATTTTATAAAAACTTTAAAATAAAATTGCACAGTTATTCGAGTTTTGACAATTTTGATGATCCAAATAAAATTTAACATCGTGACATTTAAAGGATAAATAATGCTTAATATAGACATTTATAACATTGATATTGAATTTTTTTTTCCGTGAGGCCCCAGAAGTGATGCCAATTGAATTTATAGTTTTTCAATGCCAAAAGACTTTCCCCTGTTAAACAGCTAATAACTTTTTTGCATAATAAGATACAAATTTACGGTATGGAACAAAGTTTTTCAGTGGAAAATTTCCTGTAGACAATTTATAAATTGGCACAAAAACCATTTTCAGGCTCGGTTACACAGAAAAATGAAAAAGGATGTTGATTTTTCAGCTCAAAATATTCTATTTTCCTATACAAACAAAAAAGTTCAAATTTACTCATGTAAGCGTTACATAAAAATTCTGTACAAATCATAGATCAGTTTTGAACCAAAGCGAAGCTTTTAAGACCCCAGGGTTTGAGAAATTAAAAAAATGATCCCAAATTGACTCAGCCTAATGTACATACAACTTAATATTATTTAGAATATAAAAATTCTGACTAAATAAAATATTCTAATGGGGATGGGTTGTGTTTGACCGTAAAATCTCTTCATTCGCACGACCTTACTTAGTAAAATTGAAGTGCTTACAAAAATTAAAAAAAAAGTTACATAATGGAACGGGCTTACCAGAAAATCCAAGTAAAATGCCAATCAATGCCACCAAAGATGTTGGTGGAGTCCGCCAGAGACTCTGGTTCTTGAATCCTCGGGGTATGGGATCGTTTACTTTCCGACAGTCCCGTTAGTGGTAACTGATTTTTTTCCATCTCAAAAGATTATCCAGTTTACTTTCGTCCAGTTTCCAGTTTTCCAGATTTTGAAATTTGATTAAATCTTTCATGACAAGAAAAAATAAGCGTCTTCTTTCTTCGGCCACAACTTACCTTTTCCCGATTCTAAAAATGTGTTCCTTTAATAAACTTTTATGTTATCACTATTTTTATCATAATAGACAATTCTCACATTTTAGACATTATCGATGTTTAATAAAATGTTCCCATTGATGTTTTGCCAGAGAAAATAACTTTTAGTGCGGCGTAAGAGCCCCTTTCATCCAGACCTCCAGGACTGGTAATCATCTTCTGTCTACGAGGCACTACGATAAATTCAGATTTGAGAAGGTCTTGATTTTGGGAGAGGGTTTTCTTATGTTCACTTTTTAATTTTAATTTAATTTAATTTTAATTTTAATATATGTTCAAATTGTCAAATTGGAAACATCACGAGGGGAATGATAAAAAATAATTCAAATTTTCAATAACTTTAAACAAATTGGACGAAAGCTTGCATGCAATAAACTTGCTTACAACCCACATCACACGACATCGAAAAATCGAACGTCAATCCATTCAGCGGGACAATTTTCGAATTTCGACGTGAAATTAAGTTTTTCGGCATGTACCAAAAAGGTACATATGCGTACCTTCTCTCAGAATTGAACGTACCTCGATAGTTTCAGAGTTATAGAACTATGCGATTGTCCCGCTGAATAGACGGTTCGATTTCAGGATCTCGCGTATTAAAAGAGCAAAGAACATACTTTTTCCGGAAAATTAATGTACCTCGGAGGTACATCAAATTTCAATAACAATTTTTTATCAAACTTTGAAATTTGTCATACCTAGTTAATTAAACTTTTTCCAGTGACTTTATATACTCGAACAAACATCATAATTGAGTTGCTTGAAGAATTTCAGGGCGAGTTTTAAGCATGGATTGACGTAAAAATCGAGTTATTCTAGATCGATTAACTTGGAAAATCTCAAATACAACAGTTGATGCAATTCCCATTCTCTGCAGGTTACCTTCGCACTTCCAAGTGTTTGAATTCTCGATTTCCTCCTTCTGGATTTTCAGGAAATTGGAAGGGGGAGGGGGGGGGGGGGTAGTGACAAAAGAGGAAATTTATATGCAGCTAGTTTTATAATTGATTTATTAAGATCATGAAAAATGCTTAGATTCTTGATTCAACCATTTGTTTTCAGGTTGTTTTGTTTGTATTTTGTTTTGACTGGGATTTTAACGCTCTTGCGTTATTTATTCCTTTTCTTCCGTGTCCAGTGTTCCCAGATATATTTGGCATTTGTTTTCAGGTAGTCCTGAGAACGCTAATAAAGCTTTTACTAAATATAATCTATTACAGCTCCAACGAAACATAAATTAAGAAGTTTGTTCCAAGCTGTTTTTCCATGTTTTATAAAGGCACGCAGAGATTGATTTGAAAAAATGCAATAAAATTAGGTGACAGTTCTCGATCAAGATGTCAAAAAAGGACACGCTCAGGTTAAATTACACATATTCGAATTAAAATTCTCATTTTAACACATTTTTTATAAGCCATGTTTGTTGTTTTTGAGTTAAATAAAAAAAATATATAAAAATCTATGAAATGCTTCAAATCACCGGAAATAGTATGAATATCTCTATAATATAAGTATAAAGTGAAAGGAAAGGGCCCATCTAGTAGGAAAAAAATTTGTTGCTTGATGATTTCATCCGTTCAACTTGAAAATGCTGTAAATGACTGAAAATCGCAAAAAAAAACCCGAAATTTGGGTATTAGTTAAGAGGGCTCAACAAGTACAAGTCAAATATTCTTGAAATCATTTCTTTCCAAATCTGTAAATTACTGATAAGAGCCTTGAAACCCCAATAAGGTGATAGGGCTAAACAAGAAGAAGGCGATTTGGCGGCTTCCGCTAAAATTTAAAATACTGAAAATCAAATGAAAGTCCCGCAATATTGGGTGAAAAGACTTTACAAGAAGAAGTCGAATTTGGTATTCTGATGCTATCTGGAAATCCACGATGGCGCCTTCAGATTCTGTTTTCAATTCTGTATATTATTGATAATTGCTTGGGGGTTTACATAATATGGATGTAAGTTGTAAGAGCTAAACTAGAAGAAGTCGAATTTCACTACCTGACGCCATTTTGAAATCTAAAATGGCGGTTTCCACTGAACTTTAAAATGCTATAAATGACTAAAAATCGCATGAAAGTCGCACAATAGGTGAAAGTGCTAAACTAGAAGAAGTCAAATTTCGCTATTTGACGCCATCTAGAAATCTAGAATGGCGGCATCCGCTGCCCTTCACAAATATGTTGATCACTGAAAATCGTATGAAATTCCCACAATATGGGTATTGCATGAAAGTGCTAAACGAGAAGATGTCGAATTTCGCTTTCGGACGCCATCTTGGAATCAAATATGGTGGTTTCCGCTTAGCTCAAAAATGCTGTAAATAACTGAAAACCGCATGAAATTTTAATGAGATTTTCGACCATTTACAGCATCTTGAAGATCAGCGGAAGTTACCATCTTGGGTGGCTTCAGATAGCGAAATTTGACTGCTACTTGTTAAGCCCTTTCACCCAATACCTATATTGTGGGGAACTCATGCGATTTTCAGTGATTAACAGCATTTTAAAGTTAAATGAAAGCTGCCTTCTTGAATTTAAAGATGGCGTCAGAAAGCGTAAGGTTTCTTCTTGTGTAGCCGTTTCACCCAATAGCAATATTGTGGGGCTTTCTGGATTTCAAGATCGTTTCAGCTAGCAAAATTCAACTTCTACTCGTTTAGCCATTTCACCCATATTGTATGAGTTTCATGCGATTTTTAGTCATTCACAGCATTTTACAGTTCAGGGGAAACCGTCATCTTGGATTCCAAGATGGCGTCAGATAGCGAAATTCGACTTCAACTCATGGTATCATGCCATCGGACATTTACAACCAATTCCTTGTTTATTTCATACTAGCTGATCCCGTACGAACTTCGTTTCGCATTTAACTTTAAAGCTGATGATTTTGTATTTGGTTTGTAATTGGGACGAATTTTAACCAAAAAATTGCTTAAAATACTAAACAAAATTTACAAGCGACCTTTTTACTTGTCTACCAAACGGAAATTTTAAATAAGAAATTGATTGACCGTTAAAAAGAACACCAGTGTACGATTTTTTGTCTTTTTCGGATGCATAACAATGAAATTATGTCTAAAATATTTTAACACTAGAAAGACCGCACCAGTCAAAATGACTGGTTGGACACTTTGTTTGTTGAATATCTTTTGCATACTTCGCTTTAAAAATTCGCAAAAAATACGACTTTTCATTAATTTTGAATCTCTACAAAACTGTGTATTTTTTATTTCACTAGCACTTATAATAAGCGAGAAAAATTTCGCCATGGACACTCGGACCGTGACCAGTCAAAATGACTGGTAAAATTCAAAACCCTATAACTCAAACGAGATACATTTTTTTCGCTTGCTTTTGGTTTCATTTGCAAGCTACATTCAAGACAATGAGTCCTAGTTGATTTATGGTGGGCAGAAGTGTGTCATTCGTTATGAAATTATTGATTTTCGATTCGAAGTCGTGATGATTTGAAGAAAAAGTTCTCGGATTGGCCGCTGTGTGGCGCTTCAAGCACTTGAATCCCAATTTTTTTGGTCTGTTTTGTTGCTCAACTATAATCAAACTTTCTGTCAAAATTTGGCGAAATTTCATCAAGATTTGTAAAAGTTATGTTAGATTTAGTACATGTCCATTCGAGTAATCGAGTAGTTTTAGGTGATAAATATGTTTATACTAAACTAGAATGAGTAAAATTATTATGAATTGAGTACTTATTTATTCAAATTTGAAGACATCAGCTATGAAACTGAATAATTAAAATGATATTTCAACATGTGTGCACGATATATTCTTATATGTTGGTTATCCACCATGGGTGCACGGATTCACCGCAGATTCTGCCCAAGTATGCATTCTTAGATTATTAGGCTCGACAAATTTCCAATGCAAGTTCACTTACAGGTATTCCGGCACCCGTGTATATACCTGGCCAGCTGGCAACTGATTGAACATTCTTATTATAAGAGGAAACACATCTTACCTGTCGGAAACTCATGGGGTTTGAACCCAAGAATTTTCTTGCCGATACAAGAAATCGAACCCAGTACGCCTGGCATACCTTGACCAGACTCGCGCCAGCCTATCTGATAGACCTCATCGGATGCGGATATTTCTACATGGGTGCACGGAATGGTTGGGAATCCGCCGTTGTAAATTATATAGAGTGAAATAGTTTTCAAATTGCTTCAAAACACAACATATTTTTGAGTTAGATATGATAGGTATTGGAAATCTAATATTTGTCAATCGTAAAACTTTTAAGAAAAAACAAATCAACGTGTACACTTGACAATGTTGATTCATCACTTACTCGGTCCATGGAAACAGTTTTCCAATTTCTTGGATGTTGATAAGATCTTATCAGATAAATGTACGATTTCAAAAACCTGTTTTGTAATAATGAATAAATAAATTTATTATTTCAAGATAAAATTGAAATATTTCTTTTCCAGGAATGAAAAAAACGGAACTTTAAATAAAAATCGTTATTTAAATCAATATGTCTCAACATGAAAGACATGGATTCGACGTTGGTTTGATTTGTAAAAATGCTTTTTAAAAATTTGCAAAAAGTCCAATATTTGATTGAAACGCGGTGAATCCGTGCACCCATAGTGAAAAACCATGTATATAACACAAATGTTTATTTGAATCTATAAAAGTATTTATTCTTTACCTTTAGCATGCAAAAAAATTGATTTTGGATGAATAGCGGTGAATCCGTGCACCCATGGTAAATTGCTCTACTTATTGAAAAAATACGCTTCAAAACCTACAATATCAGGTATAATTTACAGGCAACGTGTTGAAAAATTTCAGAGCGATGGATGCTAGAAAATATCTACTAAAACAAAATTGAAGTGAAACCGTGCACCCATGGTCAATATCCATAGCCGTCTAACATGATTTTATAATTAGATTGATAATGTGTTTTCATTTTTTGATAATTATTTGAAATATTCATTTTATGACATATACGCATTCGTCAACTATGCGAAATTGAGGTGATACCGTGCACCCATGGTGAAAAAATATTTCCATTTTATAACAAAAATGATATCGAATAAATAACAAAACAATTTCAAAGGAAAAAAGTTAAAAATATTATGATAGAAAAAATTTCCCCTTTACCAGTCATTTTGACTGGTCACGGTCCGAATAGGTATATTCAATTTGCCGGTCCTTCTAGTGTTAAAGGTAGTATTAACGACCCCTTTTCTGTCGTCTGATTCAAAATTTTAATTCATAAATCAATTGTCCGTTTTGTAAAACAACCAGGAATGATTTTTTGTCTGGATCTCATGCATAATAAAACAATCCTTGCAAAAACATTAAACAGTAAATGTGGACGACCCCTTTTTCTGTCGTCTAATAGAAAGTTTGTTATCAGGAATCGATTCCTCATCCAGCAAAACTCTCGTGTTTAAATTTTACCCTTTTACTGATTCCGTGTCAAAATTTGACACGTGAATCAATAACATGTGCTGTAAAACTCCCATGTGCAAATTTTCATTACAATCCGATGTATGATAAAAACAATGGGACTTATTCTGAGAGTCACGTGACGTGATGTGCAAAATTTCACATCGTTGTGCCGAATCCAGAAACTACTCTAGGCTAGAAGGTTCAGCTCAAATGTCCTGTGATAGATTTTTGGAGCTCATTCATACTAACGTTTCTTCTCTGAAACATTTCCTGGAGTCAGGATAAAGAAATGAAATTGTGTGAGTCACGTCACTCGACTCGCAGAATAACTCTCAATCAGCAAAAACAGTAGACAGATTATTTGGACTACCCCTGACTCCAGATTTGAAATCTGAAACAATTGAGCGTCCCTCAAAAGTTTAAGTGGAAATTTTCATCTCTTTCCAATGCATAATAACGGCAACCATGTAAAAACATTGAAAATTTTATATAGACGACCCCTTTCGCAGACCTCTGAATTAAAATTTGACTCCTGAAATCAATTACTCGTTCCTTGAAACTCCCACTTACCAAGTTTCCATCTTAATCCAATGTATTTAAGCATCAATATCGCGAAAACAGTGTTAATATGGACGACCCCTTTGGCCGACCTTTGACTCTGAATTTGAAACCTGGAATCGATTGATCGTTCCTAAAAATACTACTATGCAAATTTTCATCAAAAACAAATATATAATGACGCCAATATCGCAAAAACATTCGACAGTTTATATGAACGACCCCTTTTGCCGACCCTTTCTACAAAATTTGAAAACTGGAATCGATTGTCCGTTCCTTAAAATTCCCGTCTGCAAATTTCCATCTCAATCCAATGAATAATAACGCCAATATAGTAAAAACATTAAAAAGTTGATATGGACGACCCCTTTGGCCGACCCCTGACCCTAAATTTAATACCTGGAATCAATTGCTCGTCCTTCAAAACGCTCATGTGCAAATTTTCATATCAATCCAATGCATAATAACGTCAATATAGTAAAAAACACCGAACAGTTCATATGGACGATCCTTTTTGCCGACCCCTGACACAAAATTCAATACCTGAAATCAATTCCTCATCTCTCAAAACTCCTATGTGCAAATTTTTGTCACAATCCGACAAAAAATAACGTCAATATCGCGAAAACAATATTTGTCTTGTATGGACGACCCCCTTTAGAAGGGGTCATCCAAAAATCTGAAAACATTTTTCATCATTCCTGGTCCTAATGAGTATCCATGCCAAATTTCAACTCTCTAGCTCTTAAGATGGCTGAGCCTATAGAGGACAAACAAACAAACAAACCCACAGAAATTGCTTTATATATATATATAGATTAAAAGTCTGTCATCATTTATTGTACTAATGATTAACAATTCAGAATTGAGGAACTCATCCTACGCATGTAGGCAATTGGTTGGCTTGCGAGAGAGACGTCACAAGCGCATTTATTTTAAAATACTATTTATACACATTTTACCTAAAATCTTGACTGGCAGTGGAAATAATGCTCTTAATATGGTTAAAACATTGCTTTTTTGTTATTAACTTTACCAGATCATTTCTCAATAATTCAATCATTAGATATTCATTAACCATCATGGTTGCTAGAAATTAAAAAAAACTCGGAGAACTCACGGTGTCAAAAAAAAACTCAAATTGCCAACATGTTCTATAAAATAAAGTTGCCAGATTGCCCAGTTTTCCGGGTTTGCCCGGCTATTTTATACAAAATTTTGGAAACAGTCCAACCTAGATTTCTTGAAAAATGCCCGGATGTTTTTTCACTATATTTGGCAAATCAAACAAAAAATAAATTGTGTTGTAAAATTTTTTTTATAGCCACCAAAACAAAAAATTTTGAGCAGGTTTTGTAAAAATATTCATGCAAGGTTTTTTTCGAAACCTAAAATACGATTTAAAATCTGTTTATAAATTTTGAAGAAAATTTTTTTTTTATCTTGATTTTTGTTGAGTAACTTCTGGTTTTTACTAAATTTGCCCTGATAATTCCCGGATTTTTTGGTCGGTCAATTTAGGAATGAAATGGCCGGATTTTGCTAGGTTTCTGAAGAAAATGGCCCGGTTGTCCGGCCCGGATACGCGCTGAAAAAAATCTGTTAACCTTATTATAAAAGCTTTATAAAAGTTTGGGAACCAAAATTTTTCAGCATAATGATTTAAATGAAAATTATTATGATTATGTTTCTAGAACAGCGGCAAAATAGCCAGATTTTAGCTTTATAAGAGTTCTGGTGATGTATAGAATTCGCTTTATCTTTTTCATAGAAGATAATGCTAAAGCTCTAACGAGTTGTGCTGACCATAATAAATCCAAAATTGTTACTTGAGCAGGGATCTAAGTGGTTAAAAGTATTGGTCTCGAAGTTACTCTCAAACAACACCACAGGGGTCCTTCCAGCCTTCGACCTTTTCCATGAAAAAAAAACCGAAAAAAATTGAGGGATTTTTTTTGCGTTGAAATTTTTGTTACAGACTCTCCTTGAACAGTTGGTGGTTGTAAAATGGCTCAGTTATCAAAATCTTAGTGTTGGTGAAAAAAAATCCTGTTAAGAGTTTAAGTAGCGAGCGTCGTCGAATAAATGTTCCACTCACTGAGAAAATGTATGAAAGGGTCTAAGGGGGATATTTTGAGCTATTCTTGTATTTTTTTTTTCGATTCAACCTTATAGCTAAGAATCAAAAGAATGTTATTAGTTGTTAAGTTGATTTGTTTTGATTGTATGAAGAAAGTTGTAAGTAGTTTAAAAAGAACGGGAACTGTATTATCACTCTGTACTCCTGATAGCCTGATATAATATTCGAAATTGAGGTCTCGAGTTTTAGAACACAGGTTCCAGATTTCATACTTCGGGAAACAGATTGTGGATTTCAATTTAAGATTGATAATTTAAATTGAAATTATAAAATTGATTTTTATTTATTTCATCTATTTCCATCTATAATCTATTATCAGAGATAAGATTTGAACGTCAAATTTACAAATATGTATGCTTAAAAAAATCATCCAATCGGCAGTCAATAAAATCGATCATAAATTCGTTTGCAATTGCATTGAAAACCGATCATTAAGATTAAAAGGGTGTCGCGCAATGGAATTCCAATCGAAACACCAGTACATTACATACATACGCATTTTAAGTCAGTTGTTAGCAATTGTTCATCACACTTCATGGAGGTCCCCATTTCAATACCTTTCCCAAACATGGAAGACAAATGAGTTACATTGGCGATCGAAACGTGCCCGAAATTTAATCGAACTGTTTGCCTATGGGGTAAACTTGCATCTAAAAAGTTCCAGTTGTGAGTATTTAAATGAATTTATAATAAAGCTTAAAGGTAAAAACAAAATGGGAAGAGAAAGTATGCTGTTTTAAAAAGGTAATATAAATCATTTTGAAATATACTCAAAAAGTACGGATGAAATATCAGAAATGAGATAAGTATCCCAAAATTGATGAACCAACCGCAACCTGTCAGAAAGAAGCATTTGTTTGGGTAGGGAAAACTAATTTGAACCAGTCGTAAATTTTGTTTCCCCGCAAACAATTAGCATCAGAAAACCGGCACTGACAATCGACGGACCACAGAATCGTCAATTTATCATAATCCAAATGGCGGTTCGTGTGCACTTGAAAAACCGAACCAGAACCAAAGTCGTGCCAATTTTCAAATCCATCCTTCCACGTGAATGGGGTTCACCTCAGTGATTCTTGCTAGGAAAAAAATATGGAAACACGCTTCTCAAATTGGGTGGAGAAAGTGAGTGAGTGCGGCCCGGGAAGTTTGTTTGTCTAAAATTAATAATTCGACCAACCAGTGAAAAACCACAAAAAAAAACGGACATCGTAATTCCGAGGTATAAATTTTGGGATTTGATTTTATGATCGATCTGGCTGGAATGCCTGAAAAATAAGAGCTAAGCTTAAACGGAAGTTCGTAAGAGCGTTTTAATTATTTGCTCAACTTTTATCGATTTTTCCCAACAAAAAAAAAAAAAAAAAACTTCAAAAAAATTACTAGAAAAAAATCTCTAACATGCCAGTAGCCAAACTCCGGTTCATTACTGTAGCTGATCTGTAACGTGCAAAAATGCTCAGCTCAGTCCGTTCTGTTCTTTTCTTACCTTGAAGTCCGAGAGTGAAGCCATTAGATCATCGAGCTCCTTGGTGGCAGACGAGGTGTAGTTCGTTTGCTCATTGGCGAGCTGCTGCTCGTACACTGGAAGGAAAGGAAGGAAGAAAGTGTTAAAAATAAATATAAATAAGTATAGAGATGTCTAGTTCGTTTCTAAGGGGAAATAATATTCTGTGGGTGAATCGTTTTCGAGCAGTGCTACATTATAAGGAAAGCTTCTAGCTAGAGTCGAGCGGAAATTTGCATACACTTTGGGCGAATCTTTGTAAAAGCTTGATCGGCCAGTGAATCTCAACAAACTTTTAGAGAATTATGACAGCGGAAAAAACCGTTAAAAAATACACGAAAATGCTCGAGAACTTTTAATAGTCGGTATACGCTCGAATTTTTAAAATTTTCTACTCCGTGGGAATGTTTATCATAGAAAAAAAGTTACTTAAATTGCCGATATGGTAAGAAATTTAAATTGTAGTACGCAATTGTGCTTGTGAAATTGCTCAGTTGGTAAGTCGGTAAGTCGGTACCGGATGGGTTTTTCAATAACTGTTCGCCAACTGCAACGTTGATATAAATGCGCAAATGCCAAAAAATAAAAATGGCACAACGACTATAGTTGAAACAATAAAAATGTACTAAAATTTATATAAGGGTGACAAATTTTCCAATAATCGCTCTAGAAGCGTTGGCCTTCTACTGGAAGTCTAACCACGTCTAACTTACTTACCCTCCGTTTAATATTGTCACAAATATTTAGTGTTAACCCATGAAACCCGTGGGCTAAAGAACTTAATTTAAGTACTTTTGCGATTGCAAATATTGAACATATTCGTCGAGTTGTGGTCGTTTTTCCTGACCCTTAGGAAAGCATTCCAGAATTTTGCCAACACATGTCCGGGCCGGGCAATTCCTGGATTCTTTTGTTTTTTTTTTAAACCTGGCAAATACCGGGCATTCGATAACAAATTTTCCAATCCAAAAACCTGGCTATATCCGGACACATCTGAGCAAAATTTATCCATTATTTGAACAAAATTAAGAGGAAAAGAGGTTCAAATCACCTGAAACTTCAATTGATCTTCGAAGCACATCAAAGTTTGTTCAATGTTTACAAAAACAATTTCGTATTAAAAAATTGTTTTATGACGCATTGTTTCCTCCTCATTTTTAAAACTGGAATAAAGATTTGAATTCAAATGCGTAGCCAGAATAACGACAATCGATGAACGCTATACAGTGAGCGAAATAAGAATAGTAACACTATGTGTTATGCTTCTTAAAATATGAGTGATTGAAAATCACCCAAATTTTCTTCTACAGTTTGTTCTGAATTGCTTAACGGACGAATCAAGCAAAAGTTTACTTTTTTTTGGACGTAGCAATTGGCGTTGAGGACCAAAAATATGAAAAAAAAAAAAAGGGTACGAAATAAGAATAGCACCACTTGAGTTTTTCAACAAAAACTAGATTATTTTTAAAAATTTACCGAGTAAAAGTGAATAATAATGCTTCTACGAATTATTTAAATAGATAACTGCAATTTAAGAAATTTTCTAGAATTCTAAACGTTTTCAAAGGATACTCCTCTAGCGTTAGGGATTTTATTTTAGAACCACAAAACTTTATCAAACTGCTTGATTTCTTCATTAACATTCATAAGTATGATGGAAAATGATGAAACATAGATTTGAGGCTAAGTTTGAATCCAAAAAGCAGGTTTGCATTCAAAAATACTAATGTTTTTAATAGTCAAACACTATTTCTCTAGTTTTAAGTCATAGATGGCAGCACTGTCTTGCCATTTAGCCAAATTCATGCCCATTCTCGAATATCCGGGATAAATTAGGGAGTGCTGGATGATTTTGGTCAAGAAATAAATACATATACGTCGCGTCTCTTTCCTACCCAACAGCTCTACTCGTTAAGAGCACATAACATCCTTCCATTAAAAGACCTTTGTGATCTACAAACTATAATATAATGTCTACGACAATTTACACACAAATTTCAGTAATCAAAAAATCCATTTTACAACGGGATTGCGAACTCATAACACTCGCCAGTCAGATTTTTTACAACGAAGCCGATCCATGACATCCTTAGGTAAAAAAGAATATCATTTATTGGTCCAACTAAGTACAACGTCTTGCCTAATAAATCCATCTACAACCGTTCCACGTTCAAATCAAAGTAGGTAATACAGCTATTAAAAGAAAAATTGAATCGTTAAAAACCGTCGATCAGTTACCAGTTTTTTTTTTTTAAATTAAATTTTTGTGAATTTTTGTAGCAATTTAGATTCTTTTGGTGTGTTCATTGTTTTTTTGTTATTAATTATTTCAATTAAAAATACTTAGTTTATTAAATGTTGGCTTAGTAGTATTAAAATCAAATAGTGGATCTCTTTAAAGGAAATATGTTTTCCATTAAGATCCATGTAGTATTTAATTTAGTATTATCATTACATTTCCAGGTACCGTGTGAACGCTTTGGAAATTCTAAGATCACTAAATCCAAAAAAAAAAAAATTAGAATTGCATCAAGGTCACTAAAAGTGAATTTTTTGGACCGATTATCAGAATAAAGTTATACTTTGCGATGGAGCTTGATGGACCAGACGGCTAGCAGTATTATTGGTATGATTTGCAATTCAATCGGAAGTTGAGATGAGCAGGAATTTTGGCGGTTGTACATTTTTGTGTTGGTGATTCTTTTGCTAATCCGGAAAAGCTTTCTGCAGCGTGAACTTCCACAAAACTGTGATGGGAAAATACCTCAAAATCATGAATATGGGCCTAAATAAACCTGGAAAATCAATATTGAGACTAAATTTGATTTTAACTGCAAGATAAAGCTGCCATCTACGACTTGAAACTGGAAAAAGTGTGGTTTACTGAACAAAATCAAGGTTTTGGTTTCCAACCTGTTTTTCTCTGTTTCAAAATTAATCCCGAAGGTTTGTTTCATCATTTCCCGGCATTTTAATGAAGAAAGTAAGTAGTTTGGTAAAGAATTACAGTTCAAATATCAAAATCCTTAACGCTAGAGGAGCATCTCTTAAAACCCCCATTTTAAAACCTTTGGAATTCTGGAAATTTCCTTAAAATGCAGTTATCTATTCAAATAATAGAAGCATCATTATTCACTTTTACACAGTAAATTTTTAAAAATAATCTTGTTTTTGTTGAAAAACTCAAGTGGTGCTATTCTTATTTCGCACCCCTTTTTCACATTTTTGGTCCTCAACGCCAATTGCTACGTCCAAAAAAAAGTTAACTTATGCTTGATTTGTCCGTTAAGCAATTCAGAACAAACTGTGGAAGAAAATTTTCGTAATTTTCAATCATTCATATTCTAACAAACAAAACATATAGTGGTGCTATTCTTATTTCGCTCACTGTAGGAGCAGATCTGTTTTGTCCGAGTAAGTGATCAATATTCAATTGTTAATCATTAGAAATATGTTTTATGCTTTCCTATTCGATTTCAGTTCCTTGAAAAAGTATACATAGTATTTGAAACGTTGGATGAAACACAAATAAAAGTGTTTTAATCATTTACCCATAAAACCGAAAAGCCATTACATAGCCTTATCGTTTTTGCTAAATACAAAAAAGTTCCAGAATGGTGGTAAATTTTGGACTTTTAGATTTTAGATATTTGAGACCGAAAATATGTTTTCGATCTCAAATATCTAAAAGAGATTTCTAACTCTTACAAAATGATAATTTTTCAAAAATAGCTCCATTTCCAGTTTTCTCAAGGTTTAAAACTTCTCTTGGCTGTAGTTTTTGACATTTGCTTGTCAAACAGTTGCTATTAGTATGGAATGTAAGAATATATATTTTGAAATGTTTCGCGCAAAATGTTAATTAAAATAATGGTTCGCTTTGATTTTATGCTGATTTAAATAAACCACGTCAAGAGGTGAGGTTTCTATAAAGAGGGTTGATAAAATTAAATGTTTTATATTTCCTAAACAAATTCCAATTGAAAACAGACATGTACCTATGTTTAACAAAGACAAGCAAAAACATGTTATTTTCCAGTTATTTTTCTGTTGGGGTACCTATATCATTGCCTGAAAAAAAAAATTAAAATTATGAAGAGTCAATCAAACATTGCTTCGATATATACGCAAATTCACCATAGAACATCAGTTTTAATATTCACACAACTAACCTAAAGAAATTTCGGAGCCCATACTTAGTTTCAACAAAAATATTCATATATATTTAAAAAAAAAAGTTCAATTTTCCAGTATAATGCTCAAATCCCGTTTTGATAATTATAAAATAATAGCAAGCTTAGGAAAAAAAATCAATTCCTATTTTTTTTTTCAACTTTCTGCATACAATCTTTAACAATCTTTAACTTTTTATTAATTTTTGCCAACTTTTTTTGATTTTGAACCGCTGTGCGGAAGAGCCATAAATTTAACGAAAATCCGATAAACAGAACAAATTTTAATCGCGTTTTTCTCGCTTGCTCGTTTTTCTACATGGGACAATCTTGCTTGGAAGGGAACTTCTGAATAGCTTTCAAAATAGAACCTCTATAACTCTGCTCTGAATAGAGCTTTCAAGTGTTTGAAGAAACAAATGTTCTGAAGACATTTTCGAACTAAAATGAAAGACAAAGGCGCTAGGAAAAAAAATTCCACTTTTTGCCCTTTCGGACCTATGTGGTTTATCTATAGGTGCGGACAAGAGTGCCCTTGCACGAGTGTGAGAATCACTTTTTTCAATGTTTTGATTGAAACGTTCATGAGCGTCTCGACGTTGAAGTCGCCGTTCATCGACGACATGCAACGTTTCTTGTTATTTGAAAAATCACAATCAAAGCACCCTTTCATTTACGCTTTTTGTTCCTGACGCCTAGTAAGGCAACGCTATGAGTTCTAAATAATAAACAACTTTATTTGCGTTCCCAAACATTCCTTCTTATATGTTTCTATGGCTACATTTGGACGCCTAATAATTGATTCTGTGATGGCGTCACGTTACGTCACAATCGTTTATAAATAACTGTATGGATACAACGAACTAATACTAATGTTTTTTGTTGTCCCCACCTATAGATAAACCACATAGCTTTCGGACCACTGTGCACTGGGAAGTCAAAAGGCCAGCACCTCTGGAAGAAACCGTTGAACCAAAGCCGCTGGCCTACTACTTGAGAATACTTGGGATATAATTCTTCGTCTTAAACTCTAGTCTTCAAATTAGCATCATAACTACGCTTCACATTGACGAACATAACTGGATGTGAATCTAGCAAAGATATCTCAATGCAAGAATTACCTATGATGACGTTCTATAAACAACTAACTTCCAAAGTGACAAAAATGTTATAATTTTTGAGCCCCTGAAAATAAGCTCTTATGATCGTTAAATCGTCTTGATCTATAATGTACGCACTGCAACATGATGTACACATTGTTCCTCAATTTTCACCATGATTAAATTTTTGATGATTCACTATAATCAATTTTACAGTTTACATTTGACGATTTAGCCTATTGGTAAGATGTCGGAGAGGTTCCGAAGATGTCGGAGCTCGATTCCTGGTCGAAGCGATTTTTTTTCATTTACCATTCTTTATCGATTATTTTGATCTTTTCATTATACGGCTACTGATACTCATCTGCCAAACAAAGCATCAGAAACATAATGTATGAGTATGTTTGAATTGTTTTCGTTCTACAAACAGACATACATTATTTTATTATTTTTACACATTACGCCCCTACAGTGACTGATTTTTAGCTATCGGCAAAAAATTCAAAATGATTTTTCAAACGTTTTAATTTTTTTTTTTCATGTTTCAGCAAGTTAGAAAATAGGCTTTTTTAGTGTCTGAACACGAAACAATGATGTAACTCACATATTATAGCTGTTTTCTTTGGTAAAATAGCCGTCCTCCTTAAGGCGCCCAATATGCCCTTATCTTCCCTACTGCTTAACTTTAAAACTGAATTTGACTTACGTTGCTGCTGGTAGTTCAAACTTGGCGTTCCGGTCATTTTCTCGGTAGTAGTTTCCCGAACTGTGATGGTAACTTGCCGACCGGGTTGCTGGGCGGCGGCATTGGCCGATTGATTACTAAAATAAAGAGGAAAAAAAATTGTAACTTGAGCTTGAATATTTTCTAGCTTTTACTGGACCCTTACCCATAGGGAACAGCATAGATGGGATTGGCATTGCTCAGCTCATCCAACAAACTATCGACCGATGGCCGTTTGATGGAATCATTGATGGTGTACGGAGAAGGACTAGTTGTGCCATTGTTTTGTTGATTTTCTGAAAAAGAAGCAAATAACAGTAAGTTGTAATTGAAGTTTGAAAAAACATAAGCATCAAAACTCACGTTTCTCAACGATGTTCCCGTAACGGGCACTGCTCAAGTCCTGTAGCAACGAATCGAGCTCCGAGAGGTTTCCGGAAGTGGAACCCGGCAGCTTTTGTGGCGTTCCGGCAGCACGTGGCAGTGAGTTTTGGTGGGGCGTCGTCGAACGCGGCAACGATCCATTGTAGCCGTTGGCGGGCGTCGTCGTTCGTGTTTCTGTGATTGTTTTGGTTTGATAGGATTGCTAGGGAGAAGAGAAAATAAAAAGATAACTGTAAGATAAATGAAAGATAACTGGAGAATAAGGAGAATACATTGAGTCCGAAAAAAATTACTGCAAAAAAATTCAATCATAAACGTTATACGTTATTCATCTTATCGTTGATTTTTTTTTTGTTTGCAACCTAGACTTTCAACTGCCGGATTCCCCGAATCGGAAGCGCGCCTTTATGGCGTTTAAAAACAACGATTACGATGCGAATGTTGTTGCTAAGAAAGAATTGACGAGAAAACAAAAAAAAAAACACGCTCGACGCTACTATGGTGCCACTTCAATCACACAACTTAACTTTTAACGATGTGTCAAAGATATTTGAGCAAAGCAGTGTGAAAGTTGATGCTTTACTTATCTCGACGCCTGGACGAACATTTGAAATAACTTTGTACTGTTGCCAAATCTATCCTCCTCAATCGTTAGTGATGATATATTAATGATTGTTTTCCCCGAAGTGATTGTTTTGAATTTTAGGAACTTGAATTGGTTTTTTTTCTATTTTAGAAACAAAATCATGACCATTTAAACGAATTATATATTTGTCCATCCATGTGAATAAAGCATTATTTGAATTAAAAAAATGCTGGTTCCACCAATCTTTTCGAAAAAAAGAACCAAAAACATCAATTTCCCAACTTAAACCAGCTGGCGAAACATCAAGTCAAATATCTACGTCGTCTGGCCCATTTCCTAATTGCCGCCCATGATTAATTTGCACTCCACACCAATCGTGAAAATTCTCATGACTCATAAAGTAGACGCCAGGTTTGCCGGAGTTGCAGACGTATCTAACACCTGAATCGATTTCTTTTCGAAGGAAGTAGAATGAAATGGGTAACCTTGAGCTACTTAGGGGAGGTAAGGGCACGATGGCCACTTTAAAGAAAACGCTTATTCAATTTTACAAAACACTTATAATATGTAAGTTGCATCACTGGATCGTTTCAAACACTAGAGAAGTTGATTTTTTATCCTGTTGAAAACATTCAAAGTTGACAGTAACGTTAAAAAATGCAGCCACTGTGTGGGGTAAGTTGAGAACACTCTGGGGCATAATGAGCTTTCTTTTAAATATAAGCTTTTAAGGTATACAGCAAGGTTGCCGATAACAAAGAAAAAGCTCTAATATCAGAAAATTTTTGTGCAAATTATCGTCACAGAATCTGTGTCATAAGACACAGAATTTTGTAATATTTTCGAAGATTTCGCAGATTTCTAAAATTGTATAGGTACAACTTTTTAAGTTCACAAGTTTTTAAATCCACATTAACTATAGATTTTTGACTCAAATATCTTGAAAATTAGTAGGTACTGTTTAATGATTTTTACCAAGTAAAATCAATTCAATTTGTAAATGTTTGATATGTTTGTTTTGTGAAAATCTTAGAAAAAAACATAACAGAATCTCGTTACACAACTTTTTGGTGAAATCACAGAATTACAGATATTTTTTGTCAAAAACACAGGATTTTTTTCGGCAACCTTGGTGTGCATAGCCACGAAAACTATCCACATACTCATACATTACACTATCCATGCACATATTCACACATACACACATTTTACACACATTACATACATTATTTTCATGCTGTTTTTTATAAGATTATAGGCCCAGCAAACATAAAATCGCATTAGAAATGATAGCTCACATCGTAAACAATGTTAATGCGAATCGCAATTCCTACCGAATAAGTAAACGATCTTAAAAATCGTTACTTAAAGTCGGTATAAATCGGATATGATAAATAGTCCGCCATGTTTGCGAATTTTTTCTCCCGCGCGGGATTTAAGTGAAAAAACAGTTCTCTCTTCGATAAGCAGTGCAACCAGATTACTAAAAATCAGATGGTTCAACTGGAAAAATTGTCCAATGAGAGTAGCAGTAAATATTTTCACTGGCAACGGTTGGCATGCCATGAGAGCAAAACTTGCGCTCTCTCGCATACTTTCAGGATATACGAATAAGGTGTTGAATATCGTCCAATTGGTATAATTCTTATCGCTTGCGCCAGAAGATAAAAATATGTATGTATTGCCTCCACTTTGGTAGGTAAATGTTGTTTTTTCGAGTTTTACGCGATGATTCTATAATGTACGTATATGAAACGTAAAACAAAGTTTGTAGCGATATATACCACAAAACTGTTTTCTGGGAGTGTTCCATTATGTGTAAGCACGATTTTGATACAACTCTCAACTCAACTACAATTTTGCTGTGTGTTGTTGTTTACAGTTAAACTGAAAACTCTGTTTTTCGTGAGCTCCAGTTTTCATAATATTTGTGAAATTGAGAAGCATTTTCCAGGAAAATCGCAAAAATATCGTGCACAAATGGGTTATTTCCCCAACCTTTTGCAGATTCAGTTGGCGAAAATGGAAGAAATAATCATTCGGAAGCATGTATCTTAAGGGAAACTGCTTCGTGGACAAAAAAAATCCTGGCGAAAACTGCGCCCAGTGGACAAAACTTTGGACCGAAAAATCATGCGTGCTTACGCCATGCCTCAGTTCGGGATGTGGCCAAATAGTGAGATCCCCCATATAAGAAGCAAAAGCGAGTCAAAAACAAGCTGCTTCTGTCAAATCAAGAGCTCGTAAATTATACGATCGAGTCCTGTTTGAAGAATCGGTGTGCGTTCTCATCGCCACCAACACCTTTTGCAAGTTTGATTGCAAAATGCTTCCGATTGACCAGTATAACATAAGATTGCCAGAATTTTTCCAGCACGTATCCGGGCCGGAAAAACCGGGCTATTTTTATCTGAAAACCTGGTAAAATTCGGGCATTTGATTTCAAAATAGCATACGATTTTCCAAAATTGATTTTTACGTAAAAATAAATTTTTGATTTTTAGCTATGAAATGGAAATTATGAAAAGATAAGCAATGTTAATTGATTTTTCTCAGGTAAAATGTTAAATAGACGAAATTTGATATGACTTTTAATTGAAATTATTGAAAATAGTATTACAGGAAAGCATCACAGAATTTTTAGGGAAAATCACAGAAAGTCAAGAGTTTTTTTTTCGTTAAAACACAGAATTTTTTCGGCAGCCTTGGCATGATCACCCAGTACTGTTTTGGCCTGATTATCCATCAGTTTCACTGCTCAAAAGACACGATGGTTTGGTACCACTGCAACAAAGTCCAGATCGCACCGAATGAGATGAATCCGCCAAATTGTCCTCTAGCGAGACCGATTGAAAATTTTTAAGCCCAAAATTATGGTCAAAATCATCGCAAACCGGTCTGTGCTGAAACTAATTAGCAGTCTTCGATGAAAAATTTGATCATCGGCCATAAAAATGAAAGAGAAAAAATAAATTTGCTCCTAAAATGTGCTTATACTGTTCATTTTAAGTCGTGCTAATACATAATGGGACATCCTGTATATCTTGCGCCATGATAAAATACTGATGTATAAAAAATACTCAGTTTGAATGATCATATCGGTCTTCAAAATTTACAGAAAAAAAATAATTATATATTTTGGTTTGAGTTCAGTGATCTAGAAAGATGCCATTTAACCTTCCAAAGCCGTTCGCTAAAAATCCGTTTCGGGGAAATTTGAACTGTAGTTTGATTTCGTTCTCCTGGCTGCAAATGTAAACCGATTTTGATGATATTATATTCATTGTCTAGGTAATTTATTCTAATTACTCAACATTTCAAAATAAAGTTGATAAGTATTACCAGATTATCAGAAACTGGTCCAGAAAGTAAAAAGTCCGAAAAATCAATTTTATTTTTAAAATACTCATAACTTCTGACAGCTTTTCTGTATTTAACTGTTTTATTAATGTTTGAAATTGTCAAGAATCCATCTATCCGACAATGTATAGATATGTTGGGGTCCAATGAAAGTGTTGACCGCTATGACTAATCTTCCGGTAGAAAAAAATCTTACTTTAAAAAAACGACATCCAATTTTGGCTTTGCTTAGCTGTATTTCATTTCCCAATGAACCGATTTTCAAAACTCAAATTTTAATTTTTTGGCGTTGATTTGATCATTATTTTCATAGAACATACTTGGTCTGTCAAAATTACCAGTTCATCTGTATATTGGAATGAAGATAAAGATGTTTGAAATGTGCGCTTCGGGTCATATTGACCCGAACGGCTTTGGAGGGTTAAGAATGGCTTGTGCGTTAAAAATAGGTTGATACATAAGTCTATGAATTCAGAAAAATCGTTTACTTTTTCATTAAAAGTAGGACTTTTAAATATTTTGATTATATAATATATTCCTATTTTTCTCCTTTACACTCTGAAACTTAAACTTTAACACAGTAAGGACAGCGACGAAATCTTAGATGGAAAACGCCAATATTCGGCACTCTATGTCTTCAAAAACCACTGGATCAAGTTCTAGTAATTTTGTATTTTTGAGTTACCGAAAGTGTGGAGTTTATTTTTTAGAGTTTAGTTTCATGAATAAATATCGCGTGAGCTTTCAATACGTCGTATGAAACAAAATGTAAACAAACAGTTTTATCACGAAAAAATACAAAAACTGACATAAACTATAGTCGCAATTTCTTTCCATTTAGAATGTTTGTAGCCTGGAAAACCTATTCTATATGGGAAAAACTAATTTTAAATGTGGTTTGATAACTTTTGCAGCAATTTTCTGTGAATTTTTAAGATGTTTCATACGACGTAATGAAAGCTCACGCGAGAAATTTAAACCATTTGAGTTATGCTTCTGAGTGTAGCACATTTGCGGCTATTTCGCGAAAAACGAGATATCTCGTAGTTGGTCCGCAATGTGCCAACACATTGGGTGAAAATGAATATGAAAATTCTTATCACTTTAAAAAATCAACAACACGGCGAACATTGTTTTGGTATAAGGTGTGACAGAAAAAGAATAGTTGAAAAATAAAATTCGTACACCCACAGATCAGGATCTACTCCAATCACGGCATGAAGATATTCACACACAATGAGAACAGGATTCGCACACTATTGGCGCCAAATTTCACAGCCTAGAAACAAATGGAAACATTTTTCATCGTTTCTTTCGATCCCATTTCTTAGCATTTTTGTTAAAAAACTGCCTCTCAAAATGGAAAATTAAAGGTATAATTTGTGGTCCATTTTTTTTTTTTATATTTCATTGACATGATTTTGGTTAGATATTTTTTTTTTTAATTTTTTTTTTCTAAAAAATCTGTTAAACTAAAGTCTCCAATCTCCATGCTAGCAACAATTCAAGAAAAAAAAGTGGAAACTCTATAAATTTGCTAAATTCAAGATATTTGTTAAAAAAAATAATGGGGGTAATAATAACATTTTAAGTCATGCGGACAAGCAAAACGTTTTTCAGTTTAATTTGCACACAAAAAGAAAAGGTTGCAAAATTTCAATTCAATGCCACTCAGCGCTAACTCCATGCCAAAAATGCGCTGAAAAGTATACTGTACCAAAGATGATATGTTAGGAAAAGCACTAGTGGTATAAAAACTCGAGTTCCCAAGCAAAATAATGCATGACCACTGCATTCAAGCGAAACAAGAAAAACGTTTTTGGGGTTTTCATCCTATTGGATAAATTATGCCACAATTCAAAAAAAAAAAGTGTGACTCGAAACCCAACGCAACATTCTTATTTCGACATGCCAGTCTGATAACTTCACCAGTGTACCAACTGAGTAAGTTAGCAAGCGAAGGTTTATTGTCGTAGTCCTTCTGTCACGCTACAAAAAAAAACACACTGCGTTGGCCGTCTGCAGGCCGGTGGTTTTTTTCATTTTCCTTTGTCTTTGATAGGAATCAGAATTAAATGGGGATGGGAAACGAGAAACTGTTTTCTATTGCCGATTTACGTACACTCACATAGCTCCTTACTGCTGGACATCTTAGCCGGTGGTTGTTTACCGGGGCCGGGTTGGAAACAAAGAATGCTTTTTTTTAATGCCAGTTTACATACTCAAACAGCGCTTCAATAGCCTTGTTGGCTGATTGTTTTCATCCAGCTTTGTCTGGATATGTTTTGTTCGGTTTCAGACAGATCCAATGCGGTGGCGCAGGGAGGACAATGTCAGCGAAGAGAAAGCTTGTTTGTGCCGGTCCGGCATAGAATCTTATGCCGATAATTCCATCTCCTAGGAAGATCATTATTGGAGTAGAGTCTGATTTGTGATAGTGATGTTTCTACTCAAGAATGTCACACAAGACAAATTTTTACAAAAAAAAAATGCTTATTTAAGAAACACGTTTCTAAGATAAATTGATTTTGATTAAATGATGTCCAATGTTGACGATGCGAAAAAAAATAGGTGGAAGAGAAGGAAGGAGTCTTTTTTATTGATATTTAATCGAACAAAATAAGCATACTCCAAAAGAATTGTAGAGACTCTGATTTTGTTCGATAACTCAAGAAAGTATTTCGAGTATTTCACTCAAAACAAAAATAATTTGGGCTTTAAAAGGAAAAAAAAGCATAGCCATATGGCTGTTTGACGTAGAAACTTGCACCCGAATGCGTTAAGATTGTACGCAAAAATGTCACACGAAGCACTTTTGGCCATAACTAACAGTTTGTTGTAGGAAAGAAAACTTTTTTTGCAGACAATATTGAAAATTTATCAACTTGAACTTTTTACTCCGATTAAAGCGACGGTGAAACATAAACTTAAGCGAAAAACATTTTTTTTAAATTTTAATTCAAATTTTTTTATATCGAATGAACATTTTTCATATTGAACAATCTTGGATGGAGTATGTTTGTTAGAAACTTTTTTTATAAACATGTCTTAGGCCCCCATATCAAAACCGCTTTGATGGACAGAAAGACACGAAAGTAACAAAAAATTTCAGAGTCGCCAAACACGTCACATTCTTGAAGCCCACCAAACAGTGACTCTTATTCTGTCTCTTAAATATTGTTTCAAAATTTTCAAGTAGATTATTAAGTTTTGAGCTGAAAACATCTAAAACATTTGATAGCCATACTAAGATCCATTTCACTTAATTAGCTTTTTGTTTCGTTTCTGATTAAAATTCTTCAGATCGTAAGTTCAATTGACATACGACATACGATATTACGGTCGGCAGAAAATTTCCTTTAAGAATTTATAAATTGACACAAACATCTGGCTCTGTTTCATAGAGCCAAGAAACAAAAGTTATGATGATTTTTCCGAACAAAATATTAAATTTTCCCATACGAACCGAAAAGTTGAAATTTACGTTGCTTAAAACATCTGCAAAAATAACATGGATGAATTTTAACCCAAACAAAGCTTTTTAGACCCATTGACGATTGATAAAATTTGAGACAATCATACAAAAAGTATCGATCATTCGAGTCAGCAGGGCTAACTCAGCACTACATCTTCGACTGTAAGTTGATCATTTCCAGCCCAGCTCGAAAAATCCTTCCCAGACAATCTCTACATTATTTAGTTATAAATTCCTTCATCAGTTGCTTCAAATTTTCTGTTGGGTTTGTTGGGTATTCACCATTCAGTCCATTTTTCTGTTAATGAACCGTGTTCGAAAAATATTGAAGCCCTAGACCAGGGGTGAGCAACCTTTTGAAGCAACGAGCCTGTTCTAATTTGAAATCTTCCCGGCGAGCCGCACTCAGAAAAATTTGATCCCTGGAGCTAGACATCACAAGTAACATTTCTTCGAGTAAAAGTGTGGGTGATGGAAAAAATGATTACTGGGGTTGGGAAAAATCAAATAATATCTGCAAAGCGAAAAAAATATTCACTAATTTGCTTTGAAAATAATAGAAGCTGCAATAAACGCATTTTTAATGTTGTACAGTTCTTGAGATTTCAACTTTCTCTATTAATAAGGAAATGTCCCTACTAAACCAATTGGGGGAAAGGGGGTGGATAAACAAAAATAAGTGTTTAAAATAAGATAGCAAGAACCTTTAATACTTTTTTCCCTTAGATTGAGTAAGATTCAGGTCCATAAAATATACTATCTTAAATTGCCTTAGCCAGGGATGAGCAACCAACGGCCCGCGGACCGCATGCGGCCCTCGAGACATGTTTGTTCGGCCCGCGAGACTTTTCTCAAATTGAATTTATATTACTTTTTTACGATAGATTGTAAATCATCATTATATACTCGTCCATACCAATTACAAAAATGATATGTGAGTAACTTAAGTAAATATGCACTGCACTTGTTTGCAGATGCAGTTAACCAAAAACCATTCAGATTATTAATTTTTCTAGAATTTCAAGCATTTTTTGTGTTCTATTAAAGGCATATATGCATTCCTTTTTTTTTTTTTTTTTTTTTTGAAAAAACGTAATATTGGAGTCTTTTTTTTGTCCAGATTACATTTTTCCTAATTATTTAACAGGCACTTTCAAATTAAAATCCATGAAAACGGATCGGGAGAGTTATCAAAAAATCCCTTGGCTACCGATGATCACTGGTATTTCTAAGCCTGTAAGGGATAATTTTTTGGTCTCAAGCAAAGATAAAGTTTTATGATGAATATGCCCAGCACAATTTTTTTTTCAAATTGAATTATTTCATTTATTCGGGAAATGGCTTGTTCTGTTAGCACTCAAATACCGGAAATATAAAAATTAAATCATATATGTACAAGTGATTTTTTTTTTAAATTTTTGAATAATAAAGATTGGGAGAACGATTTCAGATTCCTTATCAACATGACTAAGCATCAGATTTTCCGACAAAAATTCTTAATTCTCGACAAAAACTATATTTTTAGCCCAACCCCAAAAATTTTGTGATGATTATCTATGACGCTATTTTCAGAAATTTCAAAGAAAAATGATGCCGAACATCAATAAATTGTTTCATTTTTCTTAAAAAAGGCAATTGACATTACCATAATCATAAGATTTTCATAAATCAGCTGTAAAAAGTCTATCCCCGTGGCATCTAAATTAAATTCATGAGAATCCATAAAACCTGTAAAAAAAATCTAGTGTCAAGAATGTAAAAAGTTACTTTGACGAAGTTTGTTTTAAATCTGTAAAATTATGAATTTTTCTGTGATTGTAATAACATCGCTCAAAATTCAACAAAAAGCTTTTCGAAAATGGGTACAGAAGAAGGTTTTTCAGTATTCAAAGCTAATAACGATTAAACGTCGCACGCTGGGTAGACAGTGATTTACTAAAAATATTTTTTTCTCACTAAAAGCTTTCGCTGTGGTATGGCTCCATACACTCATTTTCAAGCGGATTTGTGCGAACGTAAGAACTTAAATACACAATTAACACACGACGTATTACAGGACACGACACTTAACGTTCTTACAAACGGAAAAAAAGGATTCAAAATTACCTTTTTTTGTCGACCGGTTTCGGGCTCGATGTTGCCCATCTACAGGACGATGTCCGACCGGTCGGATGCCTTGTCAAAAATTTGTCACTATAATAAATGACGTAAAGTTCTGCTAACTAGTAGGTAATAAATATTATTTTGAGTGCGGCACGCCGAAAATATTTCAAATTCAATTTAACCCGTTACTGCAAAAGGTTGCTCACCCTTGGCCTAAGAGCATATAGAGCTGTATATGACGGAAACATACGAAAATAGTCCAAAAATTGTCCCGATTTACCCCATTTTACGGTTTTGTTTTTTTAATCAAGGTGCATAATATCAGCCGAAATTGAGTAGAGACGTCACTGAATTTTGATCAACTTTTTTTTGAATATTCTGCAATCTCATCTGCTTCCCTTTTTTATTAGAAACGAAAATTTTTGAAGGTTTTTCATGGTTCGTAAAAAGGGTTGAACAATTTTATAGGAAAAATCCTTTTATGTTCGAACTTATGGTAGGTAATATTCGTCATTATTTCAATTCAGAAGTGTTATGAAGCTAAATAACAGCGATAACTTATGGTAAGAAAATTATATTTTTAGGAAATCACTGCCTTCTCAGCGTTGGCGTTGAATCGTAAAATACGCATTTTTGGAAAGTTATTTCACAATTTATTTTTTTTTCCTCGAAGACTTGATTGTTTTTCTACAAAAGGTGAAAAAACTGTTTATCATTTTGAGTTTCCCTATAATGTCATTGCATCGTTGCATGTTGAGCAAGTTTGTCAAATGAAAACTCATAATTTTAAAATATTTTCAAGCCAACTTTATAAAAGCTACAGTTAACATTTTTGATTCTAGGAATTTTTCACAGGTTTTTTTTTTAAAAAAGGAACACAAACACATGTACATCTTGTCAAAAATAAAATCGTTCACCCCCAGTCTTCATTATTCAGCTTTCCTAATGTCAGTAAATATTCAAGAACGAAAGTATTTAACCAGTTTGTGGTTTTTTGTTTTCTATTTTTTTAGTACAGAATGAACCTTTTTCCAAATTTAATGGAATAATAATTTTTTTTAAAAAATATCTGCTGAGCATATTCATTATTCAACTGAAACGAAAAAAATAATAATCTAACCAACGGACTTAGAAATGCCTGCGACCATCTGTAGCCTTTGGATTTTATGTTTGCCCTCCCGATTCACTTTCATGGATTTGAATTTCCAAATGGTAGATAAATAATTAGGATAAAATGTAATCTGAAAAAAAACTAAGTTTTGTCACGTAATACTGCAAATATTACGTAACGAAATATTCGACATTTTTAAAGCCCGCCCCCCCCTCCCCCTCTCCACCCTGCGTAACACAATCTTATCAGAGTTTCCATCCAAAATTCACGAACCGTAACAAGCTGTTATATCCCCCCCCCCCCCTCTCTAAACGTGTTACCTAATATTTGAATGGTCCTTTAAAAGAACGCAACATTATTAAAAATCTATTTGAGAAAAGCTTCGCGGGCCGCACAAATATGTCTTGAGAGCCGCGGGTTGCTCATCCCTGCTCTAGACAAAAGTTCTTAAAAATCTTAAAAAAAAATCAAATCCAAACAAACACAAAAGTATTTGCACATAAACTGTCAATCAAAAAAAATATGCAAACTTCAGATTTTTTTTTCTAACTAAGCACCTCTGTTTATTTAATAGATCCGATAATATTACTTGTGAATTCAGGTGAGATGTGAACTTCATGTTATAAGAGAATGTTTGACTAAAATTTCCGCGTAAAAAAATCGATCATAAAGTTGAGAAGAAACCATTCAGCATTCACAAGAGGAACAATAATTTGTTTGAATAGCAAAGATTTGAGTTTCAACTAAGTATAACTTCGTAGAACTATGAAATTTGCAGTTTTGGAGACAAAATAGAATAAGATTTTGAACAAAAAAAAACAGAATATGCACCGTAAAACGATTTCTGTCTCACGTTCGCATTTGTTGTCCGGGGTGAGCAGACGCGACACTCGTCATACGTAAACTTTCTTATATGAAAATTCTGAATTAATGTTTTTAGATGCGTAACTTTGTGTATCACTTTGAACAATACAAGATATTTAATTTTGTCCTAAGGAAAACCTAGTTTTTTATGGTCGCCATTGACGAAGAAAAGTCACCGTATAAAGCATTCTTGCACTCACAGATATCGCAAAGCGATTTATCTTCCTAAAACCAGCCAATATGAACATCAAATTGCCCAAAATGTCGAACCTGGTGTCTTATTTTATAATTTGAATTCCTAGACGATGCCTAAGATTATCGTTACTCACCGGACTCGGTGTCTGTTTACTCCGGACACCGTTCAGGCTACCGTATCCTGGAACCGACGATCCACCCCCGCCTCCAACATGCTGCTGACCATGATGGCCCGGAACTGTGTTTTGCAAATCAGCAAGCAAAGCATCTGGAATGTAAACAAGATAGGGAAAGAAAGAAAAAAATACGCGTTTAGTCGGTGTTGAAAAATTCCAAAAACATGTTGACTGGCATGTGGATGAGCTGGTATGCTCGTCCCATCTTCATCGTCAGTTCGGTCAGCAGATTGTAAATCAATGGGGCCCCAACTTTGAGGTGTTATCTTTTTGCTTTCGTTATCGGTTGTTTAGATGACTAACACAGCGTGTCTTTCGACAAAAAAAAAATAGTATGAATGGATTCTACAAACTGCTGATTCCAAGAAATAAAAATTATGTTAGTAATAAAGTAACATATTCAAAAGCTCATGTACAGTCAAAATATCATAACAAAACAAAACAAAATACCTAAATAATCTTGACAATTTTCCGCAACACTTTCATACGTTAACACTTGTTCTTCAGGCATCACCAAAATATTTGGTTTATTTTCAATTTTTTCAAAAATTATTTTCACAAAACTATCCCTTAAAACAGATGTGCCTGACTAAACTCAAGGCAAAAATCACACTTCAGCACGTTTCCGAACACCCTTCTTCTAGCTTAATCAGACGTCTAACTTAAGTGGACAGTTTCGAGACCGTTCGGGAGAAAGAGAATTTTACACGGGATTGCCCTTTCAGCACTCGAGAGCAATACTAACTAACTAACTGACGAACCAACCCGCCGCCGTGTATCGTTGCAAAAAATACTAAACCATAAGTCACCCAATGACGACGACGACGGTCTGGAATTGGTCAAAACGAATGACGAGCATGCGAAACGGGGTTATCTTCGGAAAATTGCGAGAAAAGTATGGAAGTTGTCTTGATTAATTTGAAAATTTCAAATTGTTTTGGAATCAACTTCAATTTTGAGAAATTTTTGATACAATAATGAAGGTGATACAATTTAGATATTGATGCCAATATTTGAAAAAATTATGTCATGAATGTGTAAAATTTGAAATTATGCCGTTTTTGACATACCATTTATGTGAAGAGTAATGTGAAGAGTTATATTATTTTGAAAGGTTTCGTCACGTATTTTAAATTAGTCAAAACTCATACAATATACCTTGATATGTTAATAACATAAAATTGTATACTTAATGGAAACAGAAACTATCTTTCAATTACTATTTGTGACGTTTTTGGAAATATGCCAAAAGTGTACTATGTTCAGATGCTACATTTAATTTCAAATTTCTTCTGCTTTCGATGAAATTTTAACAAAAATTCATGATCAAACAAGTTGATTCCAACTGCTAGTTGTTTCAATAAAAATTAAAAAAAAAACCCTTTCTCAACCGCTATCTGCGGTGTCGTGCCGTGTTGGATTTCGGTAGGTATTTCGAGAGGGGTAAAGCTGCATGTCCAGTCCAGTCGGTCATCATCCATGAAGAAGCTGCTGAAGGGTTTGCACATTAGCCAATTCCTGACTCATCGAATGCAACCAAGAAAGACGACCGAACAGGAAAAGAGCCAGTCTAGATTTTTTTTATCAATTCACAGAATATCGTGGATTTTATCGTTACAAAAACGTCGTTCGATGTTTGTTTTTTTTTTTTGAAAAAAAAATTCTATTTTAAGAATAAATTTCTGATTGTCTGTCTGTCTGTTCCCTATAGACTCCGAAACTACTGAACCGATTAGCATGAAACTAGACAGGGGGGGGGGGGGTATTGGAAGTCGAGGAAGATTCCAATTATGGTTTTTGACCCCTCCTATTCACAGCCTTTCAAACAAAAGACAAAGGTTTGCAGAACTCAAAAACCGATCAAGCAAATAGTATCAAATTTTGCGTGGGAGGGTATTTGGGTACGAGAAATATTTCCCAAACTATTTGAGATCTCTCCTTCTTTCCAGTAGAGAGATATGAAGAGGAGAGAGGGGCTCCCTTAATTTTTTTTTTGCATAACTGAAAAACGAATCGAGTAATTGGAACCATATTTGGCATGGGAGGTTATTTGGGTACGAGAAATGTTTTTATGATTATTTGAGACCCCTCTCTCCGTCCAATGGGGAAATAGGAAAGGTGGAGGGGGGCTTCCATACAATGTTTTGTAAAATTGAATTTTGAGAGCATGTGATATGAGAAATAATTATTTGAAACCCATCCTTTCTTCCAAAGATATAGGAAGGAAGGAGGGAGTCTTATATACAATTTTTGCACAACTCGAGAACTTTTCTTAGACATGGAACCAAATTTTACATGATCTTTAGTGCTCGAGAAATGGTTCTATTGAAATTTGAGACATCATACTTCTTCCAGTGATTACACAGAAAGGGGAATGAAGTCCGAGTCCTAATGATTTGGCCTAACTTTGGAATTATTTAATCAAGCGTATGAAATCCAATTTGACATAGGAAGGTATTTGGGTACGAGATATGTTTCTATGATTGTTAACCCTTCCGCCTTTCAGGGATTAGAGGAGAGGAAAGGAAGGAGTTCGATATCATTTTATTGTATCGCTTAAGAACTTATCAACCAATAAAGGGACTTAATTTTCAACGCGGAGTCAGAAAAGATACAATTTTTTCGTACTTTCTTTGGCATGACTCAAAAAAATATCACACAAATCAAGCTAAATGTGGCATGTGACGTTATTTGGATACTAACAATTATTGATGATAGTTTCTGAGCCTTCCCCACTTTGGAAGAGGGAAAGGGTGGAAAATCCATACCAATTAAACATAGGGGAGAGTGGGGTATCGTGGGCCATGGGGAAACGTGGGCCACTTTCAATATCTCAGATGTGTGTTGAGATAAAAATCTCAAACCAACTGTCATCGTCGTCCCTCTGCGTGAGCATATATTTCTATATGTTGTTGACTTAAATACGCATCTTATGCTTCTTTTATTTATGAAGCTAAAAAAAGTTAGAAAAATTTACTTACATAATTAAAAAAACACCCGCTAATTGCATCTATCGAGAACCTAAAGTTCATAACAAAAATATGCTCATACACTTGTGTTCTCAGTTTTGTCATGATCTTTCATTTGGAAAAGGAATTTTTGATGAAACATCTATAAGTCACACAAACGCAACCAATTTGCAAATCATAGCTTGTGGGGAATCGTGGGCCACATCTTGAACCACCAATATTTTTATGTTTTTATACACATTCAGAACTTAAAATACGTTTTTCCTATCTGTAAAGTTTTCTTATGCCAAATGAAGAGTTATGAAAAATATTTTGTCCATCCTATATAAGAAATTTGCCAAAACGTTCGCGAGCCAGGTTTTGGGATCTATTCGATCATACACAGCTCTATTATTTATTTCATCATCTGAAATTGCTTTTAAATAACAAAATGAATTATGAAATCACAGTTTTGGGTCAAGTCATAAGCTTTGCATGTTATTTGGTCAATTTGGATTTAGTGGCCCACGATTCCCCACCATTTTTCAAAATCCAAAAAATATTGCTTTTTTTAAAACAGTCAGAATTTGGGGAAAATAACTTATTAATAATTTACCTCATGATACCTTGAAAATGTAGAAAACCATGCCTTTTTTTATTTTCATTTTATCTTTTATAATAAAGAAGTTATGGAACAACGAAAAAAAGTGGCCCACGATTCCCCACTCTCCCATACATATTGGCATAATCATATAACTAACGAAAATGAAATGATCAAGCTACTAAATAAGATGAAATCATCTTTCTATTGCAATTCGAAATTTCAGATTCAGTTCCCATTTTAAAATGCTGAAATTGATTTACAACGATGCCCACATAAAAACAATCAAAATTAAAATAATTATTACAAATTAATTAATTTAGAACCAGTTTAAATGCACTTGACAGTGGAATGTAGCTATTCTTACAGTTTGTCAATTATTTATGAATGCATATCATACAAATCATAAACAAATGATTTTTTTTTTCTAGTTAAAGACACTTTACCACGTTTGTGGCATAAACAAATGATAGTTATCTTAATACTAAATCTTCAAATTATGATTTAAGAATTTCTAACGCAGTCATTCCAAAATTATTTGAAAAAATAAAAATAAAAAATTGTATATAGGGTAAAAAATTTGAAAATTATGATAATTTTCATATAAATAGCTTTATTAGCAACTAATTGGTGATTTTAAAATTATTTGATCCTGGAATATCCTGTATGATCCCGATTCTATGATTTTTTTTAAATAACTAAGTACAATCTCAATGAACTCTTTTTGAAGTTACAGTATATGGTAACTTAAAAAAATTAAGAAAACAATTTAAAAAAAAAGATGGCCATCCATGTATTTCAAATATTTCAACGTTTGTCCGGATTGACCTCTGAAGTGAAGGAAAAGAGTGTATCTATCGCGTAAAATTACAATTAATTTGGTAAAATTACAATCGCTAAAGTAAAATACGTTGAATTAACGTAGGGTTCAATAATAGGTCGAATTAACAAAAGATTTTTAAAAATTTTGATAATATTGATAATTTTGAAAATTTTGTGAATAGTTTCAATTTTGTCGTTTTGGCTTTTTTGACGATAAAGTTAAGTTTTCAATTTTGTAATTTTCACCAGTTAAGTGATTATTGACAATTTTGTCAATTTAAATTTTAATATAAATTTCATTGATTTTTCGTTAAATTGACAGATTTGAGAAAATTTAAAACAAAACAACAAAATTTGCCAAAACTAGTAAAACTAATAAAAATCGAAAAATTTACAAAATTAATAAACAAGATAACAAAAAATACTAAAATAACATAAATGTTAAAATTGACCATAATGACAAAACTAGCATCAATGACAAAACTGACAAAAATGAGGACATTGTAAGAAATGAAAAAAATTGAAAAAAAAAATTAAAAAATTGTTAATACGACAAAAATGAAAAAAGACAAACCACCACCACCACCAGCGCCACCTCCAACCACCCAATCAAAGTTATGAATGAAAAAACTGTTTTCAAAATACTGTTCAGTCCGAAATTGAAAATGAAAATATTGTACAAAAATATTATTAAGAAAAAAGTTGGAAAGATAAAAAAAAATAAAAGAGTGATGAGGAGGTTTTATGCCTTTGGGAGAAGTGGCTTGAATTTAGCTCTACTCCCAGGGGCTTTTTCCTGCTCACACACATAAAAAAAAAATGCAAAAAATTGTTTAAAATTACCAAATTGACAAAATTTTAAAAAAAATTACCATATTGATAAAATTAACTAATTTGATAAAACCAACAAAATTAACCAAATAAACGAAATTAATAAACTAAAAAAAAATAACAAAATTGACATAAATGACAAAAGTTAATTTTATGGTTATTGTCATTTTTATTATTTTTGTAATTTTTGTATCTTTTTTCAGTCTATTCGTTTTTTTCAATTTTGTAAAAGTTTGACATGTTTTAAATATTTAACAATTTTTGATCAGTTTTGTAATTTTCGTCGAATTGACCTAAATTATTAATTTTCTTCATTTTTGTTAAATTTGTCAATGTTGTCAATTTTGTCAAATTAGGAAATTTTGTCTATATGGCCATTATTTCAATTTTGTCATTTTTGACGGTTCGGTCAATTTTTTCAACTTTTTCTATTGTCAATTGAGTCAATTTCAATCAAAAATTTTTCATTTTTGTCGATTTTGTCATTTAAGAGAATTTTGTTCATTTTTTCAATTTTCTAAATTCGATAATTTTTGACAATTTTGACATTTTTGTCAATTTTGTCGTTTTTTTTTAAATTTTTCAAAATCTGTTGACTTTTATAAAAATATAATTAAATTTTCAAGACTGAGAATTAATTGAACATTTGGCAATTGAGTGAATAATGCTTGGGCCTTAACTTTATCCAACAATTCTCGATTCGTGATGCGCTAAGCTTGCCAGATTGCCCGGTTTTATCCGGATTTGCCCGGATATTTGATGCAAAAATTCGAGAAAGTCCGGTCCGGCCCGGTTGCCCGGATATCGTGGAAAAAGTCCGGATATTGCCCGGATTTTTTCACAATTTTCACAAAGAAACCAAAAAAAATCAAAGTTTTTGAGTAAGTTTTAGCAAAATCGATTAACGGTATGGAAATTCTCAACGGTTGAATCAAATAATTTTGCTGATTTACTTTTATAAACCTTTAAATATTTAAGTGTTCCAAAAAGTTGTTGGAACTCTGCAATTACATTAAACTAATCGAGCATTGTTTTATTGCTTAAATCAAATATTAATTTCATTTTTGCATTGCATTTTTTCTTTGCTTTTATATATAATAACACCTAAATTTTGCCCGGTTTTTGGATTTGAAAAATTGTAATCCATTCCCGGATTTTGCCACGTTTTTTTTGAAAAAAATGCCCGGAATTGCTAACCCGGATGGGAGTGGAAAAAATTCTGGCAACCTTCTGATGCCAGAACAATTTTTGAAATTTGGTTAATAAGAAAAAAATTTCTTTTTAAAAAAAGGTTTTTTTTTTAAATCGTGCTTTTTAAACCATTATTTCACTGCATTAATGATTTCTATACCCATCTTGAAAAAAGTCATACATCAGAGGATTATTTGATTTTTTTTAATAAAATGAGGTTGTGTCCTGAGACCTAAGATCAGAAATTCAATATCTGAGTGGAGAGTAAGTCATGAGCTCTGAGTACAAGGTTCAGAGGGTCTAGGGTTCGGAGTCTAGAGCTCTGATTTATAAGTTTTGAGTGCAGAGTACAGAGTTTATTATTCAGAAGACAAAGTTCAAAATTCAGATATCTGAGTTCCGAGTTCAAGCTTCAGGGTTCTGAATTCTGAGTTCAGAGTTCAAAGCTCTAAGCTCTGTGTTCTGTGTTTTGAGTTATGCGTTCCGAATTCAGAGTTCTGAGCTCTAAGGTCTGAGTTCTGAGTTATGAGTTAGTTCATAGTTCAGCTATAAACACTGAGCACTAAGCTCTGAGCTATGATATCAGAATTCTGAGTTATTGGTTGACAGCTCAAATTGTGAAATTCAGAGTTCAAAAGTCACAGTTCAAAGATCAGGGATCAGAATTTGAAGGTCTGAATTCAGAGTTCAGAGTACACAGTTTTTTGTTCTGAGTTCAGAGCTAAGAATTCTGTGTGATTACTCATGAGTTTTAAGAGCAATTTTAAGATTTTACAGTTTCGAATTGATAGTTTTGAGTTCAGAGTTCAGATTTCAGAGTTAAAAGTTGAGAGCTCTGAGCTCTGAAATCTGAGTTTTGAGTTCAGCATTTTAAAAAGTAAGTTCTTACTTTTTTTTCAGCATCTAGTGCCCTGATTTATAAGTTTTGACTTTTGAGTGCAGAGTTCAGAGTTTATAATTCAGAATTCAAAATTTGAAATTCAGAGTTCAAGCTTCAGGGTTCTGAATTCTGAGTTCAGAGTTCATAGCTCTAGGCTCTGTGTTTTGTGTTATGAGTTATGCGTTCCGAATTCAGAGTTCTGAGCTCTAAGCTCTGAGTTCTGAGCTCTAAGCTCTGAGTTCTGAGGTATGAGTTCGAAGTTGACAGTTCAGAGTTCAGAGTTAAGACCTATAAACACTGACTACTGAGTTTCGAGTTATGAGTTATTAGTTGACAGCTAAATTTGTGAAATTCAGAGAACAAAAGTCACAGTTTGAAGTTCATGGATCAAAATAAGAAGGTCTGGATTCAGAATTCAGAGTACACAGTTTTTGTTCTGAGTTCAGAGCTAAGAATTCTGAGTGATGACTCATGACTTTAAAGAGCAATTTTAAGATTTTACAGTTTAGAATGGAAAGTTTTGAGTTCATAGTTCAGATTTCAGTGTTAAAAGTTGATAGTGCTGAACTCTAAGATCTGAGTTCTAAGTTCAGAGCTTTGAATACAAGCTCAGAGTACAGAGATGTGAGTTCTGAGTTATGAGTTCAGCATTCTAAGACGTAAGTTCTAACTTCTTTTTTTTTGGAGTCTTGAGCTCAAAGTTTTAAATTCAGGATTCTGGGTTGAAAGCTTCAGGGTTCTGAATTCTGAGTTCATAGTTTAAAGCTCTAGGCTCTGTGCTCTGTGTTATGAGTTATGCGTTCCGAATTCAGAGTTCTGAGAGCTAAGCTCTGAGTTCTGAGTTTTGGGTTTAAAGTTGACAGTTCAGAGTTCAGAGCTATAAACACTGAGCACTGAGCTTTGAGTCATGATATCTGAGTTATGAGTTATTATTTGCACAAATTGTGAAATTCAGAGTTAAAAATTTACAGTTCAAAGTTCATGGATCAGAATTTGAAGATCTGAATTAAGAGTTCAGAATACACAGCTTTTTGTTCTGAGCTTAGAGCTAAAAGTTCTGAGTGATGACTCATGAGTTTAAAGAGCAATTTTATGATTTTACAGTTGAGAATTGATGGTTTTGAGTTCAGATTTCAGAGTAAAAAGTTGAGAGCTCTAACCTCAGAAATTTGAGTTCTAAGTTCAACGCTTTGACTACAAGTTCAGAGTTCAAAGTACAGAGTTCTAAGTTCAGAGTTATGAGTTCAGCATTCTAAGATATAAGTTCATGCTTCTTTTTTTGGAGTCTAGAGCTCTGATTTATAAGTTTTAAGTTTTGAGAGCTCAGAGAGTTCAGAGTTTATAATTCGGAATTCAAAGTTTAAAATTCAGAGTTCTGAGATCTGATTTCAGGCTGCAGGGTTCTGAATTCTGAGTTCAAAGTTCAAAGCTCTTGGCTCTGTGTTCTGTGTTATGAGCTATGCGAATTCAGAGTTCTGAGCTTTAAGCTCTGAATTCTGAGTTGTAAGCTCGAGCTTAAAGTTCAAATTTGAGAATTTAGTGTTATAAGCTATAAACACATCATAGCTCTGAGCTATGATATCTGAGTTCTGAGTAATTGGGTGACAGCTCTAATTGTGAAATTCAGAGTTCAAAAGTCATAGTATAAAGTACAGGGATCAGAATTTGAAGGTCTGGATTCAGAATTCCGAGTACACAGTTTTTTGTTTTGATTTCAGAGCTAAGAATTCTGAGTGATGACTCATGAGCTTAAAGAGCAATTTAAGATTTAACGGTTTAGAATTGATAGTTTTGAGTTCAGAGTTCAGATTTCGGAGTTTAAAGTTGAGAGCTCTGAACTCTGTAATCTGAATTCTAAGTTCAAAGCTTTGACTACAAGTTTAGAGTACAGAGTACAGAGTTCTAAGTTCTGAGTTATGAGTTCAGCATTCTAAGATGTAAGTTCTTACTTTTTCATCGGATTCTAGAGCTACGATCTATAAGTTTTGAGTTTTGAGTGCAGAGTTTAAAGTTTATAATTCAGATAAAATTCAGAGTTCTGAGTTCTGAATTCAAGCTTCAGGGTTCTGAATTCTGAGTTCAGAGTTCAATGCTATAGGTTCTGTGTTATGAGTTATGCGTCCCGAATTAAGAGTTCTAAGCTCTAAGCTCTGAGTTCTGAGTTATGAGTTTAAAGTTGACAGTTCAGAGTTCAGAGTTCAGAGCTATAAACACTGAGCACTGAGCTCTGAGTTATGATATCTGAATTATGAGGTATTAGTTGAGCTAAAATTGTGAAATTCAGAGTTCAAAAGTCACAGTTCAAAATTCAGGGATCAGACTCAGAATGTTCTGAGTTCACAGCTAAGAATTCTGAGTGATGACTCATAAGTTCAGAGAGCAATTTTAAGATTTCACAGTTTAGAATTGATAGTTTTGAGTTCAGAGTTCAGATTTCAGAGTAAAAAAATTGAGAGCTCTGAACTCTGAATTCAGAGTTCTAAGTTCTGAGTTATAAGTTCAGCATTTCAAGATGTAAGTTCTTACTTCTTTTTTTCGGAGTCTAGAGCTCTGATTTATAAGTTTTGAGTGCAGAGTTAAGAGTTTATAATTCAGAACTCAAAGTTTAAAATTCAGGATTCTGGGTTTAAAGTTTTAGGGTTCTGAATTCTAAGTTCAGAGCTCAAAGGTCTAGACTCTGTGTTCTGTGTTATGAGTTATGCGTTCCGAATTCAGAGTTTTGAGTGCTAAGCTCTGAGTTCGAAGTTGAAAGTTCTTTGTTGAGAATCCAGAGCTGTGAGATCAGAGTTCAAAGCTATAAACACTGAAATCTGGGCTCTGAGTTATGAGTTATTAGTTGACAGCTCAAATTGTAAAATTTAGAGTTTAAATTCACAGTTCAAATTTCAGGGATCAGAGTTTAAAGTTTTGAATTCCAAGTTCAGAGAAGAGTTCAGAGCTTTGAATTCTGAGTTTACTCATGACTCATGACCCATGAGTTTAAAGAGCAATTTAAAGATTTTGCAGTTTAGAATTAAGAGTTTTGGGTTCATAGCTTAGATTTAAGAGATCTGAATTCTAAGTTCAGAACATTGACTACAAGTTCATGGTACAGAGTTTTAAATTCTGAGTTATTAATTGAGCATTCTAAGATCTATATTCTAAGTTTTTTGTTTTAAGTTCTGAGGTGATAATTCTGAGTCCAAAATTCAGACTATGCAGTTCAGTGAAAAAATTTCTAAGCGTTCAAGTTTTTCCGAATTCTAAAGTCCGACGTCTGGATTCAGAGTTCAGAGGTATTATTAGCTATGATTTCATAGTTCATGATTATGAGATCAGGGTTCAGAAGTTCAGAATTCTGATAAAAAAAGGTCAGCATTAAAAATAAAAAGTCTGGAACTCACAGTTCTGGAACTTAATTTTCCGTTCAAATTTTAGAACAATAAATTGTGGGTATCGAGTTCGGAGTTTTTTTTTTCAATTCTGAGCTCGAAGGTCTCTATTTTGATTCTAGAGTTTAGAGCTCAAAGTATAGCGTTTAGGTTTCAGAAATTATAATTCATAGTACAGTAAGCTTGATTTATGATTATTAGGTTATATTTATGAGCTTGAGCAAGCTTCAAGTTTAAATCCTTGAAATCCGTCAAATTGATTCCACATTTAAACAATTAGGCATATCTTGAGCCAATTTTTTTCCTTTGAAATTGTTACCATATTTTCCTCATTCTCAATCTTATGCGAAGGCGCCACAAAGGGCGACAAAATTGAATCTTTCAAACGGACGACAACGTGTCAGAAAATATAAATAATGCAATGCGATCTCGTGTGAGCAAGAAAAAAATAGTACACTTTTGTCACCCATCGTGAGTCATGTTTTCGGCAACGGTTTGGTCTTTGTTTGCTTTTGCTAATGGGATTTGAATTTCACAACTGATTTAGGGTAAGTAGTTTCGAAAATGATGATTGTTGAGGATATTCAAAGTATAATTTCAAACTATTTTGAAAGTATGAAAAAAAGGAAAATTGAATTTAATTGAAAAAGTACAGAAACTACCGCAACAGCAGGAGTCCCCAAAGAACGGAACGCTTGCCGGAGAAATGAGATACAAATGTTCCCATTTGCTAAAGTGGGAACGTTCCACAAGTCACTGCCAATCAATCAAATCGAACTGCGACCCCGCAAGACTTGAAGCCGTGCGTGAGATGGATGGGGATTCCACGTTGATTCAAGATTTATGAGTGTTTATGTTCCCATTTCGGCCGTCAGAATGAGGCGGATGCATTTCATGTGGAGCTGAATTGATTTTTGATGGTCGCAATCGTAATGTCCTACTTTTCACTTTTAAAAGATTTACGTTAGCATTGTATACTTTTGAAAAAAAAAATTATTTCCATAAATGCATTTCTCATCGTTTTTTTTTTTCAATTAAGCCGAAGTTCAGAAAATTGAAAAAGGTGAATTTTAGGTAAGTTCAAATCTAAAATTGCTCTATCCTTGCCTAAAGTGTTGTTATCAAGGTTTGAAAATTTGAAATGAATGTAACAGTTCTATTTGTTCAACTGTGTTGGTGTTGTTGGTGTTCACATTGAACAGCTGCAAAGTGTCAAAGGTGCAAAGCGAAGGGACAATTCATTCCATTATCTAAGACTAAAAATTGTACATTGAAAGACAATTTTCGATTCATTGCTATTATCTGAACACCAGCCAAAAACAATTTGAACAATTAAAATTGGAACCCGCAGTCATTACTTGTGGCTCGTTTTGTAATAATTTTGTTAAACTAAACACCTAAAAAACTTTAATGAGAAAAAAACTAAAACAATGACAAATGATAACAAAAATTATAAGATTCACAACAACCACGAAAATAAAAAAAGATAAAAATAACTCAATTGACAAAAGTGACAAAAATGACACAAATGACGAAAATGCAAAAATAACAAAAATTATCAAATTACAAAAATTACAAAAACTACAAAAATGACAAAAATAAACTTATTATGAAAAAATTACAAAAATTACAAAATTACAAAAATTAAAAAAATTACAAAAATGACCAAACTACAAAAATGATCAAAATGACAAAAATGACAGAAACGCAAAAATGTCAAAAATGATCCACAAATGACCCAAAAATGACAAACAAGACAAAAATGACAAAAATAAAATGACAAAAATGCTAAAATGACAGAAATGACCAAAATGACGAAAATAACTAAAATAAGAAAAATAAGAAAAACAACATACATTAAAAATATTAAAAATTCACAAAAATTAAAAAAAACTATGAAATTGATAAAAATGGCAAAATAACAAAAATGACAAAAACAATTAAATTGATAAAAATTACAGAAATGACAAAAATGATAAAAAATTACAAGAATGACAAAAAAATAACAAATATAACAAATATTAGAAATATAACAAATATGAAAAAAAATGTCAAATATAATAAAATCAATAAAAATAACAATAATGGCAAAAATGAAAAAATAACAAAAAAGACAAAAATGACAAACATGAAAAAAATGACGAAAAAAAAAACAAAAATTACAAAAATTAAAGTAATTTTTATCATTTTTACAATTTTCGTCATTTTTGCCACTTTTGTCATTCTTTGTCCTTTTTTTCATTATTGTCATTTTTGTTAATTTTTTTTAATTTTGTCATTTTTGTCAGTGGTGTCCTTTTTTCATTTATTTTCATTTTTGCCAAATTTTAATCATTTGCGTCATATTTATCACTTTTGCCTTTTTTGTCATTTTTGTCATTGTTATTTTTCTCAGTGATGTCATTTTTGACAATTTGATAATTTTTGTCATTTATGTCATTTTTGTTATCTGTGCCATTTATTTTATTTATTGTCATTTTTTCCAATATTTCAATTTTTGTCATGTTTGTCATTTTTGCCATTTTTGTTATTTTTTTTCCATTTTTTTCAAATGTTCCTCATTATTGTCAATTTTGCAATTTTTGTCATTTTTGTCATTTTTATCATTTATGTCATTTTTGTAGTGTTTGTAATTTTTGTAGTGTTTGTCATTTTTGTAATTTTTGTAATACTCATTTTTGTCATTTTATGTAATTTTCATCTTTTTTTTCAGTGGTGTCATTTTTATCATTTTGATTATTTTTGTGGTTTTTTTTTATTTATGTCATTTTTGCCAATTTTTTAATTCTTTATATTTTTTTTATTTTTTCATTTTTTAAGATTTGCCCGTTTTTTGCTCATCAGGTATCAGGTATCAGAATGGGGGTAGGCTTAATAGCGGCACGTTATCCAAACATACGGGAAAATTGTGCCTAGCCTTTTTTTATCCAAGATTTCATCATTTACCTGAGAAACCTGAAAAACCTATAAAAGGAAGAAATAAATTCAATCTATGTAAGATGGCATAAAGCCTTTCCACTAGGGATTATTAGCATTAAAGCTCTTTTCTACATTCGGTAAGGAATGATAGAATGTTTTTTAGGTTTAATTTCTTAAACTCAGATTCGCTTAAAGCGTAAGATCCCAGAGTACGAAAACGTAGTCTGGCAAATGAGGGACAGTTACATATAAGATGGAAGGGATCTTCCACATCTGATTCACAACTACCACATACTGGAGATTCAGCACGCTGAATGTTGTGCATGTGATAGTTGAGTTTACAATGACCGGAGAGTGCTCTGATCAAGATGCTGCAATGAGATTTATTTAAAGTTAATAAGTAACTCGATATGATTGGAGATGGTTTTTCTAAAAATAATTTAGTTTGACGACAGGTGTCCAACTCTTCCCAGTATCGTTCATGCTGGTTAGAGGACCAAGTTTGAATTTGGTTTCTGAACCAACATGGTGATATTGGGACAGCCGGCTCTGGTCCGTAAAATTCCTTTTCCGACCCAGCTCTAGCGAGTTCGTCGGCGCATTCGTTTCCAAAAATTCCCTTATGTCCGGGTACCCATAGAAGGTTTAATCCATTGCCTTCAGCAAGTTCTTCGATTGCTTTCCGGCATGCGATTACCAGTTTTGATCTAGAACTGGAAGCACTGAGTGATTTGATAGCTGCTTGGCTATCTGAACAGAAATAAATTGTTCTGAACATAATCTTCTTTTGAAGTGCAATTTGCACTCCATACATAATAGCATATAGCTCAGCCTGAAAGACTGTACAATATTTTCCTAGAGGTTGAGCATATTCTATGTTCAACTCGTGACAGTAAATTCCTGCACCTGCACGGCCGTTTGATAATGAACCGTCAGTATAGAATACAATATGAGAGGACATTTGGACCTCTACGAAACCTGATAACCATTCTTGAGGAGAAGGAAATTTGACTTTGAACCCCATGTAGGGAAAACTACTCGAGAGTGTTAAATCGTTTGGCGCTAGATTAAACTTGTTTAATCTAACTAATTCAGGCCACACATTTGTATGACTCGATGATCTTTCGATATTTCCTGACAGCCAGAGACCAACTGCCTGTAGACGAAAAGCACATGAGAAGGCTTCCTGTTTTAGGAACAAGTGTAGAGGTTTGATAGAAAACAGAGCCTCTAGTGCTGCAGTAGGAGTTGTAGTGAACGATCCGGACATCCCCAAAAGACACATTCTTTGAAGGTGATTTAGTTTAGTCCGAACTGTTGCAACTTCTCCTTTCTGCCACCACACTAGACACCCATAGGCCAGAATTGGTCTTACTATTGTGGAGTAAATCCAGTGAATATGTTTGGGTTTGAGTCCCCAGTTTTTTCCGATTGCACGTCGGCATTGTCCGAAGGCCATGCATGCTTTTTTGATTCTTAATTCGATGTGATCAGACCAGTTTAATTTGGAGTCAAGAATGACACCCAAATATTTAACTTGATCAGACACGGTGATTTCGGAACCATAAAACAGCAGAGGGCGCACCCCGCGGGTGATACGTTTTTTAGTAAATAATACAATATTAGTTTTTAGAGGATTAACTGACAGTTCTACATGAGAACACCATCGTTCAACAGAGCGCAGAGCTTGTTGCATTATATCGAATAATGTGCTTATGCACAAACCTCTTACCAGCAGAAGATAATCATCTGCGAATCCATAGGTTGGTATTCCACGGTCATTGAGTTTTCTCAACAAGCCGTCTGCAACTAGGTTCCACAAAAGAGGTGATAGTACACCTCCCTGTGGGCAACCACGTGTGCTAATTTTTGTAATTGAAGCCTGTCTTAAAGACGAATGAAGATTCCTGTTACTTAGCATTGCGCTAATCCAGTTAGTTATAACACTAGGCACTCCATGAAGTAGTGCCGCATCCATTAACGATGTAAACGAGACATTATCAAATGCTCCTTCTATGTCTAGAAATGCTCCTAGACATGATTCTTTCTGTGAAAAACTATTTTCAATATTATGTACTACGTTGTGCAGAAGAGTTAATGTTGATTTTCCTGTTTGGTATGCATGTTGTGTCGCATTAAGCGGATGTTGGACAAGGCATTCTTGCCTGATATGATGATCAATTAAACGTTCAAGTGCTTTTAATAGAAATGAACTTAGACTAATAGGACGAAAGCTTTTGGCTTCGTCGTATGATGATCGTCCCCCTTTAGGGATGAATTTCACGGCTATCTGCCGCCAAAGTTTAGGAATATATCCATGAGCAAAACTGCTTATCATTATTTTTCTTAATATGTGTTTGAAATGATCGAAACCTTTTTGAAGCAAAACTGGAAATAAACCGTCACTTCCAGGAGATTTGTATTGAGCAAAACCATCGATTGCCCATTTGATCGATTCTGTAGTAACTATTTTCCGAGAAAAATGCAAGGAATCTAGACTTCCAGAAAAGAACTCAGGCTCTATCGATGAATCTTGATCAACACATCCTGGAAAGTGAGTATTGAATAGACAACTTAATGTTTCTTCGTCGTTTGATGTATAATCACCACTAGGGGTTTTAAGGTATGAAACCTGATAATCTTTTGATTTGGCTAAGACTTTATTTAACCTACTTGCTTCGTGCAAGCCTGAAATGTTTGTGCAGTAGCTCTGCCAACTTGAGCGTTCGGCAGCTCTTGTTGCTTTCCGGTAAGCTCTGCGAGCCAACTTGAAAGCATCAAAACCTTCCGTGCGCCTTCGGTTCCAAGAGCGTCTGCAGTTTTTTCGTAATTTACTGAGATTTGAGTTCCACCATGGTGTACTGTTTTTGTTGAATTTCAACGTTCGTAAGGGACACGCTTCTTCATAAGAATTTAAAATAATTTCGGTGGTTTTTGCAACCACTTCATCCAACTCAGAAGGAGTAGTAATTTCAGGTGTATATCCATGAAATTTAGTAGCAAGATGCTCCAAATATAGGTCCCAATTAGTTGTTCTTGGGTTTCTGAATGTAATTGTTTCTAAAAACTCACCTGAGTGTTCAAAATAGATAAACCTGTGGTCAGAAATCGATTCTTCGTTAGGCACATGCCAATTTGAAATTTCCTGAGAAATTGTTCTAGAACAAAGTGTGATGTCAATCACCTCTTCTCTGTCACACCTAACAAAAGTTGGTTTATTTCCTACATTTAGAATTTCTAAATCAGTGCTGCTTAAATATTCCATAAAATTTAAGCCTCTCAGATTGATATCTGAGCTACCCCATACAAAATGAAGGGCATTGGCATCACAGCCAATTACAAGCGGTATATTTTGTGATTCACAGAATGAAATGACATTTTTTAAATCATCCGTAGGGGATGATTGTTCATATGGTGAGTATGCTGAACAGTAGACGTATTTTCTATCAGGCAGCGAAACCTGAACGACGCAAATATCTCTTTTTGTTAGATTGGGTATAAGTGTTGCATTTAAAGAATTGTTTATCAATATACATGCACGAGGCATTATTCGGGCATTAGTCATTCCAATTACACTGAACACAGTAAAGTTTGGTTTGAGCAAATTCCCTAAGTAAAAAGTTCCATTTCGGAAATAAGGTTCTTGGACCAAGGCAATTGATGCAGTTCCATTAAGGATTAAACGACATAAGTTCAGTGTAGCGGTTCTTTTGTGCTGCAGATTTATCTGTGCAACCTTAATAGAAAGCATTTCTATCAAAGAATTCCACACATATTTCCATCACACACAAGAACCTCTGCACCTTCATATCGACGCATGAAGCGGGGTATCCCATACAGGATGAAAATTTTAAAATCGTGTGTATAATCTGAATCCCACGAGTTGCCAGGAAAAATACGGCCCTTTGCACCAGTGCCTGGCTATAGTGCAGACCTTAACAACGTTCTGCTTAAGATAGGATTATTATACACCCTCCTACCCCCACTTTGGGGCCCGCAGGCACAGAACCACCTTGAAGCGGGTGTTTACAAAATTTAGGAGAATACAACTCGAGCATGTGCATTAATAGCAATAAGCACAATTGGTGAATCCTCCCTGAAGAAACTTGGCTTGAAACCAAGCCAAGGTTCCCCCCTCCCAATGTGATAGTCGCATTTGAAGAATGACTAACGCATATGGGAAGTACTGGATAAGTCGCCTTTTACGACGTGGACCAGTATCCCAGTGGTAGTATTCTATAAGCCGCCACCACACAGCCAAAAAAAATTTGCCCGTTTTTTGCTTTAATCATTTGTGTCATATTTATCGTTTTTGTCATTGCTGTCAGTTTTGTCAGTGATGTTATTTTTGTCAATTTGGTCATTTGTGCCATTTTTGTCATTTAAGTCATTTAAGTCATTTTTGTCATTTTTGTCATTTTTGTAATCTGTGACATTTTTTCAATGATTGTCATTTCATCAATTTTTGTCATTTTTTGGCATTTTTGAAATTTTTTAAAATTTTTCCTATTTTTTCAATTTTTCTATGTTTGTCATTTTTGGCAATTTTGGCATATGAGTCATAATCGTCAATTTTGCCATTTTTGTCAATTTTGTCATTTTTGTCATTTATTACAATGAAGTGATTTTCGCCTTTTACCTTTTTTGTAATTTTTATCGTTTCTGTAATTTTTGACATTTTTTTTTTCATTTTTTAAATTTCATTTTTTTTCAATTTTGCCATTTTTGGTCTTTTTTGTAAATTTTGACATTTGTGTCATTTTTTGCATTTTTTTCATTTTTGTAATTTTTCTCATTTTCTTTTCATTAAAGTCATTTCTGGCATTTTTTCAATTTTTCTCATTTTTTCAATCATGCAATTTTTCTAATTTTTTTTTTTCATTTGTGTTAATTTTGGCATATGTGTCATTTTTGCCATTTTTGTCATTTTTGTCCGTTTTTTTTTTCATTTTTAACATTCTAGGCGATTTAGTCATTTTAATCATTGTTTCATTTTAGTAATTTTTTAAATTTGGTTGTTTTTGTCATTATTATAATTTCTTGTCATTTTTGACATTTTTTTCATTTCTGTCATTTTCTGTTATTTGTGTCATTTTTGTCATTTGTGTCTTTTCTGGTCATTTTTGTCATTATTGCTATTTTTTTTAATTTTTTCATTCTAGCCGATTTTGTCCTATTTGTCATTTTTTCCATTTTCGCCTTTGTTGTCATTTTTGTAATTTTAGTCATTATTATCGTTTTTGTAATTATTTGTCATGATTGACATTTTTGTCATTTATGTGAATAATGTCATTTTTTAAAAAAAAATTTCAATTCATAATATTTTTGTCATTTTTGTAAATATTTGTAATTTTTTTAACTTTCGTCATTTTGTTTTCATTTTATTTTTTGTCATTTTTATAATTTTTGTCTTTTCGTAATTTTTGCCAATTTTTCAATTTTTATAATTTTATCAATTTATTTAATTTTGGCTTTTTTTTTTTTAATTTTTGTCATTTTTGCCGTTTTTGTCAATGTTGGCATTGTTGTCATTTTTTTTGCCATTTTTGTCATTTGGTTTATAATTTTCGTCTATTTTAGTTTCTTGGCTTCTTTGTCAATTTGGTCATTTTTGTCATTTGTATCATGTTTTCATTCTCGTCATTGATGTCATTTTTGCCATTTTTTCAATTACGTCACTTTTTTTCCTTTTTTTCATTTTTGTCATTTTTGCCATTTTTCAATATTTGTCATTTTTGCCATTTCTTCAATTGAGAAAGTGTGTTCATTTTTGTCATTATTGTAAATTTTGGTATTACTGTCATTTTTTTTGCTTTCTTTGTCATTTTCTTTGTAATTTTGGTATTTTTTTCGCTTTTGGTTTTTAATATTATTTTTGTTATTTCCATCACCTTAGCTATTTTTGTCATTCTCTGTTTGTTGTTGTGTGTTGTCTTTTTGTAATTTTTTTTTTAATTCTTGTGTATTTTTTTGTAATCAGCACTCTTGCCATTTAAGCGAATTTTGTCATATACGGCGTTTTCAATATTTAAGTAGCTTCTACACTTTTGCCAGTTTTTCCACTCCGTTGTGTTGTGAGCCTACATGGTTGAATGATTCAACTGAATCAAAGCAATCGAAAGGTTCCTTTTAATTCAAGCACGGTAAATGAAAAGTTCATATACCGGTATTTCGATAGCAACTTACTACCTTCTTCAGTGAGCGTTTTCGATTTGATTGAAGAAGGTAGTAAGTTGCTATCGAAATACCGGTATATGAACTTTTCATTTACCGTGGTTGAATTAAAAGGAATCTTTCGATTGCTTTGATTCAGCAGATTTTCCATTTTTTCATCTTCGTAAATTTGTTTCTTCATTGTAATTTCTATCACTTGTGTATTTTTTTTTTGTCAAGGATGCAAATCAACACTTACTCAAATAATCCTCGAATGGTTCCGTGTGTGGTGGCTTCATTGTGACTTTGGCCATTATCCTTGTTTGGTTTCTTACACTTACAATTTCTGACTTTTCAACTCACTTTATTTTTTACAAAATTTCGAATGACTTTTCGAATTGTTTTCTCACACCAATGAATGAAAGACCAACCTGTTTCCACTTAAGGATCGTCGCTAAAATATTTCACTCTAACGGATCTTCAAATATCATTTTTCTTCTCTTCTATGACCGGGCCCTATATGAGGAAGGTATCACTTTCACCTGCTTTGGGTCCGGGTGTACTCTTGAACGTAGGTAGCAGAACTATGTGAGAAATTACGGATAAAAAAAGGTAACGAGAAGAGTAGGACAACCGGGCTAACTAAAGTTGTCAACCGGGATAACTTGTCACGAGCTGCGCAGTTCCTTTTGCGGAGAACTTATACCTGAAGCTACGGATTGCCTCGAAGAGATGAAAGCACACTTTTAACACGCATTTTTGTCTTTATTCTTTCAGCTTTTTTTCCTGCTTCCATGCTTTTTCAATTGAATCGAAACCAAAACAGTTTTAATGGTCACTTTCTTTCATTCTCCAAATGGGGTAGTGTAAATAACTTCAATTTATTACTCTCAATCAATCAGTCCTGCACTCGTGCGGCGAAAAAAATTAACGAAAACAAAAGTGATGATCACTGGATGCAGTAAATTGCAGTTGCCATTCTTCATTAATTGTCTTGGAAGAGGAACAGATCGAGTGATGTCATCTGCGATCAAACGAATTACGGCTTTCGGGTTCAATGAATTTCACCCCCGCAGCCAGTTGACTCAAATGTGTGAAAAAATCGATGTGTTGAATTGAAAATAAAAATACAAAAATGTCATAAAATTTGAGAATTAAAAACCAATAATAGTTCCTTCTAATAATACGCTCGATTTCCCAGCGTACGCGTATTTTCAAGGTTGAGCTAATAATACCTTCGTTCGACTATACACATTTATACTAATAATTTTGCTCAGTGTTTTTCTTTTGCGTTTCCCATCTCATGGCATCATGCAAGGCGTTATTAAGTAGAAGGTGGTCTCACTTTGGCAAAAAATAGACAAAAGTTGGATGCGGTAGAGGGAGCGAAACGAAGCCGAAATTTTTACAGCTGTTAGGTGATTTACCTTTTTTTAAACACGGACTTTTGACCAATCGTTAGGATATTGCTCAGACAAAGATTTTGCCCTGATTTTTGCTTTTAGTACAAGGATTTTTCAGGCTTTCTCACAGACAAACACAAACTTATTTCCCAAATTTCTCTGATTTTTTATTCCAAACACCTGGCATCCCTGGACCTCCTTTTTCGTAAGCACAATGAGACCACCATATTTTACCTATCATGGCCTCATACTGCACATCCCACAAACGATTCTCACACGGATAAGATTCAACTGTTGTTCGGTTGTTTATTGAACCGGCACGCGATGTTTATTTTCAACTGCTCACATTAGCAATATTCGAGGATCTATAAAATTACAATGTGGTTCGCTGCGTGCTTCAATTTGATCAACGTTTTCTTCATAATTTTTCTAATCAAAAGTGTCCGTTGAAACTTCCCAATAATGATGTTGTCACACGCTTAATGTGAGTCATTCTCGACAAAGAAAAAACTCATCGTTGTGACATTTCCTCTCGATAAAAACAGGCCAAAAATTAATTGCATTAATCCCTAGAACCTAGAGCTAGACAGAGAGTAATAACGCTGTGCGCATCACTAATCGCGTGGACGCATCGAGCTGTCACGCGCTTGATTTTTGGTGCGTTCCGAGATTCACCAATCATAACCTACATAAGTGAAGCAGTGGAGCGTCCTGGAGCCAGGGCGGTCGCAAGTCGGTATGACAAATTTCGGATGATAAATTTAGATCTCGACGGCCATTGAACAACAACAGTATGTGTTTATGTATGAAGACGGGTGCAGCGTCAACAATCGTTTCGGATAGACCTCATCCCACATCTATAACAGATTCGAATGTCGAACATAAACATTTGAGTTGTGCCGCCCAGCTAGCTGGCTACCTGGTGCGGCAAATCACGTGTAGTTCCGTTTCCGATGTTTGTTGGAACCCCCCACCGGGGATGATTTATTTCGGGAATTTGTAGTAAGATCATGACAGATCCCATCGATTCGCTGGTGGCTGGGAAGCACTAATGGCCATTTGATAACTTTCTGGTTCAATATAGATCATTTGAACCCACACTCAAAAAACAGTAGAAGTATCGACCTACATTAAGAAAAATGAAACTATGAGTAAAAATATTTTGTCTATCAATTTGAAAATGTATCAACTTTTAAGGAAGATGCAAACTTCTAAACCAATGGTCAGCAACCTGAGACTTTTTATATGCAGTGCTGCGACTCTTTAAAGCCACATTCAAAATTATTAAAATGTTTAAAAATTGATGGAATTCGCAAACAATTATGTTCGTAAGCATTTTCATACAAGCGTGAGTTCTAGTTTTCACAATTTTCGTGAAAATGAAAAGCATTTCACGGGAAAATCGCAAAAATATCGTGCACAAATAGAGAACTTTAAATAATATTTCGCCGAATCAGTTGGCAAAAATTGAAGGAATAAGCATTGAAGCGGTTCAAAATGCGATTGAAGTAAGGAGAGGGAATCAGCTTCATGAACAACAAAAAAAATCTAGGCGGTAATCGGGTCCTGTGGACAAAACTTTGGACCGAAAAGTCATGCGTGCTTACGCCGCCAAGCCAGTAACAACAGCCTCAGTTCGGAATGTGGCCAAAAAAGAGTGATCCTCTTGCACAGTGGTTCAAAATAAAAAAAAAGTTGGTAAAAAATATTCAAAAGCTTTTTTTGTATGCGGAAAGTTGGAAAAATAAGAAATTGATTTTTTTTCAATGTATGTTATTATTGACCTTCATACTGAAAAATTGAATATTTTTCAATTAGGTATACATGCATATTTAAAATTGAGTATAGAATTCGAAATTCCTCTAGTTTAGTTACTTGAATATTAAAACTGATGTTTACCACAAATTCAATGGTTTATAATTTACCACAGCGATCGGCAGCGCAAGCTATATTTTTGCTTCCGAAAAATAAACAGAGTAAATCGGACTTTCTTATCGTCAAATTTAAGGCAGAGGAATGAAACTTTAATTCATGATACTGCGAATATTTTTCACCTCAAGATTGTAAAATAGATTATGATAAATCACTTCGTTAAATATATTTATGAATTTTTAAAGATATAGAAGCCTTTTTCAATTGTTCGAAGTTAAAAATAAAAAAAAAATTGTGTTTAAGTCGTCGTTCTTGTTTGTTCCATAGAAAGTGTTTAAAAAGTCTTAGAAAATATCTAGTTACATCAAAACGTTCCTTGAATATTTGAGATTCGAATCCTGGGAGACTTGAAAATTTGACTATTTGTCTTGATTTAAATTTTATCAATATTCACATAAATAACCAATCGATTGGTTAAGGAAAAAAAATTATGAAAAACCAGTGATTTATGCTTCTTTAGAACATAATTTATCAGAATCCCTTTAACACTTGAGATTAAGTGTCAGCCTTTCCCGTTGTCATATTCAGCTCAAATTTGGCATTTTGCCTTACGATGATTCCCTTAAATCCTTTTAGTCTTTATTTTTTGGCAAGTATTTCGATGTTTAAGTAGATATTTATTAAGTCAAATTTGATAAAATAAATAAAAATATCCCAAATTGTGATTTTTGGTATAAACTGAATCGCAAATAGCTTTTCACAGAATGATACAAACAACATACTTTGTTGAGCAAAGTTTAAATGCACAAAAATCCGCATCTTTTGATGGCATCGGCATTAAAAAAAATGTCACACTAGGTACACATTTAGTTGAATGGAATAGAAAATTTATGGACACAATTTTTTTAAAGAAAATAGCTTCCTGGTGTTGAATTGTGGTACAAATTTGGTTATTTTTTTAATTTTCACGTAAAGTTTTTAATCCAAACAAAATTTGAAAAAATTTAAAATATATAAGTTTTGTGAAAATTTTAGGACCCAGAATCTTTTCAAAATCAAATCTTTGAAAGCACGACTTTTTTCAAAAATTGCGTTTGCGGAACCTCTGAACATGTTTTTTTAGATGGCCCCATACAAAAGTTTGTTCTACACACCCGAATCTATCATTTGGAGGTTGAGTCCCTAGATTCCCAAACATTATGCAGTATTTTTTTTTCCCGGAATTGGTATCAGTTCAATACTCAAAAGACACGATGGCTTGATACAAATCCTACATAGTCCAGATAGTGACGCAGGAGATGAATCCGCCAAATTTTCCTTGATTGAAACCGAATATTCGGTTCAATTTTCAAATTTCTACACGCTATATCACCAAAACTAAAGGTGATAGACAAAATCATACAAATCAAATTAATTAAGGATCTTCCAAAATCAGTTATAAAAACATAGGCGCTAAAAATGCAGTTCCCTTGTGTTATCGTCTATTTACTAAATCGGTATCGAATTTTGATTACGGCGAATGCGCCAACATCACTGTTTCAAGAAAAACGCGTTCAAAGTTTGACAGCTCCATAAGCTCCCAGCAAAAAAATTATTTTGTTTTCTTTATTTCTCGAAAACCAAATATCTTTCAGTTAACGTTGTAAACTCAAAATGTAGGTCTCCAAATGTACTTTATCACCCTGCTGATAACTCCTTTTGTTTACATTTGGCGCATTCGCCCTATTCAAAATTCACTACCGAAATATAATCGCACTTGCTCATAAACTCAATAAAGATTCGAGATTTATGAAATTTTAGTTTCTGCGTCCAAGAATGATTTTTTTAAAATACGATTTGAACGCTCCTGGTATGCTTCGATGAAAAATTTCAATTTAAAGTACATTTTGCTCGTTTTGGAAAAAAGGCCTGGATTTTTAAAAAAAATTGTCCAATTTTCGGCAGATTTTTCAAAAAAAAAATTGCACATAATTGCTGGTCGTACATACTCATGAAAGTATGGTATCAAAGATATTTAATTCTATTATTGGTTATTGGTATGCTTTAGGTGTAAAGAGCATCGTAGATATCTTCCTCAAATTCTATCGATAAACGCCCTAGAAGCGACAAGCCATCGGATGTTCTTTGATTGAGTTATTGGTAACATTTCGAAAATCACTCGACCTTTCAATGCAATGCACAGTGGTGCAGAACATAAATCTAGCTGTACGAAATTAATAGCGCCCAGGGATGAAGAGATAGACATTTCATGTCTTCAGCAACATTGTTCAGTTTTACATGAAGCATATTCCAATATCAAAATTTTTGCCGAGGGGTCCACCGATAGCGCGATAAAAATGCTAACTTTTTTGTTCTTCAAATTAGGGCTTTGGTGCCTTCGACAAAGTTGTTTATCTGATCAAAATACATAAGTTTGTTGAATACGTCAAAGTCCTATCACATCACCCTCAGGAGTTACAGTCAAAGTAAAAAAAATCTCTTTAAAAAACAGTTGTTTTAACCTGACGCGTTGTAGATTGGATAAAATGGTTCGCTGTCTTTGAAACAAAGTTGTAACAAGCTACGATCTATAATTGTCTCATATATTATGATGGGTTTAGAAATTGCTGAAGCCCTATAGAAAGCATTTTGTGTATTTTATTGGCAATTTTTGAAAGCTCGTCCATCAAAAAGTGCAACTTTTCGCAACACCCCCTTTTTTGTGATTATTTTTGATGATAAGCGGAACCATTTCCATTTGAAATTATCGGGGAAATCGGTGGAAACAGTGGAGATTTGAATGATTGAAAATACACTTTTTATATGAAAATTACCAATTTTACTCATAGAAAAAAACGTTGATAACATTTATTTCAATAATAATGTGTTGCAGTTTTCTTTAATATATTTTGTTTTATAAAAAGACATTTAAATTCGATTTTTTAAATCATTTAAACTTAAAAAGTAAATAAATGGAACTAATCTATTAAATTTGGTAGAGCACTTAATTAGCATTTGATATCATATGAATGAATAATAAAACCGGTTTAGCATGTACCAAATTAACCGCTTTAACCAGTTCAATTTAGTGTTCTACCAAATTTAACAGATAAGTTCCACTAATTTTTATTGAGTTTAAATGATTGAAAAAATCGAATTTAAATGTCTCTTTATGAAACAAAATATATAAAAGAAAACTGCAACTCTTTATCAATGAATTGAATGTTATCAACGTTTTTTCTTTAAGTAAAGTAGGTAATTTTCATATAAAAAGTGTATTTTCAATCATTCAAATCTCTACTATTTCCACCGATTTCCCCGATAATTTCAAATGGAAATGGTTCCGCTTATCATCAAAAATAATCACAAAAAAGGGGGTGTAGCGAAAATGTGCACTTTTCGATGGACGAGCCTTCAAAAAATGCCAATAAAATACACAAAATGCTTTCTATAGGGCTTCTGCAACTTCTAAACCCATAATAATGTATGAGACAATTATAGATCGTGGTTTGCTACAAATTTGTTTCAAAGACAGCGAACCATTTTATCCAATCTACAACGCGTCAGGTTAAAACAACTGTTTTTTAAAGAGATTTTTTTTTACTTTGACTGTAACTCCTGAGGGTGATGTGATAGGACTTTGACACACTCAACAAACTTATGTATTATGATCAGATAAACAACTTTGTCGAAGACACCAAAGCCCTAATTTGAAGAACAAAAAAGTTAGCATTTTTATCTCGCTATCGGTGGACCCCTCGGCAGAAATTTTGATACTAGAATATGCTCCTTGTAAAACTGAACAATGTTGCTGAAGACATCAAATGTCTATCTCTTCATCCCTGGGCGCTATTAATTTCGTACAGCTAGATTGATGTTCTGCACCACTGTGCAATGGAACGAGCTGAGATTCTTCAAATAAACATGACATATCCAATGCGCCTCAATTCCAAGCAAAGTGTTTAAAAATCTGGTTGAAAATAACATGAGGACATGTCCATAGATGAAAAAAATAGAAGCAATTGCTTTTGTTTTTTTCTTTAATATTCGACCGAATATTAACGCGCAAGCACTAAATTTTACTTCGGAAGTCCGAACTTCCGAAAGACTTCAGACAAAGAAAAGTTAAGTACTAGATTGTCTGAAGCCTGTGTTTTGTTTCCAGTTCACCAGCGACGTTTATGAAAATTTTATAAAAATTCACAATATTCGTTTCATCGAATAGTTGAACACAACATCTCTAATTAGGATGTTTGATAGCATCACAGCAAAGCACTCGGCCATCTGTTTGAATACTATTTTTACACACTAATGTCCAGGGCCATTTATCTCTTTAAAAATTTGTATGAATGGTAAATGAAAAAAAAAATCGTCTAGACCAGGAATCAAACTCGAGTCCCCTGAGTTGCCTCTCCGACGTCTGACCACTAGGCAAAATCGTCAGATGATATTAATTAAGCTGTAGCTCTATATTTGCGTTGACTTTATCGAGTTGAATTCACTACTAGATTCTGCGGCAGAAAATGCACATCGTGCCCTGATCAATGAAGCACAGTTCACTTCGAGTCCACAAGTTAAAGTGAAAACGTATTTTAAAATTGATTATGGTGATTTTTGGATTGGACTATTCTTAAATTTCATTTTTTGTAAAATTTACAAGCAACTAAGTATTTCATGAAAAAAGTTATAATCTTTTTAAAATAAAAAAATCGAATTCATTGAAAAGTATTTTAAAATGGCAGACTTTGCTTGCTAGCAGTGATGGTAAATTTCGCCCGTCACGCTTGACCCGACTAGTTTTGTTTCATCAAACGACTGGCACTGTTCTCAATTGACGGAGCCTCACTACTCGCATGACGGATAAAGCACGACAACAATCAACATTTCTCCATCATTGACTGGCGAAGCTCCTACACATGGTCAAAATTTCTCCTGAGAGTGACTGACAAATCTCTTCACACTTCGATCGGCTGCTGACGGCAGGTACAACTAATTGAACGACTTGCTGGTAGAAAGCAACAATAGCAATAAAAAACTGAAAACGAGCTTGCTGGCAGGAGCAACAATAATAATAATTGCTTTTCTTGTTCCTCTTCGGTCGTCTTCGGCTTGCTGGCAGGAGCAACAATAATAATAAATGCGTTTCTTTTTCGTCATCGGTCGCTTGAATGCGATTGCTTGACTAGGTTATTATTTTAGCTTAAAATGAATGGGGAATGAATGACTGGCAAACGAAGTGACTGGTCGTTAAGGAACAGTCAATTGAGTTTGACGGACCAAGAGGCTTCACAGTCACAGCTTCACGCCTCATGACGATGACTTTTGCCAAGCATGGCTAGAGCATTTAATAAATTCATGAAATGTTTTGTCAAAGGTTATATAAATCGATAAATTCTCTAGCAATGCAAAGCAGTGTTTTGAGATTTTTCATTTTCATCCTACGGTTAAACAGCTTTCAAATAAGCAGTCAAAAATGCAAAAATTGAAAAAAAATATTTTGAAAAAAATTGTATAACATCGAATATCTTTTCTGGGGTACAAGTTAGGTTTGTCCTTTGTTCACATGAATTGTACTGCAAGAATCAAGAAATGATTTTGATTCAAAGTTATATTTTATGGAACTTTCAGTATGGGAGAGTGGGGAATCATGGGCCACTTTTTCTTCTTTGTTCCATAACTTCTTTATTATAAAAGATAAAATGAAAACAAATAATGGTATGGTTTTCTAAATCCAAATTGACCAAATATCATACAAAGTTTATGAGTTTACCCAATACTGTAATTTCATAATTCATTTCGTTATTTTAAAGCAATTTCAGATGATGGAATAAAAATGCGACATGTGTAAGACCGAATAGATTAAAAAACCTGGCTCGCGAACGTTTTTCAAAATTCCTTCTATGGGATGGCCAAAATATTTTTCTTTTTTCTTCATTTGGCATTCATTTGGTATATATAATGCGTATTTAAGTCAACAACATATTGAAAAATATGCTAGAGCAAAGCAACGACGATGACAGTTGCAAAATAATTTGCAAAATAATTTAAGAAAATACGTACTTCTGTAGAATTGAGGGGTGCTTATTTCTCCTACTAAATTTGAAACATTGAGATATTTAATGAAATTGAGTAGTTTTCAGTTAACAAAGTTGTTAATCCAGCAAGATGGCGTTTTTTTTTCGATTTCATTCAATCATCAATATGACGTTTGGTCACTCAGCAAATTTTAGTTTTAAGCAAGTTTCAGAAAATGTTTCCCAGCTTTATCCTTGTCAACAGAGCCATTGCAGGAATGAAACATTCTTTCTCCCAATAAAGTTTTGTCCTAGCTTCGTTAGAAGCTTTGCTCAAAATAAAAATAAGAAGTTCAACAAACTTTGACGGAGTTTTATCTCAGCTGAATCACAGCTTCGTTTGGCATTTCTCTATGAAGGAAAAAAACACTACATTGTCGTGATTGAAACCTGACTCTCGGTTTATCATGGCTTCAAATAACAGCATAAAGTGCTTTTATAAAAAAAAAGTCAACAAAACATTAGAGCAAACAGAAAAGTATGTGTTTAAGTGGAAGCTGTAAGATAACTATCGCTACTGTGTTTCCACTAAACAGTGATGAATATATTGAAAACACGGTGTCTTTTTAAGAACAATTTCAAGAAAAAAAAATAGGCATCGCTGGAAATTAGCCACATTATAGAGAAGACTCTCTCCTATCCAACGCACTATTCAGGGAAAAAAATCGTGCGGAAGATCAGAACAACTTTCTTTTTTTTTGAAGATTTAAGAACCAAATTTTCAAGTTTTCGCTAGTAGATTTTCTTCAAAAACTCTAAATTTTGCATTTTTTGAGCTTAGATTTTTTTTAAATTCCTTCAATAACTTCTAAAATTTTGATAAAAATGATTTTTAATAAAAAAAAATTGTCTTAAACGATATTTTTCGAAGTAAACTTTGAATATAAACAATAAAAATTATTTAGAATCAGCCTTAAAATTAACTGGCAACACTGTATCAAATATTCATGAATATTGCAAGAGCACGGTAAGAAAGGTGTATTCTCTAAGATTATTTCCATCCAAGACAGGATGTAGTGTTGAGTTGAGTGAAGAAAGTTAAAATTAATTCAACAACATATTTCCAACCCTCACGATTTATTTATGCTTTGACACCTAAAAGTGTGATTTAGAATTTAGGGGAAAAAATATTTAAAAAAAAAAGTATCAGTTTTGATAATCATTGAATGTGTGCATTGTTTGCTTGAGGAAAACGTTGTTTTATTATGAAAGTAATGTGTAAATTTAATGTGTTTCCCTGAAAATTGTTTCCTTTCAACAAGTTTGAAGAGTGTTTTAAGCATATTATTTTTTAATATTAATCACCGGAGGTTGTCATAACGTTTTTCATAAGCAATACAACGTTTTTTTACTAATTTCAATATGATTTTCAAATTTTAAAAGCACATTAGCTATATAGGACAAAAAACCTGAGAGAACGTTAACTACAGACCGCCAAGAAGAAAGTAAGAATTATCAGAACACTCAGTATTGTTTTTGTTATGAATTCTAAATAAATTATTTGCTACCACCTAGAGCCTCGTCTCATCTCTGAAACCCACAAAAATAAATTTGATGGTTTTTCCAGGGAGCAACAATAGATTGTAGAATGATTGGATTGTAACTTTCTTCACTCAACCCTACATTCTGTCTTCGACAAAAATTAACATAAAGAATACAACTTTAATACCGTGCGCTTGTTAAATTGCTACAGTGTTGCCAGCTAAGGCTCATTCTAATTAATTTTTAATGTCAATTTTAAAATTTTCTTCAAAATTTAACGCTTTTGACAAAAATTTTGAAGTTATTGAAGGAATTTTAACACATCTAAGAAAAAAAATGTAAAATTTGAAGGTCTTAGGAAAAAATATTGGCGAAAACTTTTATTTTTCTCCTGTTTGCAAATCTTCAAAAAAAGTTGTTGATCGATTTTTCCCGAATAGTGCGTTGAATAGTGGAAAGACTCCTCTATAATGTGGCAAATTCTCAGAGAATTTTTTCTTACTTAAGATATAAAAAAAGACACCGTGAAACCGAGCACATTTCACCATATTTCTAATTTTCCCAAAGATGAAGCGCTTATACAATCATTAGAAAAAAAACTACATTCATAGTCGAAACTCACAAAAAGACAAAGCTGCGAACATTCTCTAACAAATGTAAAACTTTTCTGATTCAACATCATGCATCTTTTAATAATTGATAGGAATGTAGAATTTTGAACACGCATTATTTTACTGGCAGCTACTAGCAGTTACAAATATGCAAGATGTTCGCAAGAAAGTTTCATGCTATCCTTGAACAGATTCTCATGCAAAAATTTTTATTCGGCAATTAAATAAACACATTTTTGTTAAGAAGAAGCTCAGCACTATCACATTTATTATTTTAGAAACAATGGGCAATTCTTTCCAACTTTCGCGTAAGTCTTTTTCTTGCGAATATGTTTATTTTCTAGAAAAAAAGTTATCATTGACAGCTCGAGTTTTTTCCATCAGTCATTAGAATTTCATTTGAATAAATTTATTTCTAGTTTGTTTGATTGAAAGAAAGTCTTTCAGCTTAACCCTTAATAGCAATTTAACTTTTATTTTGACACATATTTTAGTTTGTTTTTCTCAGTGTGCAAAGGGTAGCTGTTGGTAGATCAAGAGACATGCTAATTAAATCGAAAAAAAAACTTCAAACAATTTAATCCGCTGCATCAACCACACAATTACACGCTAAAACGGTATCCTAAAACAATCAATCGTCTCGCGTCCACCACCATCATCACAAACATATGTAAAACCCCTAAAATGTATACTAACTAGACCAAAGAGATTGTTTTAATTTCGCGAACGCCAAAAACACTGCGCAGAAAACCCCAAGAGAGAGAGACAGAAAAACACAGTTTTCACACGGTTTTGTTTTGGTTTCAATTGAAATATCGCACACATCGTAGAAAAAAATACATTTAATATTCGCCGATCAGGTGCTAAAAATAATTTCAACGTTCACTGACTGACTGACTGGTGTACTTGAAATCTACTCTCTTGTTTTTTTATGTTTTCGTTGTTGTTGTTGCTGCTTTCGATTTGTTGATATACATTTGGCGATGTGTTATCACTCTCACTGTTTCACGTGGTTAAGATTTTTTTTTCTTCTGTTCTCTTCGAGTTTGAACATGTGTAGCAGCAACGTTATCTTGGACGTTATCCGAGAGCAAAAATTCTTGGCTTCGCGAAGTTATTTCGCGTGCGCTAATCTCTCTAACTTATATCATTTTTGCACTTTCATCCTCGATTTATAAATTCATTATAACACTCCGAAACGTGCCACTTTTTAAAGGTGATTTTTCTTTGTTTCATAATTAGGCTAATTAAATTTGCTACACCCAGACGCAGCTCGTGACCGTGACAGATCGACAGACAGGCAAAATGATCCTTTGATCTTCAGGTTTCCCTACCAGAAGCGAAAACAAATCTTTTGAACCCAAGAAAAGAAAAAAAAAAAACAAATAATCGAGAACGATCGCGTAACGAAATCCCGCGACACTATCACTAATTTTTGTTTCGTTTCCACGCGAAAGAAGAAGAAAAACCCTAAACCGTAGATAGAACCGCGAAACCGCAATTCGCCTAAGCTCGCGAGACGTCTTTGAGCCAACTGACGAGAGAGCGGGAAAATCCCGTCGCGGAAAGCTGCGAATATCCGTTGCCTTGCGAAATTCGTCACCCGCTACTGTACTATCGGTGGTGTTCGATGTGTGTTTGTTTGTTCGTTGGGGTAGCTCTGTATCTGTTTAGGAGATGATATTTTCTGCTACCTTTTCTCGCGCGACACGGCATCAATATTTTGCCAAGACATCTGAAGATGTTGGCTGCAGTAATAGAAAAGGTGTGCTCTCTAACTCTAACGGCGCGTCCTCCTCGGCAGAAGTCACTAATCAACTGGTTTTTTCACCAACCAGGCGGCGCAACTAACTAATAATGATGCCGCTCCGTGCTATATCCGTGCGACTCGGAAAGCTAAGTTGTTAGCAAGGTGTGTATATATATACCTTGGTTGTTAGCTAGTTCGGATCGGATTGCTCGAGCAAATCGATTCCATGGGCACCCAAAACGAAATGGTCAGATGATATTGAAACGGTCTGTAACACCAAAAATCGAACAAAACCAACAATGATCTTAGATAGTTGAATGTGCACTAGGGTGGCCCAAAATTGTACTATGTCTGGGATTTTGGAGGCTCAAGCTTCAAATGATAGCTAAGGGTATAAGAAACAAACTTTTGTAAGGCAGCGACTCAGAAAAATGATGTTTAGAGGTCGCACTGGTTCGATTTATGGAAAAATTCCATTTTTTTCGACATTTTGTCCTAATAACATTTTCAGATCTTGAAAAAGTATCAAACATGTTTCTCTTATATTTTTTAAATTTTCTTAATAATTTAAGTTTTAAATTAAAAATTTATTGGGGTTGTTTGGGACTCTCAATTTGTACGTATGATTTTTTAAACTACGCAATACTATGAATTCTGGTAAAGAAAATAATTAAAATTAACAAAAAAGTGTACTTTGGATTAAGATTTTTAATCAACATTGAATTCAAAAGATGCACGACGTTATGATGTGAAACTTTGCCGAAGAAAGTGTATAGCTATGACTTATAGTTTCAAAGTAATTCAAGTTTTACTGTGGAAAAAAGTCACAATTTTCAAATTTTTGCTAAGAATTGCTTTATAACATGCTGTGGATGAGTTTCGAGCAATCAAAACTTCCGATATCAAACTTTTTCATCCTTTTATCGATCCTTGAATCAGTGGTTGTAGTGGTCCTTTTATCGAAATTTATTTAGTGGTTGTAGCCAAAACACATTCCTCAAACCGTCACTCAAGTATGGGTAACACGACTTTCAATCAATAAAAATTCTAGAAACTTGGAATGGTTCTTTCTGGTGATTTAAGGATCGATAAAAAGATGAAAAAATCTGATATCAGGAGTTTATTTGGTTCTTAGATTGCTTGAAACTCATCCACAGCATATTATACTTTGAAACTACAAGTCATAACTATACACTTTCTTCTGCAAAGTTGCACATCATAACGTCGCGCATCATTTGAATTCAATGTTGATTAAAAATCTTAATCCAAAGTACACTTTTTTGTTAATTTTAATAATTTTTTTTACAAAAATTCATAGTATTGCGTAATTTGAAAAATCATACATACAAATTGAGAGTCCAAAACAGTCCCAATAAATTTTTAGTTTAAAATTTACATTATAAAGAAAATTTAAAAAATATTTGAGACATATGTTTGAAACTTTTTCAAGATCTGAAAATGTTATAAGGACAGAATGTCGATAAAATTGCCTTTTTTCCAAAAATCGAACCAGTGCGACCTCTAAACATCATTTTTCTGAGTCGCCGCCATATAAAATATTGTTTCTTACACATTAAGCTATCATTTGAAGCTTGAGCCCCCAAAATTCCAGACATAGTACAATTTTGGGCCACCCTAATGTGCACCCAAATAACGAGTACAATGCGTACAATTGGATTGGAAAACTTTTAATTGAACTCTGAAGCTCTTATTCCAATGCAAGTCGAGGTTCGAATCTCTTAGCTGTGCCCCAAACTTCTCAAGAATTGTTCATGTTGTAAACAATGCACAGTGGTCCAGGATGGAACTTTATCGTGACAAAATTAATTACGATGATGCGTTTCTTCAGCAAAAAAGCTCTCCAAACCATGCGTTTTAAAAATCTTTAATTAAATACTAGGGCGTATCATTTTTGCATGATTTACACATAGAAACTTTTGTCTGTGATCACTGTTTCACGATATCGGCGCTATTATACATTACAATGAGATAAAAATTTGCACAGATGAGTTTTTAAGGGCGGGCAATCGGTTTATGCAACAATCGAGTTTTGGGTCAAGGGTCTTTTTTACGATATTGTCGTGATTATGTATCACATTGAGAAGAATTTTTGAACACAGGAGTTTTGAGGGACGGGATATTGATTACAAGTATCAAATTTAGGGTTATATGGCGGCAAAAGGGATTTCCCTGATATTAACTTTTCGTATTTTTTTTAGTTTTGTACGGTGTTATACAAAGGATAGATTGGGGACACGGGAGTTTTCAGAGCTGGGCAATCGATTTCAGGTGTCAAACTTTGGGCCAGGGTTCGACCATATTAACTTTTCACTGTTTTTGATCTATTGACGTTTTTATACATCCGATTTAGGAAAGAAAAATGATTTTAATTTTCATATTTAATGTTGGGTACAGTTAAAGAGGTCACCTTGATAACTTTTTAGTAAATTGTAATTTCGTTGGATTTCACGGGACCGACTCGGTAGGCTTTGCTAAAAGGTGTTGGATGTACTTTTTCTGGCAGCAAATTTTCCAAAAGTTAAAAAGTGGAAAATTAGAATTTTAATTGAAATGGATCGGCCATCCACAGGGAATTCGTACAATCGTCATTTTGCTGTGTTTTTCGGATACCGTTTTCCGAGTTAATTGGTCATCTTTGCTGTTTTTCAGAAGCTGACGGAGGACCTGAGTTTTGATAGTAATCGAGCAAAGATAAATCGTTTCTATCGGGAGAGAAGACACCAGTTGAAGACAGTACAAACCAATAATAGGGCTGCCTATAAGGGAGAGAAAGGACCCTTTGGGTTTAAGGGACCAATCACGGAGTTCGACCATTCATTGGCCGGAAAGGGCCGCATGTGGACCCTAGTTAATAGCAAGTAAAATTCCAAGCTAAGTATTTATCTTTAATAAGTTTTAAAAATTTACTCTATCTCTCTTGTACTTTCCATCTACATTTGTTTTTAATTGTTGGTTCCAGTTATTTAAGCGCTAAAAAAGATCGAAATTTGAACCTTTTATACTTTGGTTTCAACAAATTGTAGCATTTGTAGCTTTAATCGATAAATTCAATTCAACCACACAGTAGTTGAATCTAACATATTGCACTATAAGCCAGTGATCTAATTTTTATTGATTTATGCATTAATATTATTTTTCAATTTCAAAATTACTTACAATATGATAAACTCATACACACTATTAATTTGTTGGTGTAAATTTAGGTCAAATTGGATGCACAAAACTGAAGCATACATTTTGACATAAATTTACATCGTAAACATAATGGATCGAAGCCAAAAACGCTTAAAGATATAAATTAAAACTGATTTGAATGTAAATTTATGTCAATTAAGACGCACATATCGGTAGCATCGCATTTGTCACACATAAAATTAGATTTTCAGTGATATAATTTTGTGTCATATTGTATGCACAAAAATGAAAGCATTGTTTGTGATGGAAAATTCAGTCGTCTTTGTGAATGAGGCTGCGATAAAAAATAAATGATATAAATTATGTCATGTGATTTTATTAGTTATCCGATGCTTTTAATATTCCTAAAACATAATTTTGAAGTTTCAAAACACATTTTGTAAGCATTTAATACACACTTATTTTACGCTCATATTATTGTTTCTATGATAAATACATGTTTTTTTTTTTGGGATTTTATGAACTGAATCCGAATCTTGTATCTAAATGTATTAGAGATTATAAATTAACAAAGTTGTGTTTATTCAAACCACTACTCTCGAAGAGTTTACTATCCTTATTTTAAATATCAGGAGACAACAAGAATTTTTAGAGTCCCTTCATAGCATAACATACTCAAGCCTTTCAATGTACTGAAAGCTTTCAATAGGAACTAATAGGAGTCCGTTTATGGGTGGATGCCAGACATTATTGTCAGTTTTCTAGGAAGAAGCATTTCGTATTTATAGTCATACAGAACCATCCTATGGCTAACATGATTATATAATTCTGTTATAGGGAGAATTTGATAATTTTTTGACAGATCTAAAATGGAATATTTATTTGGTTTTATTACTTGGCATACATAAATATAAAAATAAATATAAAAACTGACCAAAAACTTTTTATTATTAACAATTATAAGGAGTATATTCGAAAAAAAATCAACACTTTGTTTTGTGAATAACTTTTGAATGTATTATTTTAAATTAATTAAATTTTCAGCGAAGCTTTCTTGCAATATATTGTTCACGATTACGTTTCCGTTCCTGAAGCTTAATCTTCAAAATAACTGAAAATTTTAATTTTGTCGAAGTTATAACAAACTAGCTGATTTTATCCGGCCTTGCTCGGGTTCACATAAAATTTAAATCAAAAGGAATCGTTTGACTTTTCGAAATTTAGGAAGATTTATATTCATCATTATAAGGCCCAAGTTTGGCTATGTTAGTTTTGTTAGTCTTTTTAAAGTTTTTTATTGAGAATATTCACTGTTCATCTTTTACGTATTATCGAAAAAATTTATAGTTTTAAGATTTTAATCAATGAAAATTCTAAAAAAAAATCCTGGTATGCTAATTCATCTTTTCATGAAAAACATTTTTACAACCATAATTTCTTAGGAAGATTGAATAGATTTGGCCTCATAGTTTTATCTTCAAAAGATTAAACTGCTTTTTTTATCTTTTCCATCTAGTGAAAATATCTGTTGAAGATTATCCTACTTTTCAATATGGATGATCTCCCTGTAAAATGGTATATTTAAGATTCATTTACTTAGAAATTTCTTTAACCCTCATCCGCATTAGGGTGTCATTTTGACACCATTGCAAGTTTGAAGGCTTGTAACTTTTTTCAGAAGCTTCAAAATACAAAAATTTCTTCGGGGACCCTAAATAAATTCAAAAGTTCTTCAATATTGCATCTTTACTTTTTTTATGGACGAACCCTGGAAGCCTGGACAAAAAAACTTCCTTTTCCGACTTTTGGTGTCATTTTGACACCACAAAAGTAAAATCTATTTAAGTCGTTTGAATTATTATGAACTTCATATAAAACTTATATCAATAGAAACCTTGTAATGTCAGTAAAATATGTTTAGAACATTATATACAGCTAAAGTTACAAGTTTTCTCGTTATTCAGCATGAAAGAAAAAAAATCTGAAAAAACATGCCTCACGAAAACTGCTGTAGTTCATATGTTACATGTCCAAAAAAATATTTGCCTTATGCATATGAAAGCTGAAGTTAATGCCTACATCATGAAGACAAGAAATATTTTTTTAAATTTTTTTTAATGAAATGGTCACAAAAAGTTCAAAAAAGTGGTCTAAAAAACCTACTTTTCATTCGATTGCTAGTAAATACTGTTTGAGCGATGGTAGAGTTTTGAAAAAAATATGACTACAAAATGTATTGAAATTCCAACATTTTGCTGTCTTTAGATTTTTGATGCAACAAAAATTGAGTTTACTGGAATTTTTCAAAGTTCACTACTTTGCGCGATTTTTTTACAAATTGAAATTTCATCTGTTTTTGTGGTCCACCGTCAGGTTGTACCCGGATTATCAGTGCTTTTACTTTGTTTGGACCAATCAAGAGTATATTCATTGGAAAGCACATTTAATCTCCATTCTAGTGAGGTGCTACAATTCACGCTGTGAGATTTCACAAAAATATGAAAATTATAAACATAAAATCATTCCTGAATTTCTAGAACTACAAGCACCTCGTCCAGCAAAACGTGTTTGTTTGCTCTCCGAGTAGGTACGGTGGGTGGTGATTCGGGCAGAGAGCGAAGCCGACAGACGAAATAATGATGCGTGTCGTACGTTTCTCGGTTGGAAATTTTCTATTGACAGTAGTTCTCGTTTGCTTGTCACGACACGCATCATTATTTCGTCTGTCGGCTTCGCTCTCTGCCCGAATCACCACCCACCGTACCTACTCGGAGAGCAAACAAACACGTTTTGCTGGACGAGGTGCTTGTGGTTCTAGAAATTCAGGAATGGTTTTATGTTTATAATTTTCATATTTTTGTGAAATCTCACAGCGTGAATTGCAGCACCTCACTAGAATGAAGATTAAATGTGCTTTCCAATGAATATACTCTTGGTTGGTCCAAACAAAGTAAAAGCACTGATAATCCGGGTACAACATGACGGTGGACCACAAAAACAGATGAAATTTCAATTTGTAAAAAAATCGCGCAAAGTAGTGAACTTAGAAAAATTCCAGTAAACTCAATTTTTGTTGCATCAAAAATCTAAAGACAGCAAAATGTTGGAATTTTAATACATTTTGTAGTCATATTTTTTTCAAAACTCTACCATCGCTCAAACAGTATTTACTAGCAATCGAATGAAAAGTAGGTTTTTTAGACCACTTTTTTGAACTTTTTGTGACCATTTCATTAAAAAAAATTTAAAAAAATATTTCTTGTCTTCATGATGTAGACATTAACTTCAGCTTTCATATGCATAAGACAAATATTTTTTTGGACGTGTAAAATATGAAGTACAGCAGTTTTCGTGAGGCATGTTTTTTCGGATTTTTTTTCTTTCATGCTGAATAACGAGAAAACTAGTAACTTTAGCTATATATAATGTTCTAAACATATTTTACTGACATTACAAGGTTTCTTTTAATGTAAGTTTTGTTTAAATCGGTTTAACACGCCAAAAGTTATAACGATTTGAGCTTGTGGTGTCAAATTGACACCACAAGTGCTGATTAGGGTAATGAAATCTAATGCGGATGAGGGTTAAAAAAACCTCCGCACTTTGTTGAAGCATGTTGAAAACTCACTTTGCATGTTTTCAATTGCATGTGTGAATTTTTTTCGTACTGTTTTATTATTAGTTTACCTTAAATGTTGAAAGTTCTACTAATAGCTTTTTGAAGTTATCGAAAACAAATCATCTCGAAAGCACCATTTTTTCATTATGAAAAAGGTTTTTTTTTAGTTCTGTTTTTATTTCATGGGCACAAACATCTCATTAATGGATGGTAATATCGACCACATTGGTCATCAATGATAACTCAAAAGTTAGAAATTGGTCAGTGAAATCAAATTGTATAAAACTCAAAACCTCAAATTTTATTATCTGATCAATTTTCGAATCCCCTATTAAAATCCCATTGAAGCGTTAAAATCGCAACCTTGATCTTATAACTCTAAAAAAAATTTCTTTCTCTATGAGGAATTCCAAAACTGACTCTCAAAGCCTCCCAGCGGCGGTAAAGAGCACTTTGAAAGCCACTACTATTCTAGTCAATATATTCCTAACAGGCTAGTTGTATTTTTCAATCAAAATGTAGGCTTATAATTGTATCCAAATATCTCGTACCGGTAGCACGTGCTTTGAACAGTAGAAGGTACAAAAACACCCGCCTAAATTTTCACTTCCAAATTTTTAATGCTCAGCAAGCTTTGCTATCCAGTACCCGGCCCATGGTGATGGTGAAAATAATCCCGCCAACGAAACGAACGGAAACAAAAATCGGTTCGCAAAATGGGTGCCATGACTTTTGGTTCGTGGGAATAAAACCGTTGTTGTATAGACGACGCCCTTCAAAAGAGGTCATCCGAAAATCTAAAAACATTTTTCATCATTCCTGGTCCTAATGAGCACCCATGCCAAATTTCAGCTCTCTAGCTCTTAAGGGAGCTGAGCCTATTGAAGACAAACATACAAACGAACAAACGGAAATTACTTTTTATCTAATCTATTATATAAAATTCTCTTGTAACGGTGTTTGTAGTACTACTCCTCCGAAATGACCCAAACGATTCGAATGAAATTATTTTTAGAATATTCTGTAGGCATGCGAATCGGTTTATATCGAATAAAAACAACACAAAGTCGCATCAATTGTCCGTAATTATTAAATTTGTAGTTTTTTGAATGAAATGAAAGTCATGGCTTCCATTTTTTCGAGATTTTTTTTCCTTTGGGCGGTTTGTTTTTCATCTCCAAGGTCGAGGCGTCGCGACCTGACGTCGTTGGAAGATAGTAACTATGGCATAGCATACTGATCAGTAAGAATATTTTGGCGCGTATTTCTCAACCGAGCATATTTTCAATGCAAGTGGTGGCGATATGATGCCTTGATGTGATTTTTTTTGTTCTTGATTCCTCACATGGTTATGAATGACGCCAAGATGTGACTCAGGTTGACATTTTGCTGATCGAATACAACATATAATATTTGTTTTGCCAAATTCTGAAATTGGAAAGTCAGGCATCAATTTTTAGAGATTTTCTTTTCTTCGAGGGGTTTGTTTTTGGTCTCCATGGGCGGCGCGTCACTAGCAAACGTCGTTGCAAGATAATAGTAACCAAAGCATACTGTTCATTGATCGCTGGAAAAATTTAAAAATTAGGCGCCTTTTTCTCAACCAAGAACCTATATTTCTTATGCACGTGGGGGCGATATGCAACCAAGATGTGTTTTTTTTCTTGCTTATTTGTACACAGCACATGATAATAAATGACGCCTAGATGTGACACGGATTGATATTTTATCGATCGAATCAAAACCATATAAACGATTTCAAATATTAAAACAATTTTTAATTCGTGTTAATTTAAGTAGTAAATTGTTGTCCAAAAGGTATAAATTTGGAAATGATAAATATAAAATAATGACACTTTTTGAACGTTTGAAAATAAGAAATTGGGAAGCTTTACTTTCAATTTCGTATAATCCGATACGCCTAGAACGCTGGACACATTAACTGAACGAGAGTCTGTTCTTTGAAATAGATTAGATAGGATTGAAGTTTTTAAAGGCCGAATGAACTTTTTGATTTATTGCAAACGTAAGTTGAAGTTATCAATAAAATAATCTACTTTTCTATAACAAAAAGTGAGGATATGAATTTTCCGGAAGAATTTTCAATTAAGAAAGTAAACTAGAGCAAGTGCAAACTTTCAACTTTTACGAAAAGTGTATACATTAATTCATCATCTAAAAATTGTTGGGCTCAAAAAAAAACTATCTGATTAAATAAACTCAACTCTTTTTTTTAAAATCATTCATCAAAAAACTGTTTACACGTTTACTGTTTGTTTACTCACAATTCAAGTACGAACTTAACATGAAAAGTATGTTTTTGTTTAACATATTTTGGCTACATAGAAGAGACTTTTGATTCAATTTTTTGTTGAATAGTTTTTTTATGATTGATATTCCAGGGGCAGCAGATTTTTATGATGAACTTTTAATATGACCTGAAAGTGTTAAAAGTAATATAAATTCATGTAATTTCTTTGGTGGAATAAGTGAAAACGCGAAAAAATTATTATAAAGGTCTTTGTAAATCAAGGTCTTTTGGTTGAACAGCATTCAGTGAAATTGAAGTACCAAGCATTATTTTATTCCGGAGAAAACTTAGTATATATCAATGAAAGTTGATAAAACAGACAAACAAGAACAAGTATTAAATTCATTTTAAAGTCTTTTCACTGACGCATCTGAAAAAGACCTATGTGTTATCACTTGCCCCAATAAATGATACAAATGTATACTTCGATATTTCTTTTTGTCAACATAACCAAAATTTTTTTTTGAAAATATGAATTTTTTTCAGAAAACATGAAAGTTGAACTGTGATGATATTCGTTTGCATTTGCCCCTATGTTTCATTTTTGAAATGAACTCACGAAACCATCAAAGCCTGAACATTTCGATCTATTAAATTTTAAAAAATCTGCTTTTCAATTAATTTTATTAATCTTAAAAATACTACATAATCCTAAATGAAATCAAATGAACTAATTTGCATTTTTTGCTTGAATTAAAAAAAAGTAATTTGCAGTTAACAAAATCGTCAGATTTAATGCCATGACAAATGCTGTTTGGGAACATTTTAAGTTGAAATGTGTAAAGTCTATAACTTAAGTATCAGGCGAAACTATTTGGAAATGATTTTGGTGAAAATATGGATTTTAATTCAAACTGCTTTGAAGCATGAGGATGATGAAAAAAAGCTGTTTGAAAATGGTTAGTCAAAAATCTTTTCTTATGTATTTCAATTATTCAGCTCTTAAAAATACACCACCTAATTGGGAGCTGAAAGCGCTGCGTTAGGCAAAATATTCGGAAAATACTTCAAAAATTTTCCGAAGATTCATAAGCAATATATTCCAATAAATGAGATACTTTTTATTTCGGTTTAAACCTTATTGTGAACTCGAACAAAACGGAATAAATCACTAAATGGAATACAGCAAATGGAACATACATATTATCAACATACAGTTATTTATGGAACAAGTAACAAAAATTGGATTTTAAAAGACCCGTTGAGTTAAAATTCTATGGTTTAATTTTGATAGAATTAAGCGGGACGATTCGAGTAAAGGGAAAGAAGAGAAATGTAAAAAAAACTAGGAAAAATTGAAAATGGACGCCAAGTTTAACATGGTAAGACGAAGTTTACCGGGTCTGCTAGTATATATATAAAGATGAGTTGGACTATATATGTTTGTATGCACCTTATACAAATCCACACCGCTTAACCGATCAGCCTGAAATTTGGTACAGTTATGTGTTTGGACCATGGGAAGGTTTTAGTAATAGTTTCGAGCCCCTCCCACCTAGGAAAAGGGACCCTCCCATAGAACTTTCGTTTTTTCCCACAAACCAAAAGTCATGGCACCCATTTTTCAGAACCAATTTTTTCCCTTTGGCGGGGTTGTTTTCACCATCACCATGGGCCGGGCATTAGAAACGACCATCAAGAGTTCACGTGGACTGGAAAGCAAATCAAAGCTTGCTGAGCATCAAAGATTTGAAAAATAAAATTTTGGCGGGTGTTTTTTCCTTCTACTGTTCAAAACACGTGGTACCGGTACGAGATATTTGGATGCAATAATGAGCCTGCATTTTGTATTGAAAAATACAACTATCCTGTAAAGAATATATTGACTAAAATTGTAGTGATTTTCAATGTGCTGCCTACCGGCCCGCTGGGGGGCTTTGAGAGTTTACAAGGATTTACAGTGAACTGAACAGTCAACAGTGAATTGGCTTCTTCAGCTGAATAACTATTTGGACTGAATGCTGAAAAACAAATGAACCGATTTTCATAAACTCCAGCTTTTAACCAACCATTTTCAAATTTTTAGGATTCCTTATGGAGAAAGAAAAAAATTAGATTCAGAGTTACATATATGTTGAAGGCTGCAATTTCAACGCTTTGATAGCCGCCGGGGAATCTAAACGGGAGATTAGAAAATTGATTAGATAATACAATCTGAGGTTTTTAGTTTTATACAATCCTATTGCATTGGCCAATTTATTTATACTTTTTTATTTATTTTTGGTCATCAATGTGTTCAATTCTACCATTCAATTTAAAAAAAAAACCGTTTGGTACTGCGAGTTCAAACAAATGATTTCAAAGAATTTTAACATTGATCACTCTTCAAAATAATTAATGGAACTCAAACAAGACCATTTCCATAACATTTTAATGGTTATTTCGGTTCAGAGATGATTTCTTTTCGATAACTCCAAGAAACTTTTAGTGCAACTTTTAACATTTAAGAAAAACAGTGTTAAATTAAAAAAGCGAAAAAAGCAAACATACAATCGAAAACATGCCAAATGAGTCTTAAACATAGTTCAACAAGGTTCGGAAGTGTTTTTAGAAATTTTTAATTAAATAAAACTTAAATATACCATTGTACAGGGAGATCATCCATCTTGAAAAGTGGGATAGTCTCCAAAAGAGATTTAAGTTTTTTGTGATAGAGAAGAAGGAAATTATTTTGAAATTCAATTCATAATCCTTAAAACTATAAGCTTCTTCTAAAAAAATTAAATCGATAAACACAGTGAATAATCTCAATAAAATTTTTTAAAAGACTTACAAAACTTACGTGGCCAAACATGGGCCCAATTTCTTAAAACGATGAATATAAAGCTTCCAATATTTCGAAAAATCGAAACGACTCATTTTGATTAATATCTTTTGTGAACCTGAGCAAGGCCGGGTAAAATCAGCTAGTATATCTATTATATAAAATTCTCTTGTAACGGTGTTTGTAGTACTACTCCTCCGAAACGACCCAAACGATCTGAATGAAATTATTTTTAGAATATTCTGTAGCCATGCGAATCGGTTTATATCGAATAAAAACAAAACAAAGTCGCATCAATTGCCCGTAATAATTAAATTTGTAGTTTCTTGAATGAAATAAAAGTCATGGCTTCCATTTTTTCGAGACTTTTTTTTTCCTTTGGGCGGTTTGTTTTTCGTCTCCAAGGTCGAGGCGTCGCGAGCAGACGTCGTTAGAAGATAGTAACCATGGCATAGCATACTGATCAGTGAGAATATTTTGGCGCGTATTTCTCAACCAAGCATATTTTCAATGCAAGTGGTGGCGATATGAAGCCTTTATGTGATTTTTTTTCCTAGCTCATTTGTACAGCACATGGTTATGCATGACGCCTAGATGTGACTCAGATTGACATTTTGCCGATCGAATAAAACATATAAATTTTGTTATGCCTAAATCTGAAATTGAGTCAGGCATCCATTTTCAGAGACTTTCTTTTCTTTGAGGGGTTTGTTTTTTATCTCCATGGGCGAAGCGTCGCGAGCAAACGTCGTTGCAAGATAATAGTAACCAAAGCATACTGTTCATTGATCGCTGGAAAAATTTAAAAATTTGGCGCCTGTTTCTCAACCAAGCATCTATATTTCTTATGCACGTGGGGGCGATATGCAACCTAGATGTAGTTTTTTCCTTGCTTATTTGTGCACAGCACATGGTAATAATGACGCCTAGATGTGACACGGATTCATATTTTATCGATCGAATCAAAACCATATAAACGATTTTAAATATTAAAACCATTTTCAATTCGTGTTAATTTAATGAGTAAATTGTTTCCAAATAATATGCATTTGGTAATGATGCATATAAAATAATGTTATGACACTTTGCGGACGTTTGAAAAAAAGAAATTGGGAAGCTTTACATTCAATTTCGTATAATCCAATAAGCCTAGAACGCTAGACACATTAACTGAACAAGAGTCTGTCCTTTGAAATAGATTAGATAGGATTGAAGTTTTTAAAGGCCGAATTAACTTTTTGATTTTTTGAAAACGTAAGTTGAAGTTATCAATAAAATAATCTACTTTTTAATAAGAAAAAGTGGTTATATGCATTTTTCGGAAGAATTTTCAATTGAGAAAGTAGACTATAGCAAGTGCAAACTTTCAACTTTAACAAAAAATGTATACATTATTTCTTCATCTAAGAATTGTTGGGCCCAAAAAAAAAACAATCTGATGAAATAAACTCAACTCTTTTTTTAAATGATTCACCAAAAAACTGTTTTCACGTTTACTGTTTGTTTACACACAATTCAAGTACGAACATAACATGAAAAGTGTGTTTTTGTTTTACATATTTTAGCTACATAGAAGAGACTTTGGTTCACTTTTTTGTTGAAATGTTTTTTTTTTTCGTTATTGATATTCCAGGGGCAGCAGATTTTCATGATGAACTCTTAATATGACCTGAAAGCGTTAAAAATAATATTAATTCCTGTAATTTCTTAGGTGGAATAAGTGAAAATGCGCCATTTAGCAATGAAACATCTACCATTTAAGAATGTTATCTCCAAAATGGCCAAAAAGGATATCCCGAGTGTTGAATCTGAAGCGGATATTCAGAATTATTATAAAGGTCTTTGTAAATCAAGGTCTTTTGGTTGAACAGCATTAAATTGAAGTACCAAACATTAGTTTATTCCGGAGAAAAACTTAGGATATGTATATCACTGAAAGTTTATAAAACAGACAAACAAGAACAAGTTTTAAATTCATTTTAAAGTCTTTTCACTGACGCGTCTGAAAAAAAAAAACGTATGTGTTTTCATTTGTCCCAATAAAAGGGACAAATGTATACTTCGATATTTATTTTTGTCAACATAACTATTATTTTTATTGAAAATATTTATTTTTTCAGAGAATATGAAAGTTGAACTTTGGTTATATTCGTTTGCATTTGCCCCGGTCTTTCATTTATGAACATTAAGATTTACAGTAAAAAAGACACCTAACGTTTATTAAGGTTTTGATTATATGATAATTTCCAGCAAACAAAATGAACTCATGAAACCATAGAAGCCTGAAAAGATTATTTCTTTTCAATTTATAAAATTTTAAAAAAATTCTGCTTTTCAATTAAATGTTATTGAATCTTAAAAATATGACATAATCCTAAATAAAATCGCAAATCACCACCAACAATGTTCAAGAAATTTTGGAATCAGAACACCCCAATGCTTCATTTAGAATCTTTAAAATAATGGGTAAACATATCTAAACATATTTTTTTCTCTTTTAAATACCAATCGTTTCGTTGATTCATTGGGTTGAAGTTCAAAGGAATTGATTTGCTTTTTTTTCTTGAATAAATAAAAAAAATGAATTTGTAGTATACAGATTTAATGCCATGAAAAGTGCTGTTTGGGAACACTTTGAGTCGAAATGCGTAAAGTCTATTAGTTTAGTATCAGGCGAAACTTTATTAAACATGATTTTGGTGAAAATATGGATTTTAATTCAAACTGCTTTGAAGGATGAGGATGGTGAAAAAAAAAAGCTATTTGAAAATGTCAGTAAAAAATCTTTTCTTATGTTTTTTATTTCTTCAGCTCTAAAAAATACACCATCCAAAGCTTATAGGGAGCTGAAAGCGCTGCGTTAGACAAAATATTCGGCAAATACTTCAAAAATTGTCCCGATATATTCAAAATTACATTTTAAAAAAAGATTCATAGGCAATATACTTATTCCAATAAATGAGAAACTTATTATTTCGGGTTAAACCTTAATGTGAACTCGAACAAAACGGAATAAATCTACTAGATGGAAAACAACAAATGAAACATACATATTATCAACATACAGTTTTTTATGGAACAAGTTACAAAAAGTGGATTTTAAAAGACCCGTAGAATTGAGTTAAAATTCTTAGGTTTTATTTTGATAGAATTAAGCGGGACGATTCGAGTAAAGGGAAAGGAGGAAAATGTAAAACAAAACTAGGAAAAATGGAAAATGGACGCCAAGTTGAACATGGTAATACGAAGTTTACCGGGTCTGCTAGTATATATATATATAGATATAGATATAGATATAGATATAGATATAGATATAGATATAGATATAGATATAGATATAGATATAGATATAGATATAGATATAGATATAGATATAGATATAGATATAGATATAGATATAGATATAGATATAGATATAGATATAGATATAGATATAGATATAGATATAGATATAGATATAGATATAGATATAGATATAGATATAGATATAGATATAGATATAGATATAGATATAGATATAGATATAGATATAGATATAGATTAAGCCGATTGTTCTCCATGCACAAAAACATCATATTTTACTTTATATCACACCACCACAGTTTTTGCGTAACGGCACTTTTCCAGATCCAACTTAAACACAGTATAAACTTTGTGGAAGCTATTGAAGTGCTTTGCAGAGAAAACGGTCGCATTTGAGGGCAGTCTTCTTTGTATTTTTAGCCAATATTTAGTCAATTGTTATGAAACACTGAGTGATTTGCAGTTTCCAAAGATCGTTAGCGTCCTCAAGTACTAGACATCGAGTTTTTTAATTTTCTTTGTTTGTTTATCTCCGGGAAATATAGACGAAACTTGTCAATTTGACAACGAAAAGTTTCTGGATGGAAACCTGCCAGGTGACCGCTGAAGAGTTCATTTTGCTGTCCATTTCGAAATTGTTCAAAATATTCCCCCACTAGCAGTACAAATATTTTGCGCACGATTTGACCACCGTATTTTGTTTACATTACCGGTGGGCAGCTTTTCTACCTTGTAGAAATGTAGCCAGGCCTGTAAATTAGTTAGCTAGACGAAACAGTCAGAAAAATTTATTTTCACTATCGCGGATTGAGCTTGAAATAACCTCTCACATTCATCACCTATATGGAATCAATCATCTTCACTTTTAATCAAATTATAGCTCACTATTGAAGCCTCTAGGACTTTTGAACGATTTGCTTTATAAACTTTGATCGAATAGTTGATTTCCTGCTGTTTTTGGGTCTCGCAATGGGATTTTTCCGGATTTTTCTCGATCCTGCCCGAAAAATTTTATCAATGAACTTCAATATTGGACGCTATCTCAAAAACCACTCGACAGATTGTCACCAAACCTTGTACTCGTATACACTACATTCCTAGGTAGCTTCACTAACAATTTCATCAATTTGCATCCATGCATTAAAAAAACAATTCACGATACAAAGTGTTGCATTTTTTTCGACTACACTATATTACAAACGATGGTTTTTAAACCTAACTATCATTCAAACAATAATTTTCGGTTAAAATATCGGTGGAATAATAAAACAAACGCCTAAAATGCTGAAAAAATTAATTTTTTTCTGGTTTCGCACGAATCAGGTACATATTTGTACGCAGTCAATAGCAGGTATACACAATCTGCTTAGTCGACTCTCACAAGATTTTTTTCTATTTTAATCCCTGAAGACGATACAATAAGGATCGAAACGTTGGAAACGATTTTTTTTTTCTTATAACATGACCCTGAGCACAAATGTTCTACAGTTTTAAATAAATCTTGTGTAGAAGTATCACACAATTCAATGCAATTCCTAAAAATCTGGGTGTATTCCTCAAGTAGTGCACCCAACTGCGAATGGCTGTCCCCCTAAGTACCTAATCGTATACGGTTTCGACGGATGCTGCACCGAGCACGTGTAATAAAATTAAGCTTCGTTACCTGCTGTGAATAATCGAAGCTCTAGTTACGCGTCGACAGACATCATCAGCTTCTTAATGACAGATCACTGGGATTTGTACTGTCTTCGCGGCTAGAACGATATCAACGCAATGTGAGATCAAAGCCAATTTTTGAAGGATGAATTCTTTTAACTTCTCTGAGACTATAATGAAACTTCATCCCACAGTATTGTTGAGCTTGAGCTTGTCCTTCTGTACTTAAATATTTTAAGGATATAAAAAAATTGAATTTAAAAGAGTTTACATTTAAAGAAAAACAATTTCAGCTGAAAATTTTAATTCAGCCCTGGAAATGTTAACAAAACCACAACGAACGCAATTTATTTCCATTAACCTCAAAAAGCGGTTGACAAAGCGTATTTAAAGCTTGTCGTCGGAGTAGACAGATTCAGGTTCTGTTTGCACCAAAACAAAAAAAAAATTGAAAAGATAATTCTTCTCATACAGATGTGAGCTGAGTATAAAATGGAAACAACAGATTGACATCCTGAAACCACCGAGAATAATCCGCATTCATCAGCGAGCGTTGTTTATCAGGTGGATTTTCTGCGGTTTAGAAACCAACGATTCACTTTAAGGGGAATAATATTACCTCAGAATTTACCATAACAGATGAAACTTTCAGAATGAATTGTATTTCCATAGCACTCTAAAATTTCGAAATAGGAAACTATTCCTCTTTTGTGTGACATCGAGTGGGAGTTAACCTGGAAAAGGAGAGACTTTCCAACTAATTTGTATAATTTAACATTCGCCATCCTCCCCTGAAAGATTAATTTATGGCGTTTGCCCATTTGTCGTTTGACAATAATGGAAACAATTTTGCCTACAAATTAGCTATCCATTTTCCTCATCGCTGGACCAAAGATTTGAAAAATGGGATAAACAAGCATCCGTTGCATCATTTTCGTTTCCCGAGCAAAAAAAAATCAAAGATCTACCAGAGTCAGAGGTGTGTTATGATCGGTGACATATGGGAAATTGGTCTTGTGGGACACACAGAAAGAAGGAATGACACCATCTTGGACCAATCCAGCGCTGACGACGACGACGACGACCACTTGTTGGTGTTGTTCTACTAAAACAAGGTAGGTGTTACGACATCAACTAAGCCAAGAGTAGATGGCTAGCGATGGCCATTAAAGTGTCGTTCTTGCCATAAACGACGCCACACCGGTTTGTATTTTTGTTTGCTTGTTCTCTGTCAGCCAAATTGGTCCGGGCGAGTGAGAGATCGTTAGAAAAACACAGTTGGAATGCTGTTTTTAATGGAGAGATTTTGCTTCTAGTTATCTTGCGTGAGGAGCGCTGAATCGTCGTCAGGGACCACTTTCATTTGTGGATTGTTAGCTAGAGGTTGTTGTAAGTTGACTTTGACTTGTAGTTTAAAACCGTTACAGAATAAAACAGTGTGAAAAAATATTCTCAAGTAAAATCGAACCAAACGAACACTTAGAGAAATTTTAAATATCAAATGAAATTAAAACCATTAGAGCAAGTTCACTAGTGTTGGGAAAAAGTGGTAGAAATTATGACACTTTTAGCACATTTTGAAAACTTTTCCATGCCAAACCATTTTCAAGGTCTGAGGCCTTCAAGTTTTTTTACAAAACGTGTTTTTTTTTTCGCATGCTTTAATGCAAAAATAGCAATATTTCTATCACATACGGCTGAAATAGAAACAGTGCTGTCAAAGATTACAACATGCAAAGATCTTGACACCATTTTTACATGGTAAAATTTCCAAAATGTGCTACAAGTGTCATAATTTCTACCACTTTTTTCCCAAAACGAGTGAACTTACTCTTAGTAAGTCATGTTAATGATCAGTTTTTCCCACTAAGATTTCGTCAAAAATTGTATTTTGGGAGGCTGCATCAGCATCCTCCTTCTTTAATTTCCGCTACTTTTTGGTTGAAGTATTGCTTCAGCTTTTTCGAAATGAACAACACTTGATTATTTTTTCACTAAAAACGTTTTTCACTTATTTTCAAGCGGATTTGTGCCAACGTAAGAACTTAACCACACAATTAACACACGACGTATTACAGGACACGACACTTAACGTTCTTACAAACGGAAAAAAGGATATGCGAAATATGGATTAGAAACTGAAGATCAGCATGATTTTGATTATAATTACAGGCTCAATTAAAATTCAGGTTGGATTTCAACCAGAAAGCTAAGTATATCAATGAGAATTGGCACAAATCAACCCAAGCAACCAAAAGTCCCGAATCTTCTTAAACGCGTGCCTCCAAAGTTCGAATATCGCTTTGGTACCGAATTTTCTCGAATGCGAGCATGATAACTACAAAATGTTCCTCTAATAGTTTCTCTGTAACACGTCAATCGCATCCCTCAGTATTTAAGTTACAAAAAGGGCCTCAAATAGCCTTCTAGAGACAAAAAGTTTCAAAAAGTTCCTCAAATAGCCTTTTTTGTAACATGTCAATCGCATTCAATCAGTATAAAAGTTACAAATTGGTTCTCAAATAGCCTTCTTTGGACTCGAAGTTCCAAAAAGTTTCTCAAATAGCCTTTTCTTGAGACATATCCGCCATTTCATGAATATGAAATTGGAACGAACGAAATGTATAATTTATATTAAAATTTTAACTCAGAACAAAGCTAACTCGCGAAGGATTTTTGTTGAAAACCGTAAATTTGTTCACTTTAAAAATTTTCGTTCAACTGTATTTACTTACCATGAATTTATCACACATTGAAAGTCAGTTGAAGCAATCAATGAATTAAATATTTAGATAAACTCAAGAATTTGTATACCAGCTCCAATGTGGTCTAGCGGATAGGATGGCGCGAGTCTGGTTTTGGTATGCCAGGCGTACTAGGTTCGATTCCCGGTATTGGCAAGAAAACTTTTGGGTTCGAATCCCATAGGTGGCCGACAAGTAAGATGTGTTTCCTCATATAACTAACTGACTAATATAATAAAGTCGCCAGCATTTTTTCAGCACATATCCGGGCCGGACCATCCGGGCAATTTTCTATTAAAACCTGGTAAAATCCGGGCATTTCATTTCTAAATCGACGACCAAAAATCCGGGCAATATCCGGCCAAATTTGGTCAAAATCCAGGAATTACTTAACAAAAATCAAGATAAAAGAATTGAAAAAAAAATTTGTTCGTCAAAATTCAAAAACAAATTTTAAATCGTATTTTAGGCTTCGAAATATCCATTCATTATTTTTGCAAAATCTGCTCAAAAAAATTTGTTTTGGTAGCTAAATAAAAAAAATTATAACACAATTTTGTTTTTGATTTGCCAAATAATGTGATCCGGGCAAAATCCGGGCATTTTTCAATGAAATTCTGGTCGGGCCGGACTGTTCCCAAATTTTTTATCAAATATCCGGGCAAACCCGGATAAAACCGGAAGCTGGCAACCTTCAGAATGGGGGTAGGCTTTATAGCGGCACATTATCCAAACATACGGGAAAACTGCGGTGAATCCGTGCACCCATGGTGGATAATCAACATACATACAAACATACATACAGATAAACTCACGAATTTGTATATTTTTATGCTTAAAAGTTATAAACAGGGAATTCCAATTTTTCTTAAAATCGATATTGTTTTAACGGATGTTAATATATATGACGTTTCGTTATGTTTCTAAGTTATTAACTGGGCTTGGAGGTGACCGAAGCAAGAGAGGAGATGAGAGATTATTTTTTTGTTTTTACTGATTAAACGATTTGTGAGCTGAGCTGAACAGAAGGCCGTTCAAATCTGTAATGGAACTTCAAATTTTCAATAAGAACCTAGATTTTGGGCTGAGTAAAACCAATTTCAGCACATTGATTATGCTGATTAAGCTGTGTTTAACCTTTTTAACGAAACATTTGGTTGCTTGGGAATTTTGAAACTTTGACGAAGTTTCTAAGTAGATCAGTTTCGAAACTGAAGTTTGTGTTAACAATCCACTGATTTCAGTGATTTCAGTGTGCAAAATAAGTAATTTCCAGCCTCTTAGAATAGTCCTATAGATTGAAATTACTTAACATTACGCATGGTTTCTTCATCAAGGAGCATTTTTCTTAAATCATAAAACTGAAGTTTTGAATTCTTTGATTGGGTTTCAAAAAAGCTTGATTTTATAAGTTTGTGGTTTTTTCTACAAAATTATAATGAATTATTCTAACTTTAAAATAGTTACTTAAACTAAAAACTTTATGTTCATATTGTATCCTTGGTTGATTGAAATTTCTCAACTGAACAAAAAAAATTTTTTTTGTTTAAGTTAAAGCGTGTAGAGTTGAAAATACCACAAAATTCTGTGTCTTAAGTTAAAATTTAGGTAAATTAAGTGGTTTCTGACCATAAATTGTATTGCTAAAATAAAATAAAAGTTTTTTTTTACGTAGATTTTTTTTCATAAAAGAGGTGGTGGAATGTGAAATGTGAAATTTATGAAAAAAAAAAACTTTTGAGCTAAACAGAGCTAAAATATTTTCTTTTTCTCTTTTTTATTTTCAAGAGTGAGTGAAGGCGCTATACCCTTGGTCGATGATCAGAAATGATTGAACACTGAAATCCAAAACAGATCTAGGAATCAAAATTATAGCTTAGCAATTTTCAATCCTTTCATTAATTTCATTAATTCTCCAAATGCTTTTATTCTTAGTTGTGTAATTTCAGTGTGCAAAATAAGTAATTTCCAGCCTCTTAGAATAGTCCTATAGATTGAAATTACTTAACATTACGCATGGTTTCTTCATCAAGGAGCATTTTTCTTAGCATGCTCCAATGACACTGCCCATTTGAAACGTATGGTACTGCTGGTCCACGTTTCTTCCTGTTATTGTATTCCAGATGTCTCTGCGTTCTGTGCTCCATGGTAGGCCCAACCACTTTATGTTTATGATCATTTTAATGTTTTTATGTTCAAATAATTAAAACATTAACCAAGAAAAGAGGAATAATAACACACTTTATAATTCTTTGGAAACAGAGATAAGTTCTGGAAGCACGATAAGTGATAAGTGATTCGTGAATAGTTTCACTCTAATATAAATTAAGGCCCCCCCTACAGTAAGCATTGCAGAATTTATGCCGCATTTTCTGTCTGAATAAATTAGCACAATTTTTTTAAAACCTGACAACATCTGTGGACTTTATCTCAAATTGTTCAACATAATTTAAAAAATGTACGACTTTTAGATAAACTTTTTATTAGATTTGTCAGAATTATAAAAAATACAGAAATTGTCAGTTTTTGAATGAAAATCTGCAGAAATTAAAAAAAAAAGAAAGTGAAGAAAAACATTTAAAATCTTTTCAATTTGTAAGTTCTTTATTGGAAATGCTACGAATAAAACCAGGCCATCTGGAATGCTTACTTTATAAACATAAATATGAGCAGGGCCGTAGGAAGAACGGACTCATAGGGCGGGGGGAAGAGTTTTGGTGAGCTATTTTTTCATATGACATTTTTGCTCAAACAGTGCATGAATAAAAAAAAGTTAAAACTATTGTTTTTAAAAATTATATGATTATTAATTTCTAAGTTCTTTTACATAAATAGTTTTTCGTGTTAAATAGGAACTTTTGAAAAAACATCCTAAACTCTTTTAAATAATGATTAGGATTTGATTAAATAATCCTTAAGAAACAAAATAGGAAACTTATTTTCATCGATGGTTGAAATCTCAAAATTTGCATAAAAATCTGGTGATTGCCAAAAGTTCTCCCGCACATATCCGGGCCGGGCAAATCCGGGTTATTTTATTTAAAACCTGGCGAAACTCGAGATTCTATTTCTATACTTTTGAACCAAAATTTGGGCGATATCTACAGAGGACAAACAAACAAACCAACAAACATACAGAAATTGCTTTTAATATAATCTAAAATTTGAAATTCTAATTGAAACTTTTCCAACTGGTTAAGCCCAAATTTCGTACTTTTGATTCTGATGTACTTTTTTTTAATTATCCTCTACTAAAGTATTCAGTATATCATTCTATAAGTGGCTCTAAATGACACTTTTTTTTCAAATAAATAAATATTTTCAATTTCAAGTTTAAGTCAGCATTTACACATTCCAATTTTTTGTGTTTTCAAAATATGAAAGAGAAATAAACATTTGGATATGAATTGTAAATTTTACAATTTCTGCTATCCTCTGATTGTAACTTTGATTCTCAATTTTGTATTTGTATTTCATCTGTAATTTGACAGTACGATTTTAATTTGGGACTTTGAATTGTGGGTCTGAATGAAATTCGATTTTAGCTTTCAAATTTCACTGTTGAACTGTCCGGAATTTGAATTAAATCCAGTTTTTTTTATTATTATTTAGATTCTTTGTCTGAGGCCTCAATGTTACTTCCCAATAGTCATGAAGGAAATATTTATTCTGCTTTCGATGAAGCTCATACCAAGTGATAGTGATAAGTGATAGTTAATTTGAAAAATGTTTTAATATCTATCTGTAAATTTTTCTAATTCAGAGATTTTTGGGTGGTGATAGTGTTAATAATTATATCGCGTTTGCAATTTTGCATTTAACAGCCTCTAATCTTTTTTTTTTCATTTTCGATTCGATTAGTTGAGTTTTGAATTGAAAATATTGTAAACACCGTTTTAGATCTTTGTTAATTTAATTTAATGCAATTGTCAATACCTTTGTAATAATCTAGAGCAAATTGTTTGTTCTCGTTTGAAATATGTTTGCCTCATATTGCAATTGTACTTGCCAGTGCCTTTTTTTTTATAAAAAAAAAATACAGCTGTTGATGGTACATACCTGTTATGAAGAAGAAAAAGAGATTGTTACATTTGAGCTTCAACTCATTATTGTATTTATTTTTTATTTATGATAAGTTGTTGAGATGTTGAGATGTTGAGATTATCCTGGAGTTCGATGATGTTGGCTTGCTTTCAATATTTCTAATCGAAATAATAATTGATGAATAAAAGCTAATCATCGGTAATTTTGTATGCTTTCCACTTATTGATTTTTTTCAGTGAGTAAATAACAAAATGAAATTTAATCAAAGCTCTGAAAATCTAGTAAAATTGAACTTTTTGGAAAAATTAAAATGCTTTAAAAATTACTGTAAACAAAGTTTAAAAATAACAATAACACCTACTGGATCTCCCATATAAATTTAATGAAACTTTTATATAGATCATATTGATTCTTTTTTTAACAGTTTATTCGATATCAAGTTAGAGAATTTTGAAACATTGACATATGTGTTTAAAGTTATATATAAATATATATATATATATATATATATATATATATATATATATATATATATATATATATATATATATATATATATATATATATATATATATATATATATATATATATATATATATATATATATATATATATATATATATATATATATATATATATATATATATATATATATATATATATATATATATATATATATATATATATATATATATATATATATATATATATATATATATATATATATATATATATATATATATATATATATATATATATATATATATATATATATATATATATATATATATTATATATATTATTATATATATTATAATTTTCGGTTGATTATTAATCTATTATTTTACTAAGGAATGCTGATTAAAATTATCAGCTACAAGCATCCGTAAACGTGCACAAATATTTGCGCTGCCATCAGGTTTTTACTTCTCGTTATATTATTTTGGTCCAAATGCGTTAAGGTGTGAGCGACCAGAACGTAAACAAAAAATATCGGAATAGCACATCGTTCCATGCATGCGTCTGATGACAGAAAAAACATGTTAGGTTTCTCAAGATCACCAGAACGAACCTCCTCAACCAACACACACTTGGACAGGGCCAGACGCCCAACAACAACTTCCTCAAGAACGTCGCGACGAGAGAAGCGAAAAAAAAGCAGATAGCGACGCTCATATACTCGTCCGCCTGCTGCCTGCCTGACTCTATGGAGGAGTTTCACTTGATCGATACGCGTCCTATGAAGGTGGAATGACGTCACTCTTTCGCATTTATGCCGTCGTTTTCATTCATACAGATTCCGGTGTCATTCAGAGAAGCGTATGACAAATTGGAACGTTTTTCGTTGGAAATTGTTTTAAAAATAAGAAGACGCTCTTACCCGACATCATTCTGCTAGCTCGATCTGGAGATTTTCTTCAAATACTGGCACAAAAATCCGTTGCTGAGAAGTGACAAGAGAAATGATCCGTACGTTCTTCACCGCCACCCAAATTTTCACAGCCAAATTACCGGGAACGCCCCAAGATTCCAACTGAGTCGAAGACTTTTCGTTTCGTTTCACACCTCCAGTGACCTTGAGCACGGAACAAAACTCCCAAAACCCTACGTTTTCACAAGAAAAACTGCACCTTTTGCACCATTTGTCAAACAAACGACCCCAAACTCAAACCTTAAACCGACGACGACGACAAACTAGAAACGGCCGACCGAAAGAAATTCTCGAGCCTTCTCGTGTCAGATCAGAAGTAAACACAACAATCACACCGTGGCTGGACGCGAGTAACTTGACTAATGCGCGAATGCGCGCGCCATACGCTTAAGCAAGCGGCTAGCTGCCCTGAGAGTGGAGTTCTCCGGCGTTTGTATAGTATGAAGTAGGTACAGCAACAACATCAACAACGTCGTATGGAGGAGCAGATTTTTGCATACCAAAACTGTGGTCGACCGTCGGCGGCTGGTGGTCGTCTTAACCCTCGGTTGGAGCGGGTATTTAATTCAATAAAAATATTTATAGGTGAGTGCTAAAAAATACTATCATATACAAACTTCCACACTTTTCGTGGTGTTAAAATGATTTAAAAACATTTTTATTCATTCAGTCATGTGCCCACTTTGGTTCTCAACTACTCTCTCCAGGCGAAATTTGAATCAGGAGCATACCTTCGCAATATGAGCCTCTGACATTTAAGCCCACGCCTCAGAGATGGAAGCCTTCTGAGAATCGAAACTTGGGTGAGAGGATCAATAGGCCTTCGCTTCAACATAAATACGCTCATATCTAATAGTCGAAGGGGGTCAAAGATCTTTCGAAATAGTGAGAATCGAACTCACCGCAACATCTCATCTCGGCTTGCCAGCATGGCCGTAGGAACGGGGGGGGTTTTGGGGGTTAAACCCCCCCCATGAGGGTCCAAAAAAGGAAGCGAGGTATTCTACTGTACACTCAAAATTTCAAATTCATAATCAATTTATGATAATAAATAGAGCAAAGATATTCATGAGTAACTATCTGAACTAAAACCTAATACAAAAACCTCAAAAACCCATTTCAAGTTCAAAATACTGCTACAGTTTTTAAGATTTTTCTCACTTGTTCATAGAATAAGGTTGTCAGATTTTTCTTTCGGCAAAATCCGGGTATTTCATTTCAAAATTGTCGATCAAATCCAGGCAAAATCGGGCAATTTTGATCAAAACCTCGGAATTGCTGATCAAAAATCTAGAAAAAGAAACTTAAAATCCTTTAATGAAAATTTTTTAAAACTTGCTGCAAAAATTTTGGACGCATAAATAAAAAAAATTACAACACAAGTTTTATTTGAGAATCAGAATGAGAACAAACATGGGAAAATCCGGGCTTTTCCAATGAAATCTGTGCAAACGGGTCGGACCAGACTTTTCCCAAATTTTATATTAAACCTCCCGGCCAATCCGATTAAAACCGGGCAATGTGGCAACCTTATCATAGAAATTTAGGTATGAATATTATATTTTAAATTAAATTCATTTTGGAGGTTCTGGTTCAATATTCTTATATTTCTACATATTTTCGTATTTCTGATTTTGTATCAAGTTTAGGATTCTTGATTTTCAGTACGAATAATCATAAGAAATTAGGAATGGATAGCTGCCTTGAAATCCTTGTTCGAATTCGGTTGGCATTTCATATCAAATTTGAATCTTGGGGCTTATTCTGGGACTCGAGTGACGTGACTTACGAAATTTCATATGGTTTTGCAGGCTTAAATAGCCTCTCTAGCCTCGAAATTTTCGTTCGGATGAACTGTTTTTGGTCTTTAGAGCTCACCAATACACAAATTTCTTTTCTGAAGCATTTTCTGGAGTCAGGACGAAGACGTGAAATTTCGTGAGTCGCAGAAGAAGCCCTCATGTTTTTCGAAAATCAAAGAATATTCAATATTCAATATTCATTCTAAAACAAAATTTAAACATTTAAAGCTTCTAAGTGGCGATCCAAAATTGAAAACTAGATTGTGATCCACCATTCGAAATTCACATTTTAAATTGGATTCACAAAACATATTAAAAATAAATAATTGAAATAATGAATTAAGATTTCACCAGCACCATAGAATTTAAATGAATGATTCATGAAAATAAAATCTGGAATTGAGATTCGGCAATCGTATTTTTTGTACATTTCGGAAATCGTAAAGAAATCCGAAGACAGATTCAAAGTTCAATTTTTGAATACAGGTTTGGAATTCATATTTTAATGAGATCTAAAGTGTAAAAACAAAACTTTTGGAGGGTGAAAACAGAAGGTTAATCCCTCATTAAATAAAACGTACAAAAAAAAAAAAAAGATTTGGCTTGCGAATGAGTTTTTCAATCAACATAAAATAGTGCAGAAATTCAAGAGAATATAAACTTAAAAATTTGCTTTTCAATTCAATTTCCAAATTTCAAAATTTTTAATCAGAATAAGTTTGTACACACAATTCAGCTGAATAACACAAATATAAAGAAGAATTTGAGTTAAATTTCTAAGTTTTGATTCATGCAAAATATCCCAAATTAAATTTAAAAAAAAATTATCTACAAGATTTTTAGTATGAAACTGATTCTTTATGAAAAATATTTCATGTTTAAGAAACATGTACCTGATCTTCACCTCAAAAAATCTGCACATTTTTTTTTTTATTTTTCGGTGTATTGTTTACGATTATTAATATTGCAGCTTTTTCAAAGCCAAATTTAAAACTAAAATCATAAATTTAGTTCAAGTTTACATCAAGCAAATATGATTCAAAATTTATTTATCTTTTACTGTTTTTTTTTTGGAAATTATTTATTTTCATCAAAGGATAGAATCTTGGAATTCGCAAAAGAGTTTAGAAAATTGGTCTTGTTTGATTTGAATATAGAATAAGTTTTTTTTTGAAGAAATTGAAGGCTACTCTAAAAAGAACTTATCTTATGCTCAAACCAAATAACATTGATCTACCAGACTTTTAAACAAATTCAAAAATTTTAATCGTCGATGAAAGCAAATTTCATATATTGTTTCTAGAGGTTTCATTAAAAAAAATTAGCTCACCCTTTAGGCTAAGGACCACTTTTCTAAAGTTACTTTTTAAGGTTTTATTAATGATACACCATCCTTGTGGCATTCTTATCTTCTATTAAGTTACAATTTCATACCGAAAATATCAATGAGTACCTACTTAAAAATGAATAATCATATAGTTACAAACATAATTTGTTTTTAATTTTTTTTATTCGTGAGTTGTTAGACAGAAAATCATAGAAAAAAACTTAGTCACCAAAACCCCCCCCATGAGTCGGTTCTTCCTACGGCCCTGCTTGCCAGTATGATCCAGTGCACCAGCTGAGTCAGTTAGCAAACGAAAATTGGTTTTCCGGTGGTCGGCTGGTGTGCCTTTTTCATCCTCCTTTGAGAGGCTTGCCGATAGTATCGTCAAGTCACACAAAATGAAGATTACACGACGCGTTTTCTGGACTGATTGCTGCTGGCTACGTTCTGATCATCGACGATACAGCAAATTCGTTGCATTTAGGATCAGCAAATTTCTTGATACCCCAATAGTAGGAGAATGAAGATAGCTTCCAACTAAGCAGAATGTAGCATATGAAAGAACGAAGTGGCAAAGATTGCCGGAATTTCAGCCGAGCAGTCGTTGGTTCCGAGGACCAGACTTCGTACGAAAACACGAAGATTTGTGGCCTGCGCGATGGACGACGATGGAAGAGATCCACTAAGGAACCAAACCACTGATCATCTCTTTCGAACGATTTTCGAAATGGCAACGACTTTTCGGTCTGTCGGATACTTACACCGTTACTTCATCAACTTCAGGCACAACGTTAGTAGAACCAGAGAGGCGCTCTGATACAGGAGAAGTTAAAGTTAGCTGAGAACACTATCTAGCAGCAAGCTCACCCGGACGAACCTACATTGCCAAAATCCAGTACTCTTCACAAACAAAATCCAGTCATCGACGAACACGGTGTTCTATGAGAGGGTAAATGACCACGAAGGTTAAAATCCCCTTTAAACAATTTAAAATTAAATAGAATAGAATAGAATAGAATAGAATAGAATAGAATAGAATAAGTGTTCTACGAATGCAAGGCCGTATCGGCGCTTACGGATGGGTGGATGAGGCCACGAAAACCCCAGTTACACTCCTAAGGCAACACCACGTAACCAACCTGTTGATCGATGACTATTTACCACGCTAAGTATCATCATCAGAATCATCAAACCACATTGAATGAGATTCGACTTAAGTACAATATTCCACGCCTCCGCTCCGCTTGATCGTGTTAGAAGTAACTGTCAAAGGTATCAAATCGGGCAAGCTAGTCCAAAGCCTCCAGCTATGGGTAATCTTCCACCAGCCCGACTGGCAGCCTATCAGCGACCCTTATCATACACCGGAGTAGATTATTTTGGACCGATGAGTGTTCTAGCGGGAAGGCGTACCGAAAAACGAAGTGGGTTTTTTTTCGCCTGCATAACCACCAGAGGTATACATATCGAGATCGCACATTCCCTGTCTACGGATTCTTGCATTTTAGCTCTGCGCAATTTCATCGCGAGAAGAGGTTCGCCTTTGGAGATCATCAGTGACCGGGGAACCAACTTCATCGGAGCATCGAGGAAGCTACGTGAAGCACTGACCAAGATCGACGAAGAACGTCGATACTAAGTGATACTAAGTGGACGTTCAATCCTCCGACTGCCCCACATTTCGGTGGCCGCTGGGAGCGTATAATTCAATCCGTGAAAAAGACTATAAACAATTTCGACCCCCCGCGTTTGCCTTCTGACGAAATTCTACGATCTATGCAGGTATAAATTGAAATAATATTGAACTCTAGACATAGACTCTGTCGATAGACAACGACAATGCCCCCTTAACACCTAATCATTTCTTTTTGGGTTCTTCGAATGGTAGTAAGTTCCCGATCATATTCGACGACAGACCGACTATTTTGAAGCGATCTTGGACTATGGCACAACAATACGTTGACATCTTTTGGAAGAAGTGGGTGAACGAATATCTGCCAACGTTGTCGCGCAGACTCGTGAAGCCCATCCAGGAAGAGGGGACTTGGTGATCGTCATCGACAGCAACTTACCTCGAAATTGCTGACCAAGAGGACGCGGTTCAGGAGCAGGATGCTCAGGTTACTCGAGTTACTGTACAGACAGCCAAGTGGTTTCTAGGGAGACCTGCTACCGAGGTTGCCGTATTGGACGACGGAGCAACCGGAGGTAAGCCACAGGGATAACTATGCCGTACCGAGAGGGAGTGTCACAACCTGCCGAATGAAGCACCTTCCATGGCATATACCTCGTTTCTTGACGTAAGACTTAGGTTTGAAACTTATAGCAATCGGTCACATTTTTAAATCACAAATCTGTGAGGAAGAATCAGTGCAAGTCGGAAAACGAATAGCGTGTAGGTGAAGTTAAAATTCAAAACTGATTTTCATGAACTTTTATTTATTTGTAAACTTGTTTAAAATGTAGAAAGCGTAGCTCACGTGTTTAGGGACGTTATTGGAGTGCGGTAATAGCAAGAAGATAGAGACACTAGAAATATGTTACTTGTATAAATAACTACCTGAAAACCTATAAAACCATCAAAAACAATTTGTAAAATAAACTAAGACTTGTTAAGGCTTTTTTAAGCTTTTTTTTTTAAGCAATTCATTAACCCGCCGCGCCGTCAAAACGATAAAATAGTTTTTTATAAAGGCTGTTTGTAAGTTTTGTTACTTGCGTTTCACGGGTAACAAAGAAAAGTTGTTTCCGAATTTTTAACACTACTTTATTCGTTCGAGTTTCGGCGAGTTTTAAAAACATACGATAGAAACATAGCCTTGTTGAGAAGAAATAAAATTCAATGTTTCAATCTTACGTTTAGTAACTTCTCCTATTCGCTTCCTGCTGTCTCGATTCGCATCTGCCGCTAGCCACCTTTAACATTAATTATGCTGAATTAAATAACTTGTTTTTTAACATTTCTCAATGACATTCTCACCTCTACTCATCAGGTTAAACAACTTAATTAGGTGTCTTCTTAACAAGCGCGTATCCGCAATATTGCTCTAAATTAAGAGGTTCCAAATTACTCGAAGCGCACATATTAGAACACTAATAATACTCCTACCTTTGCTCAAGCGACCTCACTTCACTTCGCACTATTGCTTTAAGTTCGCACTTTTAGCCTAAGCTCGTACTTTTACGATGAATCTTCACAAAACTAGATTCTTCTGCTCATGCCAACTTCACACCTAACACAAATTTATTGTTGTTTTGTTATTCGTCCTACGACTTTCCCGCCGAATAAACCGCTTTCTTTTCTCTCGCTCTTTTTCCCTGTTCAAAACTATCATCAACTTGAGTGCGTTCAGTGCTGCCCGTTCAGTAGCTCCGTTCAGTAACACTGTTAAATAAATTCTCTTTCTGTTTGTCACTCGCGCAAAACCAGCAATTAGAAAGTTTGTCAATGCCGATCCGGCATAGAATGTTATACCGATAATTCAACCTCCAAAGAAGTTCATTATTTGAGTATAGTCTTATTTGTGGGTGTAATAAGTGAAAATTTGTGACTGTTTTACATTCTGATTTAATTTATTTTTATCAATGAATGGTTCGTTTTGTTAAGCTCGGCTTTTACATGCGACACGTCGAATAAAAGGGTTTGACTTGAAGGTAACGAAAATTAGTGTTAGGAGTTCTCTATTATTTACAAGCTACTGGTGGTCGTAACGGTAGAAATCAGTTTAACTCCTATTATAATTTACGAGCCGTCTAGAGGAAGGGTTTGATTCAAAGGTGAAGAAAATTAGTGCCATGGTTTGCTAGCACAAGCTACCAGTGTTAGTATCGGTAAAGATAAGGCAAGATCTAACCTCTTAACACTAATTTTCATCACCTAACTACAAGTAAAACCCTTTCACTAGATGGGATCGTTTATTTTTTTAAGTTTTTCATGGTATTACGTCTCACGACATAACGTGATGAACATAAATGGACATCCCACATTCGCCAGATCACACTCCACTTAGTCGTTGCGCCCCTGCTCTTCTCGTTTCTACCGGGTTCGCAGCAACCACTTAACAAACCACATAATAGTTCTCTCAAAGCATATAAATCATATATTTAAAACTACCCCCTCTTTTTGAACAATACTGTCCCCTTCTCCATAAATGATTTAAAAAGTTCAATAGAACACAAATTTTGAATGCATATTAGAGTGCCCCATATGACACGACTTTTAAAAAAGTTATGCGCTGCATGTTAAAATTGATCCAAGGCCTAGTACAAGATCTCATGCCAAATTTGGGTCAGATCGGACACGGGAAGGGATCCCTCAACGAGCCTCAAGTTTGTATTGGATTCAGAGACATTTTTTTCGGGAGGAACATGAAATCATGTTTATCATCAATAACTTTGTTACCTTCGGCCGATTTCTTTTGAATACGATTTTTCTTGAAGCTTAAACTATGAAAAATATCTCATCAGAGAACTGCATTTTGATACGAGCTAAGATAAAAGGTTATTAAGCTTCGAAAATGGGCTTTCATTTTTGAGGATGATATTCATCACTATTTATGAGACACTGCTTCGAATATTTTGACACAGCATTAACTGTGATGAATAGCACTGAAAGTTAGCGTAGTTTTGAGGCTTAATAACTTTTATGTCATAACTCGAATCGAACTGCAGTCTCCAGATGAAATAATTGTCATAGTTTAGGCTTTAAGAAAAATCAATTCAATCAAAATTCAAAAGAAATCGGCCGAAGGTAACCAAAGTTATTGATGAAAAACTTGATGATTTTCATGTTCCTCCTGAACAAAATGTCTAAAAATATCATACAAACTTCAGGCTCGTTGAACGTTTCCTTCCTACTATACTAGGAAGATTTACCTAGGTAGTGTTTTTAAACCCAGAAAACAGAACTGTTTCCTATTTTTCGTAGAAACGAGATCGACAGTCAGAATTAAAAATTTAAAAGTATTATACAAACAAGATAATTTAAAAATTAAGAGAACGGATTGTACTCCAAAAGTTTACTCCGAGAGGTGGTGGTGGGTAAACTTTTTTTTTTTATTTTCACTGGACTTACAGGAAGTTTCTTTCGAGGTTTTTCGTCTTAATCATAATCTGGACATTATTTGTCACAGATCGCTCGGGCTCAATAACGGAAATGTGACACATTCTTTCTTCAGATTGATGCTTTTCTCATAACAAAAGATCCAATTTCCAAATCAATCAAAGGCAAATATAATAAAAGTGAAAATAGAGCAGCCTGACGTCCAGCAAAAATATGGACCATTTTTTGTATAGCGCTTATGATCTCGAAAAAAAATTCGATCTTGAGTCAGGTGCTCAGAGGGTTAATATTGAATTGCGATCCGATCACTACCGAATATTTTCAAAGAAAAAAAAAAAGAAAAATGTAATCACACAAGGATTTGAGATGTGTGTGCAGGCAGCCAGTTGAGATTCCAAAACCGACCCGACCGACCTGACGATTCACCTTAACGTACCCAGATGAGACCAGCTTCAAGACACACGAGAAGCACGGCAACGGTCATCTGTAGGCAGGCAGTAGTCGACGTCCACGTTTTGAGCAGTTTTATGGTTTTTTCTACGGTTTTTACTTCCATTTGTATGGGGGTGGAGGTATTCTTAGGTGAGTATCACCATCCATCATCGTCGCTCCAAGTTCGGAATATGGAAATTGAGGTCGATCGGAAGTGATAAGTCTGTTCCGCCGCACCATCTCAACCCGGATGGATTTTGTCTACATGTGAGGATATGGTTTTTTGGACATAAGAGACTCTGGAGAAAATCAAGAAATAAGAAATTGAGGTAATCCACCAGTCAAGGTTTATTCTCAGGTGTAACAAATTTAGTTATTTTCATTTTTTCCATTTAAAACTGTCGGTACAAATAAGAGTAACCATTTCTTTTCCGATCAAACCTATCAAAATCCTTAAAGTTTTGAATTTTTTCAACATATTTCAGCTTGTAAAATGACTATTTATAGATGAGCCATTCTTACAGGTTGGAACAACAGTATCTTTCAATTAGACATTGAATCCTACGTTAAAAATTCCGAATACACCGTCTGCCACCCACGTGGAATCTAAAAAAGTTGTGTTGTTTATTGCCCGATAGAAGTCCACTCTCTCAGCAGTGCTAGTTCCTCCTTACATGGAACTGGCCCAGGCACTGACGGGTGTCGATTCATAAAACTGAACTCATGAATGAAACCAATGACGACGTGGTGGGACCGAATGAATCGTGTAGGTAAACAAACCGCACACTCGTGTCAATGCTTAAGTCGACTGACGAAGCACTGCTTAAAGCAGTCGACCGCCACTTAAAACGGTTCGAAACAGAAGCTTTCCTCGAGTTGTAGGTGTTCGATAGCGCTATCTGTTGGCGAGCATTTAGAAAAGCACCTGAACAACCTAAAGTTTAAAATAAAAAAAAAAACATTTTATCAGCAGCATTTTTATTGAATTGATAGAAATGCTATACACTCTTGTTCATTGTGGAATTTTGATTATTATTCCAACCATTAAAATAAATTTTCCTTCGAGCCGGATTTGAACCAGCGACCTATGGATTTCTATTTGTAATAATTGCCATCTACAGTCCACCGCTCTACCAACTGAGCTATCGAAGGTACATATGAGGTGTAAGCTGAGTGATAACTGTTCAAACTGCAGTCGATATTTGACCTAGCAAGATGCACCTTTGATTGAATTCTTCATTTAAACGATAGTAGGTTGAACAAAAAAGAGAAAAAAAGAACATCAGCAAAAAAAAACAAAATTCATTGATAATAAGAGGAATTAATTTTGATTGAATTCGTAAATTTACAAAGCAGCCTATCGGTCAGAAACCGAAAAACATCTGGAATTCAAGTAAACATTTTCACACGGTCTCCAGTTCAACAAGCGGATGATGATTTTACAAAAAAGAAATGTACATTATTTTTTAGTGCAAGGACTTGCAATATAAAATGTATGGATAGTAAAATGTGCTATTGAACAACAATAACATAAGTCAAGCATACGAAAAAAATAGCAAAACCGAAAAATGTATCAAATTAACAAACTTTACGTGAAAAACCCGGAAAAAATAAAAAAAGAAAAACAAATGTGATAAAAATGATACAACTGAAAAAATATATGATTTACTTCATGATACTAAAAACAAAAATTACGCAATCCAAAAAAAAAATATTACAATTAAACTAAAACCAAATTGGCAGAATTAATAGATCCTGAAAAAACCGAAAAATGCAAAAAGGCAATGACAAAAGTTAACCTAAATCAAAAAAACAACAAACAAAAATGAAAAAAACGACAAAAACAACAGAAATTTCAAAACATGACAAAAAAACTAAAAAACGACAAAAGTGATCACAAGAAATAACAAAACTGACATAAATGAATAAAATAACAAGAAAAATTACAAAAATGAAAAATAACAAAAATTACCAAAATAAACAAAAATGACAAAAATGAGAACAAAAACTGACAAAAATGACAAAAAGGCAAAAAAGACAAAAATATTTTTTTTTCATTTTTGTCGCTTTTGGCATTTCTGCCACTCTTGTCATTTTTGTCGTTTTTATATTTTTTGATAAAATGACAAAAAAAAACAGAAATAAACAATTTTTGTTTCTTTTCTCATTTATGTCATTTTAGTCATTTATGTCATTTTAGTCATTTTAGTTATTTTAGTCTTTTTAGTCATTTTAGTCATTTTTGTCATTTTTGTCATTTTTGTCATTTTTGTCATTATTGTTAATTATGTCAGTTTCATCATTTTTGTCCAAATAAACGAAAAAAAACATAAAAAGCAAAAGATAGTACTTATGAAATAAGAGAATATATAAATTTTAAATAAAAAAATTGATAAAACAACAAACATGAAAAATTTTTTAAAAAAACTAAAACAATAAACAAGACAAACATGAAAAATGAAAAAAATATATAATATGAAAATGAAATTAAAAAATAAAATAAACCGATAAGAAGATAGTAATTATCAAAAAATGACTGAAAATTTCAGAAAAAGAACCAAAAAACAAAGATGAACATTATGAAAAAATGACCAAAAAAAAAAACAATAATTTCAGAATACAAAAACTGACAAAAATGATATATATAACCACACAAAAAAAAATAACAAACATTTAAAAATAACAAAAATTAAAAAAAACAAAAACAAACTAAAAAAATTCAAAAATCTTACAACAACAACAAAAATTACAAAAACTAAAAAAATGACAAAAACTACAAAATTTAAAAAAAGACTAAAAAACAAAACTTTAAAATAGACAAAATGACACAAAATAGAAAAATTGAAAAATTAACATACATTACCAAAATAACAAAAATGACGTAATGACAAAAAATGACCAAAATTTAAAAAAATGACAAAACTGACAAAAAATACAAAAAAGAAAAAATGATAAAAATGACAAAAAGGACAATAATGACAAAAATGAAAAAAAAAAAACGACAAATATGACAAAGTTGACATAAATGCATAAAATGACAGAAATGCCAAAAATGACAAAAATGGCAAAAATGGCAAAAATGACAAAAATGACAAAAATGCCAAAAATAACGAAAATGACAAATATGACAAAAAATAATTAAAATGACAAAAATGACAAAAATGACAAAAACGACCAAAATGACAGAAATAACAAAAATGACAAAAATCACCAAAAAAAACTTAACAATTTTTGTCATTTTTGTCATTTTTGTGATATTTGTCATTTCAAATTATAAAATTTTTGTCATTTTTGTAATTTTTTGTCCTTTATGTCATTGTTGTCATTTTTGTTATTTTTGTCATTTTTGTAATTTTTTTGATTTTGTCATTTTTGTCATTTTTGCCATTTTTGTCATTTTTGTCATTTTTGTCATTTTTGTCACTTTTGTGATTTTTATCATTTTTGTCAAAAATAACAAAACAATACAAAAAAAATTAAAAATTATGAAAATGACAAAAATGGCAAAATTTACAAAAATGAACAAAATCACGAAAATAGAGAAAAAAAGACAAACATGAACAAAATTGAAAATATTGACTTAAATGACAGTAAAGAAAAAATGAAATAAAATAAAAAGAAATTACAAAAATGACAACCATGACCAAAATTAACATAAATGAAATTAAATTTAAAAATATTATGTCAAAATGTAAAAATTCTCAAAATGCCAAAATTACAAAAATGACATAAATAAAAAAAAATAAAAAAAATTGACAAAAATGACCAAAAAAAGACAAAAATGACAAAAATAACAAAACTAGCAAAAATAACAAAAATAGCAAAAATAACAAATATGACAAAAATGAAAAGAATTACAAAAATTACCGAAATAAAAAATAATATGACAAAACAATCTGTCATTGTTGTCACATTTGCCATTTTTTCGTTTTGTTTATTTTTGATAATATGACAAAAATAATAAAAATAAAATTTTGTCATTGCTGTCATTTTGCCAATTCTGTCATTTTCGTATTTTTTTTTTTTATTTTTGTGATTTTTGTTATTTTGTCATGTTTTGTCATTTTAATAATTCTTGATAATTTTTGATTTAATGATAAAAGTTACACAAATAAAAGTTTGTCATTATTCCCATATTTGTCATTTTAGCCATTTTTGTAATTTTTGTCATTTTTATCATCTTTGTCAAAAATAACAAAACAATACAAAAAAAATTAAAAATTATGAAAATGACAAAAATGGCAAAATTTACAAAAATAAACAAAATCACGAAAATAGAGAAAAAAAGACAAACATGAACAAAATTGAAAAAAATGACTTAAATGACAGTAAATTTGTCATTGTTGTCCTTTTTATCATTATCTTTAATAACTTAATAACTTTTCTTTTCCATTTTAGCTATTTTTATGATATTTTTTGTCAGTTTTGTCATTCCTGTTTTGTATTTTATTTATTTTTGTCGTATTCCTAATTTTTTTATTTTTCTCATATTTTTCTGTTGTGATGGTTAGTTTTATCAGTTTTGTATTTTTTGCTATTTTTGTAATTTTTGTCATTTCCAATCATGTGTAAGTGATATCGTTTTTAAGTATAAACTTTCGTAGCTTCTGGTTTTTGTTCATAAATCAGGTCCTTCTTCATTGGGTTATGGTTTTTTTTCGCTCTCCTAGTAAAATCGGTTTCAAGCTACTCTACTATTTTGAGATGAACACATTAAATCAAAATGTATGATTTCATAGGTTATGTTTTTATTTGTATTTTTGAAAATTGGGTTAAAAATGATCAGGATCAACTTACATCCTGGTGCAATTCCGCGTTCCCTCAGGGCACATCGATAAGGCTGCCGGGCTCCAGGATCCCACTTTCCGTAACATGTCCTATCCATAACTGGCGACTGGATTGTGCCCAAATGTTGTCAGGAAGTAGATACAGTAGATTTTCACTTCAACACCTTTAACAGGTCCTAATTTTGCGGATCGAACAATTCCACTTAACACAAAATATTGACAAATCACCAAGCGTTTCCACCAAAAAACGCATTTGAACTTCTGATTTGTTTTTTCCACATTTCATTGGATTTTTATTTCTTCAATCAAAACCACCGACCATAACAAGTTGACACATATCCCGCACAAAAGCTATTCGAGGGGAAATCAAACCATACTCACTAAGTCACCTTTTCGCTGGCCACACCATAAATTATGCGGTTGGGGCAGTTAAAGGTGCACCACCATCATTTGCGGAGAGATGGTTCACGGGTGTGTTTGTGTGTGCGTGTTTATTTTAATGAATTAACTTGGGCCCCACAATCAATCTAAAAATACGCGCGGAAAAATTGTCATTCCCCGTCGGGTCGGGACATAACAAACCAGCCAGCCAGCCAAAGACCGGGGCGCTGCTGGGTCATCAAGGAAATAAAAACAACCACAGACGCGGTCCGAAATTTGATGAAGTCTTCCTTCGGTTGTTGGTCTTTGGTTTGCTGTCCGGAGTTTTTTTTTGCTTTTTCTGATTTTTTTCTGTTGAATTTTCATCCTCGATCTCGGACAACGGATTTCGGTTTTGATTGTAACATCACCAGACGATCTCAGAAGTTTTGTTCAACATCATGGTGCGCATTTTCATCGGTTGGATTTTTCCGCGGATCATTATGCTTCGTCTGCTACAAGTTTTATGATCATCCGACATACAACAGTTTGAATCCTTTTCCCATTTGATAGAATGAAAAAAATCGTAATATTACTTATAAAGCACTCCAAGATTAATAGTCAATTGTATAGTTCCCATTGCTATCGTACTAAAACGGGTACGTGAGTAGTGATTGTATTGATTTTTTTTTCTAATGAGTTAAACAAATATTTCGCCAGGAAAAACTATTTCCTCTAACTGAAGCATCTCGACTAACGATTTTTTACTGGTAGAGATAGTGCCAACTCGATTCGCTATCGGAAGCATCCTCACAGAGTTCGATAAAAAAAATTCGGATACTCCAATTTTACTTTAATCAATTTTTACCTTAGCGTAGCTTGGAAGGGCTCTTACTTTAAAATCATTAATTAAGTTTTACTTTAAAAAATTATTTGGAAAATACTAGAATTCAGATTATAGATAGTGATTACATTCGTGATTCCCATACCTATTTCCCTTCGGTTTTTATACAATCAGTAAATAGCGAAAAAAAGATGGAAATTGTGGCTCCAGAGACTGAGTCGAAATCAGATAAATGAATCTGGGGCTTATTCTGCGATTCGAGTGACGTAACTAGCTAAATTTCACTTCTTTTTTTCTAACTACTGAAACTTCGTTAGAAAATAAATTCGAATATCGATGAGCTCCGTTGATCAATAGCAAGTGAGTCAATCTATAAAAAATATATAATAATTACATTTTGTTTTACAAAGTGCTTTAATTTAAGCTTTCAATGCCAAATGCCAATCGATTAACAGAATAGAGTTATTATAAGACCGTATATCACCTAGCCTTTGGAGTCAGCTGAGATATTGTTTTACTAGACGCCAAGAAGAACAATTCTAAGAAAGTAATCCATATTTCCACAAAATACTTATAAAATACGATTTGCTACAGTGGGAAAAATCAAACGATTTCAAAACTTTGCTGATTACACTATGATGAATGTTATTTGTTTTGTTTCTATCAGCTCTTGTTGTTTAGATTCAAAGGTACACTATTCGAAAATTTGTAAAAAATGATGTCGTCACTTTTTTAGCCAAACTGTAGAATAGAACCAAAATATTAAGATTAAAAATTTTTAAATAATGATCAAATTCCAGAGGTTTTTTTATTTTCGTTCGCAAGATGAAGCGTTTGTTATTTTTTAAAAGCATAAGTCAAAGCGCTCTGTAGTTTTCAACGAAATTTCTGAATCAATTTCTTTGATATCGATTAAAACACAAAAATGTCTTTCAGTAATGCCAAATTCTTCCAAAATCAGTTAAACGAACATAACCATGAAATGCACCATAAATACTGTGCACGATGCTTTTTGTTTGAAAATTTGTGATTTTGAAATTTAGTTTTGGAACATATGAAATCTTGTATTCCTTTTTTCATATTTTTTTGCCATATTTTTGTCGTTTGTGCCATTTAAAGCCATACGGGTGTACTTCTGTATTTTTGGCATTCTTAAATGATTTGTGTCTAATTTTTATTAAATTTTTTCAGGGATTTGTTTTTGTCATTTTTGCACTCTATTTGTGACATTTCTGTAAAAAAAATTTCATGTTTTTGGTCAAACCAATTTTATTTTTGTTTTGTATCATTTTTGTGCCAATTTTGTGTTATCAATTTGAAATTTTTGTACATTTTCTGTGTTAATTTATTATAGACAACACGAATGGTTTTAAATCAATACAAAATGAGAAAAGACGAGAGAATAATAGGTATCTGTAAAACGTTAAGTAAAGGCACGATAAAATTAGAAACAGTGTTAAACTAAGGAGCAGTTACCAAAAAAAATTTACAGTAAAATTGTACAATAATGATCCAAGTAGGTATGTAAAAAAGCAAAGATAAGCTGAGCAAAACTACGAATTTCAATTTTTTTTTCTCTTCGCTTTTAACTATTTTATCTATGTGCATGACAAAGAAATGAACAAAAATTATTAATTAAACTCGAAAACTGGTTTTGAAAATTTAAAATGCGTTTTCGGGAACCAAAAATTACTTTTTGACCACCAGCCTCCAGTCTTCTTTGTCATAAAGGTCAACATACATTATTTATAGTATCGGGTGAAGCGGGACAATTTTCGGACCATTTTCGTAATATGTCAGTCAAATTCAGTTCTTTCTGCACGATTTACTTTAGATGGTGTTGTTGAGAACCTTAACAAAACTAGAACAACAAAGTTAAAAAACAGAAAGTATTTGTACTTTCAATATTCAAACAGTTGGTAAATCGGAATAGTAAATTATAATATCTTATGGAGTTGATCCATGTTATTTTTATTGGTGACCCGGTGTGCTTTGCTACACCTTCTAAAAGCAAAAGAAATCTGTTTAAATGATTTAATTTGTGATTTTTTTTGGTAGGCATAGTTTTGAATTAATTTCAATATAAATCAGAGGCAACAATTTTGAAATGAGAATATCAGCTGTAGTTTCAATTCAAATCAAAGATTACTTCATTTTATTTAGTAACAATATATCTGTAAATTAGTTTTTCATTATGAGAATTTTTTACAGTGTTTTATAAGTTCCATGAGTTTTTAAATAAAATCAAAATGTAATTCTGGAAACATACCTCGTACCCGAATAGCTTCCCATGTAAAATTTGATTCCATTCGCTTGATTTATTCTATGTTCTCACAGGACGGCGGGTGATGTTTCAAATAATAATATAACCATTTCTCGTGCCATAATCCTTTTCCGTGTGAAACTGAGATCTATTTTTTTTTTTTATAAAAAAATGTATGGGAGCCTCCCTCCCATAATCACATAACCATTTTTCGTATCACATGCTCTCCTATGCCTCATTGGGTTCCAAATGCTCGATAAGTTCTCAAGTTATGCAAAAACTTGTAAATGAGCCTCCTTCCCTAGTCCATCTCCCCACTGGAAGAGGGAGGATACCAAAGATTCAGGGAAACATTTGTCATACTCTTATACCCTCCCATGCCAAATTTGGTTCCATTTGTTCGAATAGTTCCCCAGTTATGCAAAAAACTTGTTTCGTACTTTAATATAGGCTTGCCGGATACCTTCAGAAAAAAACGGGACATTTCGCAAAAAAAAACGGAGCACAGTTGAGAAAAAGGGGACATTTAGGAAACTATTAAAGAAAGCTTAATTGTATAGCCAAACGTATACGTGTACCATCAGCCAGAGTATTCATAGAAAGTACATAAAGAATTTTTCACAAGGATATATTTTGCTAGGTTTTCCTTACATGGCTTCTATTTACACGATTTTTTTTGCAATTAGCACGATTAGTTTCCACGGTTCTCGCGAATCAACACGTTATTTGAAAGAAAAAAAAAACAAGTCCTACATGTGAACGGCGAATTTGGGTTCAATAACGGCGAATTCAATAACAAATATAAGGTAAACCGGGGTAAATGGGGAAGCGGGGTAAGTGGGGACGGTGGCTATAAAAACAATATTGTAAACTAGTTTTTCAAACTTTTAATGCAAACTGTTAAATTTACTTGTAATCTATATATATATAAAAATGAATGTTTGTCTGTCTGTCTGTTCCCTATAGACTCGGAAACTACTGAACCGATCATCGTCAAAATTGGCATCTGAGGGTTTTTGGGGCCGGAGATGGTTTCTATAATAGTTAAAACTCCATTCGACTTAAGGGAGGGGGGGCTTCCATACAAAATTTGTAGTTTTTCGAAACAAATTAAAGTCATGACATCCATTTTCTCGAGATTTTTTTTCTTTGGGCGGTTTGTTTTTCGTCTCCATGGTCGAGGCGTCGCGAGCCAACGTCGCGAGAGGATAGTAACCATGGCATAGCATACTGATCAGTGGGAATATTTTGGCGCGTATTTCTCAACCAATTATATTTTCAATGCAAGGGATGACGATATGAAGCCTTGATGTGATTTTTTTCTACTTGATTCCTAGCTCATTTGTACAGCACATGGTTATGAATGACGCCTAGATGTGATCCAGATTGACATTTTGCCGATCGAATACAACATATACATTATTTTTGCCAAAATCTGAAATTGAAAATTCATATTCATTTATAGAGATTTTCTTTTCTTTGAGGGGTTTGTTTTTCGTCTCTATGGTCAAGCAAACGTCGCGGTCGTCGCAAGTGGATAATAACCAAAGCATACTGCTCATTGATCGCTGGAAAAAATTAACAATTAGGCGCCTCTTTCTCAACCAAGTACCAATATTTCTTATGCACGTGGGGGCGCAACCTAGATGTGTTTTTTCTTACACAGCACGTGGAAATAAATGACGCCTAGATGTGACACGGATTGGTATTTTATCAATCGAATCAAAAGCAATTGAATGATTTGCAAAAATACTTCCATATTTAATTCGTGTTAATGTAGGTAGCATTTGTTGTCTAAAAAATATAAATTTAGTTCTGATGCTATTGAAATAATGGTATGACACTTTGCGGACAACTGGGAAAAAAAAACAGAAAGTAAAGAATTTACATACAATTTTTTAACCCATTTCGCCTACAAGGTTATTTTTGAATCATGTTGATATAAGAAATATGAGTAGGATGTTTTCTACAGAGGTAGATCGGAAACATTATGTTGAACATGTAAAAATATAATTAACTGAAGTTTTATCAAGCGCCATTTAAATTTAAAGAAGATAAAAAAATCAGATCCAACACATGAACTGATCCAGAGCCTTTTCTTTAAATTAGATAAGATAGGACTGTCGTGCGCATAAGTGAAAAGTATCAGTGAAATAAACTAATTTTTAATGACCAAAAGTGAAGGAAATCATTTTCCGAAAAAATTTTCATTCAAGGAACACTAGAGCATGTTCAAACGTTTAACTGTTTTCTGTTACAAAAAAATAGAAATTGTTACTTCGGCCAAAATACACTACTGAAACGCATTTAGAAATGAAAATAGAAGCTCTTTATTTTAAATATTTCTGAAAAAAAATCGTACTTTTTGCTTACAAACCAATTCAAGTACGTACTTAACATGAAAAGCGTTTTTGTGTTACATGGCTGCATAAAAGAATCTTTTGATCTGATTCTTTTTTGAAAAGTGAGACTGATATTCAACTGGAAGTAATTTTTAATATACCCTTAGTGTGAAAAACAATATTACCTCCTGTCAACTTACACGGTTTGGCAAAGGCAAACGTCGAACTTTTAAGAAATTCATCTTCAAGATTATTTAATATGTTGAAAATACCAGAAGGGGTATTCCGTAACACTCGTTAAAAGTGGAGTAACAAACATAAATTTATACTGCAGGAATACTGCAGATATATCAATGAAACTTGATAAAACAAACAAACAGAAATACGTATTAAATCCATTTTAAAGCCATTACTCTGACGCATCTGAAAATAAGCTTTGCATTTCTACTTGCCCCAACATACGGGACAAATAATCACTTAGAAATATCTTTTTGCCAACATTTTTGAATACCTGACTTTCAAAGAGAAAATAAAAAACGCTAAAAATTTATTTAGAGATGCAACTGATATTTTTTAAAATACTTATATGTTTTGCTTTGATAAATTTATTTAAAAAAAAGGAAATTTGCACTGTATAAAATCGATAATTTTCATATCATGACAAGTGCTGTTTGGGAAAACTTCATGCTGTAATGTCTCATGTCCACGATTTTGGCATATGGCGAAACATTTTTAAACATAGTTTTGGCGCAAAAAGGATAGATATTCAAACTGCTTCTAAGGGCGAGGATGGTGAAAAAAACTGTTTGAAATAGTTATAAAAAATCTTTTTCATCGTTTTTTTTTCAAATTTCTATAGCTTATTTTTTCAACTACAAAAAAATACACCATCTAAAACTAATCAGGAGCTGGAAGTGCTCATAATACAGAATATTAGGAATATACTCAAAAAGCTGTCCCGATTTACGCTATTGATTATTTTTCAAAATTCTATCTCCATAAAGTGCAATATGCAATAAATTCCAATATGCGAATCTTTTTTTTTCGATTAGAAATTATGTAAACTCGATTTACCTTCAGTGGGGGAGAAAATTGAAAAAGATGGAGGAGCTCCCATGTAAGTTTTAGATAAAGAGCTTTTCAAAGAAGGGACCATATTTTATAAGAGAGTTTTTTTTTCGTACGGATATTTGGCATAACTCAAAAAACGATGTGACAAATGTTTTCATGAAAGTTCGTAAATTCCCACTTTGCGAAAAAAAAAGGTGGAAAATCCATAAATTTTGACATTATTGAAGTCATTATGAAGCTTTAAAAACAGAGTACAAATTTCAGATCTTGAAAAACAAATTTAGAGATCAAGTTTCAGTAAATAATATATATCATCTTTGAATTGCAATTCGGAACTCCAGCTGCAGCTCTCATTTCAAAGTTGTTGGATCTGAACTGTGGTGAGGTTTGATTTTAAAAAAAATGCTTACAAAAATCCAAATTTGAATAAATTTTTACAAATTAAATTTATTTTTGGAAGGTGTTACAAAGCACACCGGGTCAGCTAGTTATCCAATAACTGTGAAAGAGATACTTTTCCGACAATAACGGATGTTTAAAGGGTGAGACGGTCAAAATTTGGTCAATATCAACTTGACGTATTTCTTTCAATTTTGCATTTAAAAAACCTGAACACCCCTTATATTGAAGGTGTGTGTGTGTGTGTGTGTGTAGAATGTTGCTCCTATTTTGATTTTGGAAGTCACTCTACAGTTGTCAAAATGCCGTCCAAGGAAGAGGGGCAACGTATCAAAATTTTGCTCGCGCATCGCGAACATCCGAGCTACTCGCACGCAAAGCTGGCAAAATCGATAAAAGTGGCCAAATCAACCGTTACAAATGTAATTAAAGTGTTTGGGGAACGTTTGTCGACAGCCAGGAAGTCTGGATCGGGGGGAAATCGAAAACCGGAAGCCGCTGAGACGACAAAGAGAGTTGCCGGTAGTTTCAAGCGAAACCCTAACCTCTCTCTCCGAGATGCCGCAAATAAGCTGGGTGTATCGTCTACAACCGTGCATCGAGCCAAAAAACGAGCCGGACTATCGACTTACAAGAAGGTGGTGACTCCAAATCGCGATGATAAACAAAATACGACGGCCAAAGCGCGATCCCGGAGGCTGTACACGACGATGCTGACGAAGTTTGACTGCGTGGTAATGGACGACGAAACCAAACGTCAAAGCCGACTACAAGCAGCTTCCGGGACAGGAGTTTTATACGGCAAAAGGAAGGCGAAAGGTAACAGATATTTTCAAGCACATTAAACTGTCAAAGTTCGCGAAGAAATATCTGATTTGGCAAGCCATCTGTACCTGTGGCTTGAAAAGCATATGCTTCTGGGACTGTCAACCAAGAAATTTACGTGAAAGAGTGTTCTGCTGCCTTGCCTGAAGAAACACAGTTGTTCCGTACTGTTTTGGCCGGATTTGGCATCTTGCCATTACGGTAAAAAGGCCATGGAGTGGTACGCTGCCAACAACGTGGAGGTGGTTCCCAAGGACAAGAACCCTCCCAACACGCCAGAGCTCCGCCCAATTGAGAAATACTGGGCTATTTTCAAGCGGAACCTAAAGAAGACCAAAAAACTGCTAAGGACGAGCAGCAGTTCAAGGCAAACTGGCTTTCTGCGGCGATGAAGGTGGACAAGGTGACTGTACAAAATCTGGTGGCAGGGGTTAAGCGTAAGGCCCGGCAATTCGGATTTGGAAAAGCGGAAGCCTAACTGATTATTTTTCCTGAATTTTATACTAATTAAACTTGAAAAAGAAATTTAATTTGATTTTTTAAATAAACGATTTACACGCGTTTTTCCTTGACCAAATTTTGACCGTATCACCCTTTACAAGATTACTCTTTGCTGGCTTTTAAAAACAGCGAAAACCAATCTCAAAAACATGTAAGTTTTAAATTTTAAAATAAATAGGTCAGAAATACTTTTCACAGGCAGCAAAATGCTGTTAAAATTATGAATGTCCGATTACTAGTAAATGAGCTATCAGCAAGAGAAAGTGTCCCATTTCTGAAAGAATTTAGCTTTAATCGACGTCACAAAAAGAGCACAAAAGTACTCAAAACTGAATTCTCGAGGTCACAAAAAGTGCATTAAGGTGCATTTTTTCCTGGTTATCTGGTTGGGCGAGTGCGCCTGCAGGTATGCTACAAAATCATATCACCACTTCGAGTTTTAGTTTCAATTAAAGCAAAATTTTGGCGTGACCTTATGGTAACGTGATTTCACCACGAATAATTCAATTTTCAATAAGTAATTTAATTTCTTGAGTGACAATTCTAATGCGATATATGTAGGAAATTTAAAAACCGCAATTTGTCGATTTTGGAATCCGGCGCGGCGAATTAAAAGGCCGCTGGAAGCTGAATAGAAGGTCATTTAGATTTGTTTTGGAACTTCAAATTATCAATAAGAACTTACATTTTGAGCTGCATAGAACGTACTGTTTAATAGGACTTTTTGTTGCCTCAAATCTTGCTGCTCATTATACACAATGTTCAGCAGCGATTTCCAAAAACGCATTGAAAAAAAATCAAAAATCTTTTTTGGTATTTGGCGAGAGAAAACTTTTATGAAACTCAAAATAACGGTTACAAATTGATTGTGTTTTGATATTTAAATAATAATGACATTATTTTGCTGCATCAGTTATTGCTAGACCTATTAAGAAAAATAGTTTTTAACACTACATTTTTAACTTTTAAGTAAGTTATCATTTAAACATCATATCTTAAACTGCTAGAGTAAATATTATACCAGATTAGAACTCAGGGCGTTATGATATCTAAACTCAGTATGTAAATCGAGAAACCCAAAATGTATTGATTGTGCTGTGAGTATTTACATATGTATCTATTTCGTAATTTCTGGTAAATAAATTCAATATTAAAAATGATCAGTGATCAACAATTAATCTCTTTTTTTCATCGGGCTATGATAAATAAAGAAAGTATGACAAAACACAATCAGCTAGCGCAGCGTGCCCAATAAAACACTCGGTCTTCCGCATAACGACGACCACCGAGTGGTCCATTTCACTTTCCCCGAAAGCCGTAATTTCGTGAAATTCTTCCTCTGCAGCCAGAATTGTAACACCCCACCACATGATGGGGTCGTAATCCGATAAGCATTCATAAACACGAAAAAATGCTGTGAAAAAAGATCACATTTCACAAGAACGATCGAAGGGAAAATAAAAAAAAACCCACAAAGCGGGCTGCTGCATTTTTCCTTTTAACATGAGATGAAAAGTTGGTATCCCACGAACAAGTGGAAAGTATTCACGTGAAGATATTTTCTGAAAAGATGCACGAGATCTGTATCTCCTTTGCGGTTTGGCGCTACCTTTTGGCTACGCTCCCCTCCTCAGTTTATGAGATTACAACGATTTTCCCGACAAACGCCAGGGGGGGTTTTCTTTGTCACGCATAAATCACGGTCTCTGACAGTCTTCTTGACTAATTATCTCATCACTACCGATCAACCGTGAACCGGGCACGAGATACTGCACCTGTAAATATTGTACCAAACCGTGCGACGCCCCCTCAAAAATCTCACACTTGCTCCTTCATGTCACTTCCGATACACTTGAGGCGCCACTATTTGGATCCGGATCTAGGAAATGTCCACTTGTTATTACCCGGTTGAGGTAATTGAAGACGATCGCGATCACAAATGGTTCGGGGGGAATCTCCTGGACTAATCCCAGAATCCCGTCACTTCGATCGGGTTACACGCGTACGTAGTACATACGTATGGTAACGGCTAGGCCGCGCGCAAGTGACTAACTAGAAAAATGCGCCTGGCCACGCAAAGAACGACCAGATGAAAATGTCCACCGGGAAACGCGCGAAGCAAATCACAGCACAAATCACATGTGGGAGAGAAAGATCTTGAACCAGCCAGTCAGCCGGCCAACGAAACCGAAATCCGAAATCAAATGACTGAGACTGAGATCTGCTATTTAGCTTGGCAAGGGAAAACTTTGCTCTTGACTCAGGGACTTTCATAAATGTGTTGGCAGCAGATTGTCCACCACCAGATGCTGCTGTAAGGAGGAGGCGTTACGTTGTGCGTCCGTCAGTCTGGGAAGTGGCCAAGATCAGCGCGCCAGCCATGTTTGCGATCGCAGTTTTTATTTTCCCTGCTGTTGTAGCAATTGTTGCACGGGGACAATTAGAAATGCAGGTATTTTTTAAGATGGATCAGAACTATTTTCGAATGCTTTACTATTCATCAAATTTCCTTTAAAATATATTAGTTCTCACGTCAGAATTCATAGCTAGGATCAACAGAACATGGGTGATCTAAAGCATGGATCACTACAAATCTGGACGCGCTGTTTATTATACCATAGCGCTCCTACACGGAAAATAATAAAAAGGTAAAATTTACCGAGTTAGCAGAGGTGAACGCTCGTGAAAGCCAAAAAGATAACTTCTACCTCTTCGAGGTGAAACATAGCTCACAGTGAGGTAAAATTTACCTGAATCGAGGTTGGAAAAAAGGTACAATGCACCGAGAAAAAAGGTGAATCCCAAAAAGGTAAATCTTACGTAGCGAGGTGAAGTTCACCTGAATTGAGCTCGATAAAAAAGTATAATTCACCTAGAAAAAAGGTAAATCCAAATAAGGTAAAACTTACCTCGTAGCGAGGTGAAGTTGACCTGGATTGAGCTAAACAAAACGGTACAATTCTTCTCGAAAAAAAGTAACTATTCACCGAACCCGCTTATTGAGGTTAAGCTGTTTTGTCATTCAGGAAAAAGTTTTGCTTTGTGCCTAATATGTGAAAATCGGAATAGAATGGTAAGTGTTTTCTTAGATATCATTTAGTTGTGCTGGTTCTCGTCATAATACATTGCTTTTGTTTCAGATCGGCCCATAGAGCTTTGAGGTGTATTCCACGTCATCCTCCAGCCGGAAAAGCCGAACCTGACCGGATTAGTCGAACGGAGGAGGTCATGAATGTACGCAACGCAGGAAGATTCAGCGGCCATGGCGGCTCAGAAGAACGCGAAGCCGAATTACCAGTCCCTATTTATCTCCAATAAATATCATTTTTGAAAGAATTTTGTATTTTTTTAATTCTTATTGAAGAAACTAATCAAACCAACCAGCATTTACCTTTTAAATCAGTAAATGTTAGGACGACTCGGGATGCAACAGAGATGAAGAGATTGTGGAACAAAATGGCCGCTGAGGGCTGTGAATGGCCGCTGAAGTCAGTGAATAGGGTGTCCAAACTATGATGAGTGGTTCTCGACGAGAAGTTCGAAATTTCATCAAAACAACATCGGTATATTTTTTTTTCCTTTGAAGTGCAATAAAATGCGTCCAGATTTTGCGTGATCCATGCTTTATAGACTCCTAACCGCAAAGGAAGGTGAAATAAAACTAGCAAATTAACCCGCACAGTAAACGAAAATCGCAGAGTTCGGTAATTTATTTTACCGAAAAAATCCTGTAATTTGAAAAAAAAAAATCGGTGATTTATGAATATGACGCCACATTTGAATGTCAAAAATCTCCATGCTGTCATGCCATCGGTAAAAAATACCGAAAGAAAAACTTTACTCTTTCTGGTGGAATATTTCTTTCTCTTTCGCGTGATAAAACGTCTAGTGGAAATAAAAGTGGCCCAAACGGGTTGATAGTTGGAATTTACTTACAAATCGTTATTTTTTTCGAAATATTCGGTTGTGAATCTAAAATCATCTGATATATCTGAAGATATCTGATATTGTCGGCATAGAAGTTAACTCAGCATCGAAGATGTAAGTAATTCTTCATAAATTTTTTAATGGTTTCTTACCAAAACATATTCCTGTTTAACAGATGGCAGATGTAAGAAAGCTAACTTTCTTAGAACGGTTGGCGAAACACGTCAGGTTTGGAGAAGATTACACCGAAGCAAATCCAATGGAGGCGCCTTTTTTTATGTTTCGATTCCTAGCCAGTCCAGCTATCTCAGGATTTGCATCACCGTATTGTGTCAGAAAATGGCAATGCCGGGTGAACGTTCACCAAATTTGATGTCGATTCGAGGTAAAATAGAATTAAATAAAAATATAACCGAGAGCATTAAAGTTTCAGTCCAAAAAAGGTTTTAGTGTGAGAAAATGCTAGAAATTCCTAGAAGATGCAAATCCTTCCAAAATAAGTACAGTTGTTTCAGTAAAAATTATCGACTTCCCGGTAACAACGACCGGTTATTTAGTAAAAATAATCGAAAGGTTTACTGATTTTCGGTAAATATTTCCCAAGTTTTGGTTATATCTACTAGCATTTCGGTAATTATTACAGTTATTTCGGTAAAATCTACCGGTAGTTCCGTGAACATTACCGAACTTTTACAGTTTTTTGATAAAAAAAAACGGTGTTCTAGTAATAGCAGCAGATATTTCAGTCATAATTTCAAGTATTTCGGTAAATTCCTACCGGGCTTTTTCAGTTTTTTTCGTTAAACATAATCAACATATCGGTACATACTACCGGGTGGTTCGGTAATTAAACGAAGTGCCACTTTAACAATTGTCAAAATCTTGATAAATGATTTCAGACGAGTCCCGGTAAATTTTTATCGAAAAAGGTCCGTAATATTTGGCAGCTGTCACTTCTCTGCCATGAAAAAAATTACCGAGTTCCACATGTTAGAATTGTGGAAAAAAAAACACCGTGATCGGTATTGGGTGATGAATGGGGGCATGTCTTTTGGCATTGAAAAACAATAAATTTAATTGACATCACTGCTGGAAACCTAGCGAGGTATTGCAAGACTACTTTTCGCAAGGCACCAGCAGTGATGTCAATTGAATTCATTGTGTTTCAATGCAAAAAGACATACAGTGAGAGGTAAAATAAAGTGTCGAAATTATTTTTTTTTAATTTCTTTTATTTTTCTGGTTAAAATTCAACGAAAACACATCGTAATCATTTTTAAAATATTGTTTATTATGTTCATTTCAATTTTTGTTAATGTTGCGCTGGTAAAAAAAGAAAGTTTTACTGATAGAAAAAAAAACAGTTAATATTCCAAAAAAAAAAGGGGGCAAAATAAAGTGTCCAGATCAGTACAGCTTCAAATAATTCAAACAGAAGGCAAACAAGAACGATTTAATAATGGGTATGGTCTTCTTCAGCCTTCAACAGCTCCTGCAAGCGCTTCGGCATACTTTCAACAAGGTTGTGCAAGTGTTGTGGGTCGAGTTCTTCCCACACATGCTCCAGGGCATAAAAATAAGTACACTGAGGTTTTTTTTACGCGGTTTTTTACTACACGGTTTTTTTTACGCGGATTTTCGAATTAACGCGGTTTTTTTTTACGCGGATTTTCGAATTAACGCGGTTTTTCAGAGAAAATATTCTAAGACTTTTTCAAAGGAAAACACTTAGAATCTTTTTGTAGTTGGGAAAATCTTAGCTCTCAGACTAAGAACGTGATACATGAGATCTGAGACCTGAGACTCGAGACCTGAGACCTGAGACATGAGACCTGAGATTTGAGACCTGAAATATGAGACTCGAGACATGAGACATGAGACATGAGACTTGAGACCTGAGACATCAGACATAAGACATGAGACATGAGGCCTGAGACATGAGACATAAGGCCTAAGACATGAGACCTGAGACATGAGACCTGAGACATGAAGCATGAGACATGAGACCTGAGACATGAGACCTGAGACATGAGACATGAGACATGAGACATGAGACATGAGACCTGAGACATGAGACATGAGACATGAGACCTGAGACATGAGACATGAGACTTGAGACCTGAGACATGAGACCTGAGACCTGAGACATGGAACATGAGACCTGAGACATGAGACATGAGACGATCTGAATTCCACACTGTCAAATAAGCCTGACTATATTCTACTATTCTATTAATCTAATTGATTTTGTTTTTTATCTTAAAAATAAACTATCATTGTACGCAAATTTTTAAATAATTGTGGTTCTTACCCATTTTTTTAGTAACGTGCTTTTTTGCGCGAATTTTTTAATTAAAATGGATTTTTTACGTGGATTTTCGAATTTCGGGGTTTTTTTTACGTGGATTTTCGAATTAACGCGGTTTGTTTTACGCGGATTTTCGAATTAACGCAGTTTTTTTTACGCGGATTTTCGAATTAACGCGGTTTTTTTTACGCTGGACGAAATACCGCGTAAAAAAAAAACCTCAGTGTATATTTATTTGTCACATCCGTCACACCAGTCTTATCAATGACATCGACATCGAGGATGTCATACAGATTTTCGATGGGGTTCAGATCACGACTTTGTGGGGGCCAGATTGGCCGTATGCTTCGGATCGTTATCCTGCTGTAGAACGAAGCGCTCTTCGAGGCCCGTCTTGATGAGGGATACCTCGAGGATTTCCCGCAGGATATTGCAATATGACTCAGCTGTCATGATTCCCTCAATTTTTACCAAATTGCCCACCCCACCCCAAGAAAAGCACTCCCACACCATCACGTTACCTCCTCCGTGCTTGACTGCTCCTTGGATATAGCGGTCTTGGAGCTCCTCACCCGAATTGCGCCACATATGATCCCGCTTCTTCCGGTTGAACAGCTCGAGTTTGGATTCGTCGGTCCACAACAATGTTTTCCAGTACTCGAGCTGTTTATCGGCATGTTCCTTGGCGAACTTGAGCCGCTTAGCCTTGTTCGGCTGGCTGATGAAAGGCCTTCTCACTGCGATCTTGCTATGGTACTCCTTTGAATGGATGCGGCGACGGACAGTACGACGCAAAAACGAAAATTGTATCTGCCGGATCGTTATTATTGCGTTTTTCTTCACTTCAAGAATGATTTTGTTGTCCGTTCTGGCACTGTCTTGGTCTTCAGTCCTCTTCCCGGGCGATCCCCCACAGATCCGAACGTTTTCATCTTCTTCATGATATTTTATACCTCTGTCTTGCTGATTTCGTAGTGCTTGGCCACTTCCCAGTGCGTTTGACCGTTATTAACATCACGAACAACCAGTTTCCGGATGGACAACGGAATGGAACCAGAAATTTATGAGTTCTCCATATTTTACAACTTATTCGAATTAGTTTTTGGAATATTAACTGATTTTTTTCTATCAGAAAAACTTCCTTTTTTTCTAGTGCAACATTAACAAAAATTGAAAAAAAACATTAAAAAAACAATATTTTTAAAATGACTACGATGTGTTTTCGTTGAATTTTAACCAATAACAAAAAAAATAATTTGGACACTTTATTTGTTTATAATGAGGAAATAAGAAGAAAACAACAGTAATGCAGGAAAAGTTGTTGGTCATGAAAAGAGCAAAGACATGGCGATTAACCTAACGAAAGAAACATTACTCACGCTCATTTTTTTTCAACCATTAATGACTTTTTTTGAACCATTTTTTTGAGATTTCTGTTAGAACTGCCATAATTGTTGTTTTTCAACCGTAGTGTACGGTTCAATTTTAGGAATTTTATGAGTTCTATTGAAATAGTTGAAAAATGGTTAAATTTCAACCGTAAAACGTATGAAAACTGGCAGCCATCTTTGCGAAGGAACTTGTTTGTTTTTTTATAGCTTTGCGATGAGTTCAACAATTCAGCTATTCAAAATCAGCGGTTTTACAACTTTTGATAAGATTATCTGGAAATTCAATGAATGCGTAAGTATTTCCTGAATAAAAACATAGTGTTATGAATGAAATTGAGGGGTTCTTCAAAATAACTCTAACCTTGTTTTTTTCTTGTAATTGATAGGTAGAGTCGGTGTTCTAGCTGTGGCTCTAGTCTAAATACAAGATTCTTTTTAAAGGTAAGCTTTATTGACGTTTTTTTTTAACTATTCCTATCATTGGATTGATTTTTTTTCATTTCACCATACTAACAGTTTTCTGTATCTTTATTGCAAAAATGATTTAAGAGCACTTCCCGTTGTTCAGCGAATGTTCCGATTGAAAAGCTGCGATTAGAAACCACTGGAGGAACGGCTACTGGATTTGGTGCTGTACAATCACCGGGGAGGAAGCAGCCGCGCTTGCGAAAATGATTATGGCATCGGTCCTTATTCGCCCTGCAATTGTTGCATTTAGTGCATCTTCATTGCCAGCATCCAATAGCGGAGATTTTTGTGAAGCTAACCAGAATAATGCTCATGATTTTTTTTTAGAATTTAATATTCACATCATAAATGTTTTTGCAATTTTTATTTTCTTTTTCTGGGATTTTCATCCTGTGCGGATGATTCATCCCTTTGCATGTAGGGGAAAAGTTCATATAATGCCCCATGTGGCTAATACGCGCCACCTTTGTTTTGAAGAATCTGAAACATTTTAAGCCTGCAAAATATTACCAATTTGTTTTAAATGCTGTGATTGGTCATGGCAAGTATGAATTTTTCCTTAAAATGCCCCTGTGTCGTGATAATTTCACAATTTAGGTTTTTCTTCATTTCGATCTAAATTTTAAAACACTTTCAATAAGGTGTCACCAAGCAGAGAAAAAAGGATAAGACAATATTTTCTGACACATCGATAGAGGAGAATCTAAAGTATGATTTTATGCTAAAAAATCATACTGAACTCGCTAAGGTGTGCTTCTTATGGGTATATTCTATCACGGTTCATGCGCTCGTTATAACGCGCCAATTGTAGTAGGCTGAAAATAGCATTAATTTTTCAAAAAGGCCAATTTTCATTGAAAATGAACAAAAAGTTAAAACCATATTTTGAGCGTTAATTCAGCCCAAAAAATCTACTTTTCATTTTTTTTTTTAATTTTGATTAGTCCATTTTGAATTTCTTTTCAGTCAAAGTGTCTGTAAGTATTGGTGTGTTTTCGGTCTTCGGCTGCTTTCGGGTGTGTTCGGCTGCTAGGCGCGTATTGAATACACAGCGGCGCGTATTTGCAACACAGTTTTGTTCTGTGGCTTTGAATATGGTTTTTAAAAATCAAGTTTTTGAAGAAACTATAGCAATTTGAGTAATAAAAAATCATAGGCATTTGTAGAAAACACTTTTCTTCAACGATTACAGCCATTTTTAACACAATTTGTACGTGGAATGCATAGAAAATCAGCGATTCGCTTAGGTGGCGCATAATAGGGCATGTTCCCCTATTTTGAAATAAAAACTCTTTTTACAACACACGGTTACTTGTTCTTCATTCATTCAAATGATTTTCCCCTGAATTTTTGCTCATTTTCACTTTTTCCGACCATGTTTAAAAAATAACCATTATCCAAGTTCTCCTTGAAATCTCATTTTATGAGTTTTCACTGAAAACCAGTGATTGAAATCCTCACCAATTTTCTCATCAGAGGCATTCAAAATACACACTTTGAGGCCTCGCATAGCTATACAGGAGACGATACATATACATTCATTCAAACCTCCCCCCATGAGGAGGATCTGCTCTGAGAGACACCATTCGTTTGCTGCCCCGAACGAACTCTCTCAACGTTCGGTTGCTACATCCCGGTAAATTTGAATCGGCAGAGAGGTAACTCAAATCGCCAGAGGGATCGTAACGATCTCTCTGGCGATTTTGCATCATCACATCGTTAGAGAGGAACACACCATACGCGTGCCTTGGGTGAGTGCCACGAATTAAGCTAAGACACGCCCCCCCCCCAGAGAAACACACGAACACAATCCGAATCGTGTTTGTATGTTTCCCTCCGAGACGCGTGTTCGCCTGCCTGAGAAGTCGACAGCTACGATTGAAAGCCCACACGGGACACGGGGACAAAATGCGACCACACCGTGCGAGTGTACGATTCAAACTGATTTCGCATGTACGCATTCGTATTTGTTGCCTCTAGGTATCTCGGCAGGACAAACCGAATGAAAATATTTGCGTTCTTGGAGTGTCGCCGAAGTTAACCGTTTTATTCTAAGTTCGGTGACTCAACTCTCAATTTTTTGCATGCTCTGTCGATTTCTGAGAGGACGCGCTTACTGGGATGATGCATGAAGAAGACGAGGCACACATACTCATTTACGTTCTTGAATTGGAATAACTCCAGCCGATAGCTGTAGTTGAGGAGAACATCTTCAATCTCGCCGCAAAGGTTGAGGCAACAACAAAAACAACCGAACTTATTGCGTTGCACGGCCCGCAACGTATAGTGCAAGGAAGGGGGAGGAAAAAGAGACGAAAAAACTAGCTGCCTGCGTGCGGTTGCTGTGCAATAATAGCAATAGCAGAAAAATCTCACGCATTCAATCCAGGCACAAACGAAGAGACTCGGGTTCGCTCTGCCTTTTGAATTTGCTTCCCTCAAGCTTGTAACAGGAGATGAGAGAGAGCCATTCGTTTGGTTTTTTGGATTCGCTGCCTCGAATGTATACTGCTTCTTGAAGGCGGGCCATATTGAGAGCGTATGCATCATCGGTTTTGTCGTTTTCGCAGCCTCAAAGCAACCTTTGCTTCCGAGTAAAGCAGTGAGCGAGAGAAGGTTGATCAATTCATGCTCAGCCAAATTCAATCACTGCTGAAAAACTAATAAAACGACTTGATCCACAAAACTTCGATTATGGTTATTTTTCAAGCATTTATGGTTCAATATGGCCGAGCGTGCTTGGCAGTGAGAAAGAATTGAGTTTAGGGGGAAAAAAATTGAATTCAGAAAGCAAAAACGAACGAATGAAAAAATAGAATATGTAATGTATAAATTTAAGATTATGGATAACCAAAATTTATTTTAAAACCTCCTAAAAAAATAGACTAAACGCTAAAGAATTACAAAACCAACTCCTGCAAGACTTCCTGGTACTTTGGCACAATAAAAGCACGCGAGAAATTGTGGCCGAAAACCTCTCAAGTAAAGACAAAAAAAACAACAGCACGGTAATACTCGAGTTCATTTTGGAGTTCTACGAGTTCAAACTTATTCCTACTTTTTTCAGGTAGCGTTCGATGGCTCCAGAGAGCGCTTTTAGGTTAATTATCATGTCGGATGTGACCGATAAAATAGAAAATGTAGATTTTCGAATTGCATTTCGTTTTCATTTAATTAAATCAAATTGAACACGACACTTGCCATACATTTTGGATTTTTTTTTCTAAAAAAAACGAACGCCGGTGTGCCAATCTAACATCTGGACAACATTCCCGTGATTAGTAACACAATTTGCGTGCATTTCGCTCCCTGATTCTTCTCTGCTGAGTAATTATTATTTTCGTCATTTGAATGTGGGTTCGGATGTGTCCATTGCGTCCATTTTCCGTTCATGGTAGGTTTTATTTCGATTTAAATGCAATCTTCAGTGCTTGTTTTTCCATTAAAATACCCCCCTCATTATCCCCGCATTGACTCAATCATCATGCATCAGATTTAAACAGGTTGTTGTTTTGTGTCCACTACCCACAGTATTTTTGCGTACTTTCATCTGCCTGCACCAGATGCAGAAATGGCACTTGAACACTAGACTTGAACCGTCGATTTCTAAAGAGAGAATTTAGCAAACGCTGAAACGCTTGGGTTTTCTAGCAAGTTTTTTTTTAAACTGTTTTGTTCATGAATTTCACTAAACATATTTCTACGTCGATTCGAGTCTTTTTAACCAAGTTCAGAAAAAAATGACAGTTATTTAGTTCAAAATAGTTTTTGTTAAGAAAAAAATATTAAATCAACTGATTCCACATTTAGCCGTGGTGGGAATGAATTTTCCTACGCTTTCTCAACAGGAGAAGGAAAAATAAAATAAAACAACCCATTCTCCGTTTGTGTCTTTGAAGCGGAATCGCGTTGGCGATTCCAAGCAAACACAAATCGGAGGTTCAGGTTGAACGAAATGAAACTGTCGATAGAGGGTTTGACCATTTTTATATAGATATTTGTTTATTAATCCCTGTGTTTGCAGAACCCACGACGGTAGTTGCTAGTCAAGTTGTATGTCTATTCAATTTGATAAGATTTATGATAAAAAATTGAGGGTGTAGAAACATATATTAACAGATTAAAAACAAACAAAAAAAAAGCAATAGTTACTTCAACGTGTTCAAATCCTTAACAGTATAACAGTATGTAGAAACATCTAATCATCAGCCAAACAGAATTGCCCTCATTCGTGAAATTTGAAAATGGTTCATCCACGATTGGACGCCACTGTTTAAACATATCTTAATTACCCTGAGCTACTTATTGCTTATCTGCGAGTCTCTCTGTCGATATAGATGTTTATATCATTCAGAATTGCTGTGATGCCCCGTTTTTGTTGACATTTTCACACAAGCCAATTGTTTGATAAAATCCGAGATCGCTGACACTTGTTCACTAGTCAGCTGTTTGTAGATGTTTTCGAAAAAAAAATTATTTACAACAAACCGAACATGTCCACAATTGGTTAAGATCAACATTTTTTTCTGAAAAACCAACAGCAACGCAAACGGTGAACGTTCGCCAATTTGTAGAACTAAATCACAAACGAACAACACATTTGTCAACATTTGCTGTAACAGCACCGCAAAACAACAAACGGACCAACGAACGAGAGTCATCGCATCGGCCCTAATACGTTCACACCGGTATATATCTCGGGATATAGGTATAAACTTAGGTCACATCAACAGTCACATGTGGTTGGGAAAAAAGAACGCATCTGATGTGATCATCATCAACCGTATGTTTTGGTCATGTAGTATACCGTCACAACTGTAAGATTTTCCTAATCCTCTGATGATTTTCCCGAACTCAGAATTTAGAACCAGAAGCAGGTGACGCTAATGTTTATTTTCACTTCCAGAAAAATACTTCATAATACCTGATTGAAATTATCACAACATCTCTCTGCATAGTACACGCCTATGTAATACATTCCCGCTATTCCTTAGCCAAAACATTCCCGAAGGCTACATACTGGTTTTGATTCAAAGTTGATAGAAAAGACCGATAGCGGTGAAGGTCACCCGCCAACTGGTTGGCGTTCCCCATTTTCCTCCAATGCGGGTGGCACTTCCAATCTCCTAGCGTTGATTTGTGATATCATCCACAAACGATGACGTTGTGTTGCTGCTGCTTCTACTGCTCACACATCTAGGAGCTCCCGACCAAAACGGAAGGGCTTGACTTGAGTTGAGAATACATATGGTACGATTAGCACGTCATTAAGGTGTTCCGCTAATCAACTAAAACCAAATTAGCAGAATTTTTTGTCGGTCATCGTCTTCAATTAAGAAACAAAAATCTGTTCGTTTAGGTACAAGCTGCTTCAACTTTCAACTCCTAAAATTGTTCATGTTACCTACAATCTCATTAAAAAAAATCGTTAGTAAGTAAATTTTGGTAATAAGGTATCAATAAAACATTAAACGCATCTATCTTATTTTTTCAACAATTTGTTTTATTGTTTTTTTAGGACTTTATAATTTTACTGTTTTATTACAATAATCAGCTCCATCCATGTGTTTTTCCATTTTAGTTTTTTTTTTTGCTTATTTTGATCGCTCTCGTTTCCTGCTTCCGTGTACTTTTTTCACATTTTCCTAGGAGCGCCGCCCCGTTCGGCTTTTCCAGCTTTTCCACCTCGAGGTAGTTTGACTACCCCTCTCATTTTGGGGTCCCCATATCAATTTTTCAGCCAGGTAAGTCACCCCATCATGTGTGGGTGGTGGGTGGACGGACGCGAGGAACAGAGAAACGATGCCCCAGACAGATTAGATAGAACCTATTCCATTATCCTTCAAACTAGTGTTTTTTTCCTTTGTCCTCTCTCTTTTTTTATCCTCATCTATTTTATAGTTTATTCGCTGACTTGCAGGCATTCTTTTCTTCTTTTTACAGTCGGTCTCGGTCGCGATCTTCAATGAGTTGCGGCGGCGTTTTGTCTCTAGATAACTTCATTTTGTTAGATTTTCGTTTTCGGCTGTTGCAGCGTAGATTTAGAGTTCTTAATAGTCTTATATTTTTAACTGTATTTACTTTCTCTCCCGTCCTTTTTTGCTCTGTTTTCAATCTGTTATTTTAATTGATGTATTTTTTATAATCATTTTAAATACAAATAAACGATATACTGTCACTGTTTCATCAGTTCTCGTTTTTTTTTTATTAATTTTGACTTCACATCGAGTGAGCTGTGTAGGCGTTCGGTTGAATAAAGGACAAAACTTTTTTCTGTGTATCACATGATAAACTGATTTAAATTGGACAAAAACTGGATCACGGAGAGATAAACTGAAGGCGTCATGGGACCCACAAACTTAAAAAGAATGCATTCTCAAGAGGTCGTAGACAGGGTACCTCGAAAAATAAGGACTCAAAAACAAACGTAAATAAATTACCAACTGAAAACAAGCGTCATCATGAGGGTTGGTCGTCAGTGAGTGAGTGAGCAGCCGCGGGGGGAGCACTACCCTACCTAGAATAATCTATCTTTGTGGTGGACACTAATTTTGAAGTGAAGAATGATGATGAACAACCAATGTAACCGGATTCGGGAGGTGTACGTACATTAGACGTCTTTGTCGATAGCTAATAATAATTAGTACATTCTAGTTTTTTTGTTTTGTTTAAATTCCTCAATTATTTTTTAAGCCTATTTCATCTTAAACTTGGTTGATATAAAAACATGTTAATAAAAAAATAATAACAGCTTTCAATCTGCGTGTGACTTTAGACTTTAGACCATCATAGAACATGTTTCCTTCTCAGTTTTTGCGTTTTTTTGTCTGTTTTGGAACGTTCCTACAACACCACACAATGAGAAATCTGAGGGGTGAACCAACCTCAAAACTTTTTACCTGAAGTTTTGGAGTCAAATTAAATAGTTGAATAAAATTAATAGTAAATTGTTTGCCTTTTCTTTTTTTTTTTACTTAGCACGTGTGGCTGTGGCGAATATGCTGTTGTGATTTCTTCTATGTGAGTGTGTGTATATCTTTTATTTCGGTTAAGCGTTTGTTTTATCTTGGGGAAGCAATATGACGGTGCTGTTGTTGTTGGTGGGCAAGCAAGAGCTCAACGCTACACTCAAGCAAATATTTTGTTTCTTTTATTGCCGGGAAGAGGGACGATGCCTGGGGTTTTTGAAGGAAACATAAACAAGGGTATGAGAGTAAACTCTTAATTGTAGATTTTGATCGCCTTTTCCATATAGTTGAACCTGCTTCGCTTGGTGTTCTTGTTTATGTGCTCCAATCCGAGATAGGTTCGGGAGCTCGGGTCAGTTGGATCCGCTCGGAACATGTCCAGGTTAATTTTGATCATCTCGTCGTCGATATAGTCAATATGCTCGGTGATAATGGCTAGCTTGTACTTCTCCCATTCCTTGTCTGAGACGTTCAACTTCTTCTTGATGCGTTCCTTCAGGGTGCCGAAGGTTTCGTGATGCACCGTCCGGATGAAGAAGGGAATACCGAAAATGCTACCAATGTCCTTAGTGAAATGCAGCACTGGCACGAGCATTTCGTTTTCTGATAAATTTGCTTCGTCTTCGGCTATTTCCTCGATGCGGTACATTTTCTGATTACTGATGGCCGTTCGTTGCACGAAGGTGTTCTCCGTATAGTCGTGCAACTGGTCTAGAGGAGTGTCCTCCGAAGGTCCAGGGGCTAGCCTATTCTTCGACAGCTCCGATATTCTCAGCATCTTGGTACTATTTTCGCTGAATTCGATCACCTTGGCCGCCTCCGCCAACAGATTCATCACAGTCCCGTTCTTACTTGGGTAAAGTATGAGCTCCTTTTCCTCCTTCAGGTTCGGCATCAGATACAAACAGCGGAACTGTTTCTTATTCTCCAGCTCATTTATACTGATGGACAACTTTTGGTAGAACAACTTTCGGACCGGTTTAGCCTTTGAGTAACACAAAATATCTTTCAGGGAACCGTTGAAGGTATAGGGCAGCGGTGGTCCGGGAATATCGGTGTGGTTCTTGCATTTGAAAAACTGTATCTCGTAGGGATTACAATTGATCCTCCTACCACAAGCCTTTGCGATCTGGTCGTAGTTGGACTCCGACGAAAGATCCAGTATGAACCCGGTATCATTTGGATTCAGCGTATCTACAAATACCACCTCGATCCGGCAGTACAAATCTTTCAGGTAGTCGTCCAGTTTCGGGAACTCCAAGTTTTCCACTCCCGGGTTTACCTTTTCAATGATAATAATGGACCCATTGTACGGCATAGTCAGACCCGAATCGATCACAAAATATTCAGGCATCTTAACCGCCTTATTAATATCTGTGACCTCGTTCAACTGAATTTCCGTATCCGGTTCAAAGTGCGCCCTTCTGATGCACTCCTTGTGAAATGCTTCGTTGGACAGATATTTGTACGATTTGAAAAACCCGTGGCCACAGTAATTCAACCGCTTCTCAACGGGATCGTACGATTTGAAGAATATCAGCAAATCGTTCTGCTCCATCGGCTGCAGCTGTCCGGTTTCTGGGGAGGCCAGCTCTAGAAAGATGATCCACGGATTCTTCGGGTCCGGATAGCCGTGCTTGCTGCAGCTTTCGTTCGAGGTCTGATCGATGAGCTGAAACTTGTGTATCCTCATGCCATCCTTCAGCACCGTCCACATCCGCATCTTATCCGGTTCCACGTTGAACGTCTTCGAGAACAGGGTGGCCAGCTCGGCGATCGTAATGCTTTTGCGCACCTTGAAGCTCCGGTAGGTGGCAGTGGCCGGATCGAACAGGTCCGACTTCTGGTAGATCTCCAGATAGTCCTCCAGCAGCACGTTGATGTTCATGTAGTTGTTGGCGTCGGTTCGTTCCGTTCGGCGGCACTGCTGGATGCGCCGCTGCTCATCCAGACGCTCCTGCAGCTCCTCGGAGATATCGGTGCTCTTTACCTACAATGTTTATGTTTTATTAATATTTTGCTCCAAGCGGGATTTAGGGGATCACCTTTCTGTACGAATTGTGCGGTGGGTGGCAAACTTTTCACTATTCCTCATATCCTGTTAATCTTACCCAAAATTTAGACATTTCAATCGATTTTCAATTGACAGCAAACCATTATTAATTTGAAAAAGTGTCGTCAATATAAACATAACAAATCAGAAAAAAAAATTTGAAAAATAATTTTCCAAAATTAGAATTCAAAGCTTCAGTTTGACTTCAAGCGAGGCTTCATTCATCTCCTTGCTCATTGCTTGCAACTGGATTAAAATTGATTACTTGCGGCTATTGGATGAAACGAAAGTAAGATTCACATTAGAATTGAGTAATGATGGAATATTAAAAAACAAATAGTATAAGAAATCATAAACAAAGAAACCCAAATATGTTTTAAAATTTAGGTCTTGACCATCATCAAAATTCAGGTATTATACATCAGATACTAGACTTCAGATGGGGGCCGGACATTCGGCCGAAGGCCGATAGGCCGAGAGATGTTAGGCCGAAGGTCGCTAGGCCGAATGGGTTAAAAGGCCGACGGATGTTCGGCCGAATAGGACAATAGGCCGAATGGGATATAAGGCCGAAGGTTATTTGGCCGAATCATATTCAGCCGAATGGTCATCAGGCCGAATCGTCATTTGGCCGAATGTTAACTTAACCGAATGGTCATTTGGCCGAATGATCATTAGACCGAATGATCATTAGGCCGAATGGTCATTAGGCCCAACGGTCATCAGGCCGAATGGTCATTAGGCCGAATGGTCGTGAGGCCGAAAGGTCGTATGGCCAAAAGGTCGTAAGGCCGAATGGATGCAAGGCCGAAAGATCGTTAGGCCGAACGGTCGTCGGGCAAAATGGTCGTAAGGGCGAATGGATGCTTGGCCGAATCGTCGTTAGGCCGAATGATCACTAGGCCGAATGGTCATTAGGCCGAATGGTCATAATTCTGAATGGTCGTAAGGCCGAATGGATGTAAGAAGGTCGTTAGGCCGAATGGCCACTAGGCCGAATGGTTGTTCGGCTGAATGGTCGTTGGGCCGAATTTATGCTAGATATTTTATCGCTTTTTTGCATGTTAGGCCGAATGGTCGTTAGGCCGAAAAGTGATCAGGCCGAATGGTCATCAGGCCGAATCGATGTACGGCTGGATTCGACCATTCGGCTTTGCGACCATTCGGCCTAGTGGCCATTCGGCCTAGTTGCCATTCGGCCTAACAGCCATTCGGCCTAACGACCATTCGGCCTAGCATGCAGACAAGTGTAAAAGGTTTCTTATTGACCTAGCAACCATTCATGAAGATCATTCAGCCTTATGTTCATACAGCCTAACGACTATTTAGCCTAACGACCTTTCGGCCTAGCATCCATTTACCCTTACGACCATTCGGCCTAATGACCTTTCGGCCTTACGACATTTCGGCCTAACATCCATTGGGACTTAAGAACATTCGGCCTAGTGACCATTCGGCCAAATGACCATTCGGCCAAATTACCATTCGGCCAAATGATCATTCGGCCAAATGACCATTCGGCCTAGTGACCATTCGGCTTAGTAACCATTCGGCCGAACATCCTTTCGGCCTTGCGCCCTTTCGGCCTAGTGGCATATTCGGCCAGATAGCCCATTCGGCCTAACGTCCATCGGCTGAACGACCTTCGGCCGAATGGCTTCACTTCAGATAGCTTACGTTAGACATCAATTATCAAACATCAGGCTTAAAATCAGGCTCAGTCAAAAGATATCATGCTTCCGACTTTAAACATCAGACTAAGACATAAGATATCTGTCTTCAATTTTATTTTTTTTTTAAGATTTTCCTTATATTTGATGATTCATTTAACATCAGTCTTCAAACGTGAAACTTCAAACTTAAGACATAGTCTAAAAAGCATAAATCAGAAATCAATTCACAAACATGAGACTTCAAGGTTAAGATATTAGACATCATTCATCAGGCCTCAAATGTGTCGGAGCCTAATGTCGGATTTTAACATCAAACATAAGATTTTAGACTTCCAAAGATGATCGCAGATCGACCAATCTTATATCAGACCTCAGACATCAGGCATAAATTATTAGACATCCGACATCGAACATAAGAAATTAGATATTAGAATTGATAGTCCGAAACCTGCATCATAAATCATGGATCAGAAATCAGAAGTAGAAAACAGATATCTAACATCAGAAATAAAAAAATATATGCATAAGAAATCATACAAGAAATAAAAATTTCGGAAGTCTTAAACATTTCAACAAATAGATATTAAGACAAACAAAACAACCGATCAGAAATCGGACGCAGAAATCTGAAAAAGTTCTGTGGGAAATTTTTAAATGCCGTGATCATAAAAGAAATAAAAACAAAATTTCATCGAATCGGAAACAGAATAGAAGTATATTTAACCTAACTGGATATGAATAATCGGTTCACTAAAAAGCTGACTGTCCCTCAATAGGATGCTTGCATTTGTATTACAGACGTCAACAGCTTAATTTTCGGTAATCTGTTTATAACAATTTAACTGCACTTGTGTTTTTCCAAACTATGTAATTATTTCAGTTTTTCAGAACCATTACGGGTAATAGATCGTGTTCATTCTAACAACAATGAGAGGAATTCTGATTTTATTGATTAATTGTTAACAATTATTATCTAAAAATTGCATTGCGTATTAAATTTCGAATATTTTAGTATCATCAGAACGCAGCCTAATGCGCTAATACCTTCTATTTTCTGACAAATCAATTTATCTACATTTTTTAATGTTCGGTATAAAGTACCTATTAGTTTTAATATCCTGGGAAGCTTGTATTATTAAATTTTCCATTTCTGATGGGTAATTACGCTTAACGTTTTTCCCATCACATCCATTCAGACTTGAATGGATCAAGTAAATACAATAGAAAGAAATAAAGTAATATAAAATAAGCTAAAGCAAATGTGCCAGCTGTGATAACTTTGCGAGACTTTGCTAGCAGCGCCTTGGTCGACTTGGTTATTTCTGAACTAGTACCACCAACAAGGCATCGAACTTGTTCCTTCTTGCATCTGGTTCTGAGCAATTTCTTTAATTGTTGCTCTTCTAAGCCGGCTATGAAATTATCCAGCTTGGTTTCAATTTTCGATAAGGATTCTTTTATTTTCTCCCAGAGCTGCGCCTGAGTCAAGATATCTTCGGAACCAACGTTAGTCATATCCTGCCGAGAATCATCCGTTGTTTGTACCAGTTTATTGGCCATCGGTGATGGTGAAGCAGCTCTTGTTTTGGACTTAACCTGCTGAAAGTGTAATTAAAACATACATGTTGGAACTTATACATTCGATCTTTTCCAAAAGTTGTGGGGTAGGGATAAGTCATTTTGAAGGATTAAAATCTCGGAAAAACCTTTTTTTCTTTTAATTTATCTTTTTTTTCTGAGAAAAATAATGATCGTGTTGGTAAAATTCTCTCAAAATAAATACTAACAACCAGTGAATCAAATTGTCCCTGATATTGTCTTGAAACAAGCGACAAAGTCGGCGTGTTGTTTTGTCTTTATTCTCTCTCTGTGCGACAGCCTTTTGTCTCTCCCGTATGTGTATCATGACAAAATGAAATAGGCAATCGAGAATTGTCGCGTCGTTGAGAAGATAATGACAAATTCTAATGTGAAATTGTCATGAAATTTACAACTTGGGACAATCCGCTTTGCTTATGTGGGTAATCTATCTGATTTCGTTATAATGAAAAATTATGTGACCAGATCATAAGCTCTTAGCCTAACTTTAAGGGAAACCATGCTAGAAGTAGTACACGGACACTAGGTCGAGGTCGTGGCCAATCTGGCCGGTTCCGGAACGAAATATATCAAAGTTATCGGATTGAGACTTGCGACATATTTGATAGAAAGCTCTTGGCCTCTTCATGAAAGGAATCGATAGGAGAAGTGATTCGGGGACACTTGATCGTGGCCATGGCCAATCTGTCCGGTTCCGGAACGAAATATGTCAAAGTTATCGGATTGATACTTGCGACATATTGATGGAAAGCTCTTGGCCTCATCATAAACGAAATCGATAGGAGAATCGATTCGGGACACTGGGTCGTGGCCATGGCCAATCTGACCGGTTCCGAAACGAAATATGTCAAAGTTATCGGATTGAAACATTCTACATATTGATAGAAAGCTCTTGGCTTCAACATGAAGGGAATCGATTGGAGAATTAATTCGGGGACACTGGGTCGCGGCCATGGCCAATCTGACCGGTTCCGGAACTAAATATGTCAAAGTTATCGGGTTGAGACTTGCGACATATTGATAGAAAGCTCGTGGCCTCTATATGAAGGGCCCCTCCGGGTCGGGGCCATGGCGAATCTGGCCGGTTCCGGAAGGAAATATTTCAAAGTTATCGGATTGAAACTTGCAACATATTGATGGAAAGCTCTTGGCCTCTTCATGAACGAAATCGATAGGAGAATAGATTCGGGGACACTGGGTCGTGGCCATGACCAATCTGGCCGGTTCCGGAACAAAATATGTCAAAGTTATCGGATTGAGACTTGCGACATATTGATAGAAAGCTCTTGGCCTCTCCTATCGATTCTCTGCATGAAGAGGCCAAGAGCTTTCCATCAATATGTCGCAAGTCTCAATCCGATAACTTTGACATATTTCGTTCCGGAACCGGCCAGATTGGCCATGGCACCGCCCCAGTGTCCCCAAATCGCTTTTCCTACCGATTCCCTTCATGTTGAGACCAACAGCTTTCTATCAATATGTAGAAAGTTTCAATCCAATAACTTTGATATATTTCGCTCCGGAACCGGCCAGATTGGCCATGGCAACGATCAAGCGTCCCCGAATCACTTCTCCTATCGATTTCGTTTATGGAGAGGCCAAAAGCTTTCTACTGATATGTTGCAAATCTCGATCCGATAACTTTGACATATTTCGTTCCGGAACCGGCCAGATTGGCCATGGCCACGACCCAATGTTCCCAAATCGATTCTCCTATCGATTTCGTTTATGAAGAGGCCAAGACCTTTCCATCAATATGTCGCAAGTCTCAATCCGATAGCTTTGACATATTTCGTTCCGGAACCGGCCAGATTGGCCATGGCAACGACCAAGTGTCCCCGAATCGCTTCTTCTATCGATTCATTTCATGAAGAGGACATGAGCTTTTCATTAATATGTCGCAAGCTTCAATCCGATAACTTTGACATATTTCATTCCGGAACCGGCCAGATTGGCCATGGCCACGACCCAGTGTCCCCGAATCGATTCTCCTATCGATTTCCTTAATGAAGAGGCCAAGAGCTTTTTTTCAATATCTCTCAAGCTATGATCCGATGCGTTTTAGTTGCTATTTTCGGAACCGCTTATCCTTATATTTTTCAACAGCAACAAACGAATGTTATGAAAAAATATTATCGGAATCAATCAGCAAAGAAATTTGTCTTTATCGTTCCGTTTTATTTTTTTTGTCATGAAAAGTTCAAGTTGGAACAATGTCATTATCTTTCGATAGTAGGCGATTTTTGATTCACTGCTAACAACATAATAAGAAAGATTTGATTCATTCGTTGTGAAAAACGAATGAGTAAGGTTGCAAAAAGTTTTAGATCCTTGATGTGTTATTTGACGGTTATCCTGAGAAAAACTCTTGAAATTAGTGGTGAAAATACAGATTAATTTGCAGAACATGTGACTCAGATGAAATTTGAATGAAAATCACAGTCAATGTTGCGTATTTTCTCAGCAGATTGAATTGCAGAACTATACGAAGTAAAATGACAGCTGGAGTTGATGCGAAGCAAAACAAATTTAACCCTTTTTTAAAAGAAAAAAATCAGGCGTTTCCTACTATTTATTACCAATTCTAGCGTAACATTTAAAAAGGGCGAAACTAGCAGTTAGCTCGAAACGAGAAAAACGCGTTTGAAAATTCGGAACACCTATTCAAATCCTATTTATAAAATCGACCACTTTTTGTTCAACAAAATCAAATCACTTATTGTTCGATGGTTGTCAAGAACTTCAACTTTTTTCGCGTAATTTCAGAGATTTTCGAGTTTCGCCCTATTATTGTTTTCGATTTCAGTTACGCCTGCAAGTTTCGCCCAATTGATCGGCCGTTTTTGTTTTGGTTTTGAAGTTACGCCCATTCATCCTACACGCAAAAACTAATTAGGCCGTTTTGTCACACACGGTCAACTCAGTTACGCCTTTTGGCTCTACACGAATAGAAAAATTCACTCCATTTTGAATAGGCGTAACTTCACGTTCCAACGAAAATGCATCAACAGGAAGTTTCGCCCAATTGAATTTTATCAATTTTTTGAAAGTTTTAAGTGATTTTAAGATGAAGCCGCGTTTGATAGGTAAAGTGCAACCGCGTGCATCCGGAATGACCGTTAACTCGATTTGTTTACATTTGGCAGTTTCGCCCTTTTGAAATGTTACGCTAAAATTTATAAAAAAAACACGATTTTCAAGGATGTTTTGAAAATAAAAACTTAATAAAAACATCCAAATTGCTATTGGATCAACAAAGCCACTAACCAAGTCTGCCAGATCTAGTCGATGTATCCAGAAATGTGTAATAAACAGTCTGAAACAAATCAATACCATCGTTTCAAAACAATAAAAAAGAAGAATTTTAAGAAAGTTTTCTACCAGAATGCTGAAAATTAAAACACATAGAGAACTGTAAGGCTTGGTCAAACTTATCATCTCGTGTGGAGTTTGCCAACGGTTAGCAGTTTTAAAAACTGAATTCAAGGTTTCAACTTTCCCAGAAAATTTGACAATCTGTTACAATTTCTTATTTGAAGGCCACATTAAGGTTGTTTATATCGGCCGCGTCCGAGAAAATTTTCACCCACTTCCCACGTATCCTTGATGGCCACTACGCGCAAACACCGTCTGCCACCCACGCACTTTTTCGTAACAGAGGAACATCACAAAACACTAACTGATGATGATGATGAAAAAATCCGAAAAAAAACTCACCTCTTCCAGCACCTCGTGGATGACGGATTCCCGCACGTACACCAACATGTACGCGTTGCTGCTGTGCCGGATGCTCAGGTCGTTATCCTGGCCGCCGTAGTTCTGCTCGATGGCTTCGGTGCGGTTGCAGCGGGAAACGACGTCGTCGTCGAACTTGCACCACTTGCCGTCGTTCTTCGGATTGATGTACACCACATAGTGGCCCCCGTGGTTGTCCCCGGAGTGGACCAGAACGGCGTGCAGGATGTAGGTGGCCGGGGTGTCCTCGGGCTTCTCCAGGAACTGGTCCAGGTGAATCTTTTCGTCGAACTCGAACCTATCGTTGAATTTTACCGAACTGTCGGTGATCGGGTCGTACTGGAACCGCATCAGGTGCAGATGCAGCACCGGAGGAAATTTGCTGAAAACGATGCCTTTTTCTGCTTTCTGGAGGCCGTGCTCGCCCGCGTCGTATTTGTTGTCGTCATCGAGAATTTCGGTCGCTATGTAGTCTTTAAACGATTCATTGATGTTCTTTTTGCCTTTGATATTGAGCTGAATATCGTAGAAGGTTTCGGTTCGGCGACTGGTGTAGTCCACGTTTTGGCATTTGATGTAGGAGATCATTTTGCCTTCGAACAGCTTCGGGATGGTTCCTTCCAGGGATGTTCCCTTCATTTTGTTTTCTAACTTGTCGAGCAGGACCCGGAGGAATTCCTGAACGTCGTGCTGCATGAACGAATCGAGAGCATCCCAGCCGAAGCTCTTGGTGAGCTTCTTGGTTCCAACGGGTTTGCTCTGGGTTTGCAGGTCGTGAAAGACTCGCTGGAGGGCTAAGGCTACCGATTTGCAATCGTCATCAGCTTCGGTTGGCATTTTGTAGACGGCTTTACGCAGCTGATTGGTGAAATAAAGTGTCTGGAGCAACGAGTTCATGTAACAGGTTGCTCCCTGGTTTTTGAGACCCACGTAGCCGGTGTGTTTTTTCGAGTCCCAGAATATACCACGCGGTGGTTCCGCAATGACATGCACTTCCAAAGTGATGGTGTCGTTCTGGATGTATCCGTTGTCTGCATTCAGGATATCTTGCCAGTTCATGAAGAACGAAAATCCCCAATCGTTCTCTGCTCGGCAGAAAGTGTGACGAATTTTGCGTACAAATGGCTCACGGCTCGGGATTACCGAGAGCAGTCTGAGATCGGCCGAGGCCGCACAGCTCCAATTGGTACTGTCACTTTCCCCGTTGCATTGCAGGAAAAAGCCCAACCCTTTGCTGGGAGGCGAATTGGACTCGTTGGAACGTTTCATTGCCATGATCTTCCAGGGCAGATTGCGTACATAGTATGCCGGTGATAGGACCGAATCGGTCAATTTGCTAAGATTTTCCACCTTGAAGCTAAACGTTGCTTCCGATCGAACTTCGTCATCCAGATTGTCTTGATCGTCCATGCTCATCTGTTCCGAACCAGCGCCAGCTCCTCCTCCGCCGTTTGTAGGATTGTTGACCCGGGCTGGGGCCAAATTTTGAACGTTTGGGGGATCCATCTCGTTATCGTCTTGCGTATCCATGGCCTCTACGTTCTTGTCGAAATCCATAGCGGGGCTAGAGGCGTATTTACAACGTTTCGGTTCCGTCATGGTACGACATTTTTTCGGCCCAAGTAGTTATCGATTTGCGGGATATTTTTTGCAGGTTATTTGCGATTGCAACACGAGAGCGCAGAAAAGCAGCAACAGCAGCAGATCGAATACGGAGATTCGTGGTCGCACAAAAAAACAGACAGACACACACAACAGAAGAGTTGGGTCGTCACGGAGGGATGGAATAAAAAGAAAAGAAAAAGAAACTTTCAGAAAAAACGACGAAGGAAATCTAGTCTGCGGGGAAAAAGGACCCCGACAGAAGCCCCCCGGCTGCCGACTTGGCCAACTTTTGAATACGTACTTTAAGCCCGGGTCCGGTGACGGAAGAAATCCCAGCTCGTCGGCGATTTTAATCCGCTTCGCCAAGGAAAATGGACACTTTTCCGACGGGTCACACAGGTCCGTTTGGCAGCTTCTTTTCTTCAAGGCCTCTCACGATAGTTTGCACAAATCTTTTGACGTTCTTCGCCCGAAAAACCACACACACGGAATATCGAGAAAGAGAGCTGTCAAAATGCCTCGACGAGCAAAATGGAAGCCTGCTCTTCTCCTGCTCCTCGCTTCACTTCACTTTAGCTATAACAGTGTGTGACGTTCCTTTTGTCCCTCCAGAAAACAGAGACGACCGAAATCCGATTGAATCCTGGACCGGAAATTTCCCCAACTTCCGGTTCCCAATCGAAGCGCCACCAGTTACCGCTTCCTTTCAGCGGACACCAGCAATCGGGTCCTGCACCCTAACGCAGAAAAACGGACACAAAATACGGAAATATGCAAGACACAATAATTAGTAACGCAAAATCTGCGAATCTCGTTTTACACCTGGCCCCCGCTGTCATCGTTCCGCGATCATCGGGCACAGGAATGGAAGCGCTCATCCAGCTCATCCGTTGCGTGAGTAGTGAGTAAGTGCTTTTGTTTCTCACCTGCTGTCAAATTCGAGACAGTGGGAGAAACTGATAAGAAAATTTGAGGTTTCTTTTTTCAATTTTCAGCAAAACGAGTTGCCGAAATTTCGGTAAAATGTTTTTTAACCCTAAAAACATGGTCGGATTTTTTTCTGTTTTATTGATTTGTAGACAAACAATCCGTACTACAGCAAGAGATACTAATAAACATGAGAAAACTGAAAATGACATATTTTTGACAAATTGTCATTATAAAAGCCTCAAAAATTGGACTAAAAAAACATTTCATGATTAAAAAAAAGTATCCTGAATAAGGTAAAATAAAAAATATAAACCCCGTCTCAAGGCGGGGCAAGTTGGAAAACTTGCAGTGCGAACGAACAAAAAGATGTATGTGATCGCTCAGATAAGCTCTGAGAAAACTATATACATCGATAGATTAGTTTCTGAGTTAAAGGGAGCTTATCGGAGCGATCACATATCATCTTTTTGTTCGTTCGCACTGCAAGTTTTCCCGTTTGTGGGCGAACCATGCTTGGCCTACTAATGTGTGGTTGTAGATCTACTCTATCTGTATCTACCACTTCATAGTAGTTGGCCCGTGCGGAACAAAAAATTTGATATGTCATGATAATGCTTCTAAATAAATTCTACCCACTCATTTTCACCATCTTTCATTTTATCTAACCTTCTATCCATCTATAAAAAAAAAATCATAATCTTTAGATGTCCCTACTAAAAAGAAAATCACTTTTCACCGATAAGGCCGATAAATTAAAGTAACAAACATAAATTACGGTGATTAATCTCTTCATATTGTTCAACATTTTTCCTCAAAGAACAAGTTTATGTGATAGTTTCAAGTTGTTTCATGTTTGTTTATTGAAATATATTGAACAGATCAATAAAAATTTGAAACAATTGTTTGTTTTGGAAAAATTAATTTTAAAAACTCATAGAAATAGAAAAAAAATCCTCTAAAACACGCAACTGCATGTGTTTGACTTGAATTTTGCCGCTTAAATTCACCATTGCATCACAGTTCCAGCAAAAGCGAAACAAAAAATAGCTTTTTTCGCTTTCTCTTTCTGACACAGAGCAAATTTTTCGCCCTACTCATCTTTTCTCTTCTTGTGATTTGTGGCACTCTGGCTACTCACAGTATTTTGGTGAGCATTTGCACAAATCCCACAATTAAAAAAATTCACTCACAACTCACCACTTTGTGTACAAAGATGAGAAGTGACACAAGAATGAGGCATGGAAATTACATTTTTATTGTGCTTGCTATTCCCTAAGGTCGAATTCAAGGACCCGAGTTTTGATAATATTAAGATTTCAATTCAGTGTTCAGTTTTCTCATAAACAATGAGCAATTTTGACTACTTGGAAAGAAGTAACAAATTAGAACTTTGATGAAATTTTGAACGAATTTAAAACTAAAAGAAATTTAAGTTATTGTATAAATCATAAGTCGAAACACTTTGCAGTCTTGAAGAAAGTTGTTCGTCAAAAACCTTGAATTTTAAAAAATAACGAACGCTCTTTAGTGATGCCAGGAAAGAGGAATTAAATGTACCTAAAACTGTTCAATTTTTTCCCAAGCAATGTATCTTTAAAAGTGAAACTTTGTTAAACATCTGTTGTTGTTGTTGATTCAGTAACAGACGTAAACTTTAAGCACAGCTCTTTTTATTATGTCAAGGAAATTTTAAGTACATTTGTAACGGATTTTTCATTGAACGAGGACAAAAAATTAATTAAAAATTAGTAGGGCAAGAAAACTAAATATTTAACAACGTCTTTTAGAATAGGCCTGTGAGATAAAAATTCGATTAGGTAAGTAATCTAACCTTGCGCTACAGCTTTAAAAAAATATCATATTTTCAAAAATATGTTTTGAAAATATTACTTTTATTAAAAAAAAAATTGCCTATGTCACAATCATTAAAGTTCCTATCATTAAACACGTTAACATTGTAAAAGACTGTATATATTCAGGGATAATTCGTTTGTAGTTTGTACATTCAAGGGGTAGTTTGGACTGAACTAGCAATCAAAAAAAAAGTTTGTTCACCTCTCCAACTACCTAACTAATAATCAAAACATCGGCGAAACATAAATATGGAAAATTTGAAAAAAAAATGATAGCACTGCTCCAAATTAATCGAAAAACTTAATTGAAAACAATTGAATCTTATATCTTTTAATCTCTTTTTATCTCATTAAAAAACAAAAACACGTCAAATTTGGAATGTATTTCAGTTTATCAGATTTCGATTCTTGAAAAAAATTTGAGATCAAGAAAATGAAAAATCGACCATTATTTTTTATTCATTTATTTTTAAACACCCAATATTTCCTTAATTCCAACAAAATATAAAAGGTTTAAATGACTGAAAAGATAAACTAGATTTTCTGTTCAAAGGACAAAAGGATTTCAAAAGTAAACCAAAAAGGCTTAACCAGACCGACTATTGTCGAACATCGAATAAAAACAACAAAAATATTTCAGAAACCGAAACAAAGCACTCACACGACTCACGGGATGAGCTGAAATCGTGACCGGTGAGCAATCCAGCTCACTTTCCCTTCACACGCCCAATGACCGAATAAACGATGAGCCAATAAGAGAAAAAAATCAGAAAGTTTCCACCTCACCTTCCGCGAGCGCTACTTCTTCCGCGCCTTATCCAAATGCATTCAGCTAACACGAGATGAAAATTCCGAAATCCTCCGGAATGCAGCACTTTCGCTCGATTTCCTCCGCGCTTTTTTCCAGAAAATAAATCCTATAAAGGTTCCAAAATTTTGCAGCACAACTTATTATGCAATGTCCATGACAAGCCAGCCAACTTGTTTCCGCTCAAACGGAACAAGGCGATGAAAAATTAACTCGGAACACAAACGCACAAATCGATTCGGTCCTGATCCTGTTAGCTGTTCCAACAAAGCCAATCAATTGCCTGGTCCTTGTAGTCCAGAGTTAAGTGTTCTTCCCTCCGGTAAAAATAGCAATTTTCCAATTTCACAAATTCGATTGGTTTTTCGGTGCGTCACTCATTCACTTTTTTTTCTTCCTTCTTGCCACTGCTGGCAGCCAGCTTGGATGATTTGTCACTGGGATGAAAACGAGCTGGTGTCTTTCTGCTTCAAAAACTTTCTCGCTGTCCTTGTGTTTTGGAATCCTTTTGTGCTTGCTTCTTCGCTGCTGCTTTACATCCAAGAGAGGAACCGAGCCGATGAGGATATTTTACACAAACTTTACGTACCACGGACCACGATGATTATGATGGACCTTGTCCCTTCATGATCGGTCGCAATTTCGTCGTCGATCCGGTGACAATCTTTTTCTGCACGGCCGCGCGAAAATGAACCGGTGAGATGAGAGGGAGGCGAAAATGACTCGGACATAAAGACGGCGACGAAAGTGAGACAGTGAACGGTGAGATTCCGCGAGTTTGGGGTGAATTCCACGGCTTCGCATAAACATCGCGATGGTAACGCCATCTGCGATGATCAGCTGATTAGCATTGTTTAACGCGTGGTGAAGCTGTCCGGTCACTGAACAAGTTCACAGTTAAAATTAATAAATCAACTAACATGATCCTGAAAGCAATAGATGACTACAAATCACATAAACTGTTTCAAAATCCTTTCATAAGAGAACTTGCTAAGTTAACTTCAAGGCGTGTCTTTACCATCCCAAGTAGCACTTAAGCCACTGATCACACTGACATGACACTTAGAACAAACTTCAACCATTCTCTGTCTAATTTTTTGTTGTCAGATTTTGCAGGTTCGCAATACCGACGGCAGGTGGCGAACCTGACAAATTTGACAAAAAATGCCCTGTAGGAAAAATGGTCCTATTTAGCCCGATTTTATCGTAGAAATTGCGTGTTTTTGTTTTAATGTTGGGTGGCATTTCCTAACTGGGATAGCATTTCTTCAAATCGATCGATGCGCACTCTGGAATCGAATTGCGTACTGTTGGAAAAATTATCCAGAAAACGAAATCGAGTGTCCAGTCAGTATGGTCAGTGCTAAAGCTTTGCATTTTTATAGCTTTATACCAGCATTCAAGTGCTAAATTACGCTATATCAGCACATCAAGTGCTATTTTGCATAACAACAGCCCTTCGAGTGCTATGCTGCATCATATTGGAGTTATACCACTCTTGAAATGCAACTAGAATTTTATCAGCTTGGCACAACGCTTTTGAAATTCAACATAAAGGGTGTCCACGATGAAATTTCCACACTATGAAATTGCTCTAACTTTTCAACCGTTAGTTAGAATTTAATGAAAATTTGGGCGGATTTAGTTCATAATGCATTGTTTACATCCTGCAAGTTTTAAAGTCCTGTGATCAAAACTCGCGAGAATGGAGTCGAAAGAACAGCTCGTGCATGACAAAACCTTGCGCATTCATCACGAGAACGAGGATCCATCGCTAACACGTTGGGAACCGCAAATTACACGGTGTCGGAGTGATAGAGCGGTATGAGGAACGATTGACCACCGATCGGGAGCCCAGAAGTGAAGGAGAAAGTATTCCGTACAACAACAAAAATCACAACCGCGTAGTTGGGGCCTGTTGAGGAAAACTGTAATCCGATCATAGTAGTCGTAGGAATATTATGTAAGAAACTTCTAGACTAGTTAAAATATAGTTAGTGTTACTTTGGAGTACAATCTGAACAGACGTCTTTCATTACGCCACTAACTCACAAGAGGTTTTGGGACCCAGTCTGGAAGATGTCGAATTCAAATCCCGGAATCGAAAGGCTTGTCGGTAGGGAAAATTGGAGTACCTGGAAGTTCGCCGTAAAAACGTATCTCGAAGTGGAAGAACTTTGGGATGCAGTCGAACCAGGAAGCAAACCAGATGGAACACTGGAAGATGTTGATCCCGTAAAGGACCGGAAGGCACGTGGCAAGATCATACTGTTTTTGGAGCCGGAAAACTATTACCATGTTCGAGACACAACCACAGCTCGGGAAGCTTGGACGAAGCTGAACAACGCGTTCTAGGAAGGTGGACTCACGCGAGAAGTTGGCCTGCTTTACAAGCTCATCAGAACCGACCTGGAATCTTGTGGGACCATGGAAAGTTACGCGAACCGTATGATTTCAACATGCCACCAATTAAACGAAATTGGATTGGCCGGGCTACCGGAACGGTACCAACCGATGGTGATGGCGCTCAAGAACTCGGGAACGGCCATAACGGAAGATTCGGTGAAAACGATTCTGTTACAAGAAGAGTCGTTGCCAAGTGAAAAAACAGCTTTCGTTGCTAAGGGAAAAACAGCGACACACGTGGTGGTAACCATAGCAACAGCAAACAGAAGCAGAATTTTTCGCAGCAAAAGGGTCCGAGATGCCGAAAATGCAATAAGTATGGACACGTTGCAAAGTGCTGTCCCGAAAATCGTCAAGGTAAAAGAGCGGATGCATTTTGTACGGTTCTGTCCACCATCCAAGCATCAGGGGAGAACGATTGGTACCTGGATTCGGGAGCCACGCGTCACATGACGAAAAATCAAGCGTTGCTGAAGGATGTTCGATCGTCTAGTGGTGTGGTGGTTGCGGCCAATAAGGAGACAATCCACATCAAAGGTTGTGGATCGAGCACATTGTATCCGGTTTGCCAAAAGGATCCACAAGGCATTGTGGTGAACAACGTGCAGTTGATTCCAGATCTTTCCACCAATCTGCTGTCGGTGGTTCAAATCGTCAAGAAAGGCTACAAGGTTGAGTTTGATAACTGTGGTTGCAAGATTTTTAACCCGGATGGAAAGCTGATTGCTACTGGTGTCATCGAGAATGATCTCTTCAAGTTGGATCAAACCAAATTGTCCGGAAAAGCAATGCTGTGTTCTCCCAGCGCTTCGTTGGAGGTTTGGCACAAACGGATGGGTCACCTGGGTTTCGGTAACATCAAGAAGCTGACCAGCATAGCAACAGGTGTCGAAATCAGCAGCGGCGAGCATCGTGATTGTTCCATTTGTCCGATGGGCAAACAGACTCGTTTACCGTTCGGGAAGTCTGGATCAAGAGCTCGGGAACTATTGGAGGTTATCCATTCCGATATAGCTGGTCCAATGGAGGAGTCATCGCTGAGAGGCAACCGCTATTACATTTCGTTCATTGACGACAAATCACGGCGAATGTGTGTGTACTTTTTGAAGACGAAATCTCAAGATGAAGTCCTCAGCTGTTTCAAGAAGTATCAAGCGTGTGCCGAGCGTCAATGTGGCACGAAAATCAAAATCCTGCGAACAGATAATGGTAAGGAATTCGTTAATAATGGCTTACAAAGTTATCTTCAGGCTACGGGCATCAAGCATCAAACTACCGTCCCGTACACACCGGAACAAAACGGGCTGGCGGAGCGCGCCAACCGAACGATAGTCGAGCGAGCCCGGTGTATGATTTTTGAAGCGAAGTTACCGAAATCGTTCTGGGCTGAGGCTGTTGCTGCTGCGGTTTATCTGGTGAACAGATCCCCCACTAGTGGCCATGCGATGACACCCGAGGAAGCGTGGAGTGGTAAAAAACCAGACCTCTCCCATGTGCGCGTGTTTGGAACAAGGCGATGGTGCAAGTACCCAAACCTAAGCGACGGAAGTGGGACCCGAAAGCTCGGGAATGCGTGCTGACTGGTTTCGAAGAGGATACGAAAGGTTATCGGCTGTTCGATTCGGTCTCGAAATGTTTCCAGATCAGCCGAGACGTGAGTTTCATTGACGAGTGTTCTGGCGAGTGTCCTTTGTCATCGAAACGGAAAGCCACCGTTGTACCATTGGACGAATCGTTCGGTGGTCTCAGTGAGGAAACGACTGTACCTTTAGGAATCAACGCTGCAGGCGATGCTGAGGTTGATGGCGAAAATTCTGATGACGATCAGGATACATCAACAGAAATTATTGAAGATTGTGATAATGTTGAACCAATTCCCTCTACCAGTGCCGATGTGACCGTGCTCCCTCCGCAACAATTCTCAAATCCACCTCGGTCACAGGTGTTGAGGCGCAGCGGTCGGGAGCACAGACTGCCAGGCAAGTACATTGATTATTCTGTCAAATGTAAGGGTTTACCCGTTTCAAAACTTACACAGGCATATTCCGACGTACCGTGCGAGACGAAGGCATCCGATGACGATGTGGAAGCAGTGGAACCGAGGAATTATTCCGAAGCGATGGCATCACCACATGCAAGTTTCTGGAAGCAGGCCATGGCAGATGAACTGAAGGCGATCCATTCCAACGGTACCTGGACACTGGTTGACCTCCCGCCTGGACGCAAACCGATCGGATGCAAGTGGGTGTTCAAAGTTAAGCGAGGACCCACTGGTGAAGTGCTGCGGTACAAAGCACGCCTGGTCGCCCAAGGGTTTAGTCAGCAGTATGGAACTGACTACGACGAAGTGTTTGCTCCGGTCGTTCAGCAAACCACATTCCGAACATTGATGGCAGTTGCAGCGAAGAAAGGCATGGCTGTGAAGCATTACGATGTCAAGACCGCATTTCTCAATGGTGATCTTGAGGCGGAGATTTTCATGCGTCAGCCAAGCGGGTTTGTTCGGAGTGGCAGTGAAGGCAAAGTTTGCAAGCTGAAGCGAAGCTTGTATGGTCTGAAGCAAGCAGCCAGATCCTGGAACCAGAAGCTTCATGACGAGTTGTTGGGCAACGGCTATCACCGGTGTAAGGCAGACATATGTCTTTATCGGAAACATGAAAATGGTCATTGGTGCTACATTTTAGTCTACGTCGATGATCTGGTGATTGCATGCGAGGATCCGTCGATGATCGAGAGGTTGGTCCTTGGACTGCGGAAGGTGTTCGAGATTAGCGACTTGGGTGACATCCGATTCTTTCTTGGCTTGGAGATCGAACGAAACTCGGATGGTGATTATTTCTTGAGTCAACGCAAGTACATCCAGGAAGTTGTGAAATCAAGCGGATTATCCGACGCTAAAGTTTCTAAGATTCCCTTGGATCCTGGGTACATTAAGTTGGAAACTCGTAGTAAGCTTTTGGAAGACAACTCCGACTACCAAAAGTTGATTGGAAAGCTGCTGTACATCGCAATAAACACCCGTCCCGATATTTCGACTGCTGTGTCCATTTTGAGTCGAAAAACGAGTTGCTGTACACAGGAAGACTGGACTGAGATGAAGCGTGTGGTACGATATCTGAAGGGAACCGAAAAATATCGTTTGAGATTGATCAAGCAGGGTGAATCTGGCATCGTCGGATACTCGGACGCTGATTGGGCGGAGAACAGAGAGGACCGTAAATCAAACACCGGATTCGTATTCAAGGTGAATGGAGGTACCGTGAGCTGGGCATGCCGCAAACAGTCGTGTGTGAGCCTGTCGACTGCCGAAGCTGAATTTGTTGCGTTATCTGAGGCGGTTCAAGAGGCACTTTGGCTCAAACTGTTGCTGCAGGAACTCAACGACGAACCCGAGAATTTGGTTATCCTGGAAGACAACCAAAGTTGTCTGAAGATGTTGGCAACGGAGAAGCTGAGTCGGAGAATGAAACATATCGCAGCAAGGTTTCATTTCACGAAGGATTTGATGGAGAAGAAGAGCGTGAGCTGCGTTTACTGTCCGTCTGAGGAAATGGTTGCAGACTTATTAACGAAGCCGCTTCCGAGGATCCGTATGGAAAAGTTAACAATAATGATCGGTCTTACAGTTTAGGAGGAGTGTTGAGGAAAACTGTAATCCGATCATAGTAGTCGTAGGAATATTATGTAAGAAACTTCTAGACTAGTTAAAATATAGTTAGTGTTACTTTGGAGTACAATCTGAACAGACGTCTTTCATTACGCCACTAACTCACAAGAGGGCCTTCAACCGAAACCCGAACGCCTCCATTCGGAATGTCGCTAAGAAGCTTCACCTAAGCCGAAGTTTTGTCCAGAAGGCCAAAACTAAGGCTGAGTTTCGAACGTTCAAGGCACAAAAGGCCCCTAATCGCGACGAGAAGCATAACAAGTCCGTCAAAACCCGTGCGAGGAAGTTGTACCTCAACATGCTGACGAAAGTTGAATGTTGCTTCATGGACGACGAAACATATGTGAAAGCCGACTTCAAACAGATCCCCGCAAATCTGTTTTTCACGGCCAAGAACAAGTTCAGCGTTCCGGAGCATGTCCGCACTCAGAAGATGTCCAAATTTGCGAATAAATTCCTGTTTTATGAAACCATCTGCTCGTGCGGGAAGCGGAGTGCATCTTTCGTGACCCAGGACACGATGAACGGACAGGTGTACATGAAAGAGTGCCTCCAGAAGCGGCTGCCCTGAAGCGGCTCTCCTGAAGGCCCACAACGTCCCAAAAATCTTCAGGCCGGATTTGGCTTCATGCTACTACTCCAAGAACGTGCTGAAGTGGTATGCGGATAATAAGATCAATTTCTTTGCCGAAAATGTTCGACACTCCGGAGCTCCGCCTCCTCGAGAAGTACTGGCCGATTATGAAGCAGCACCTTTTTAAACGACCTAAGGTAATGAAGACAGTCGAGGAACTGAAGAAAGCGTTGCGACGTAACGCTCAGCCGTTACCGCTCGTTTAGATTAACAGTGTAGGGCGTATACAAACAGGAATGATTGACAGATTAAGTTGATAGTAGGAAATGAAAAGAAGAAGGTAAAGGTTAAAAGAGACAGGAAGAGGATTGAAATAGAGGAAAACGTGAAATTGATCGCAGAAAGTATAAAATTTACAGATAGTTCTAAATCTATAGAGAAAACTGGTATTTTAGTCATTCCACTACTTGGATACTGGTGGTCAAGTGAATATTATCGGGTTTGAATAAGCCGTAAGTACTCTGAATAGTTATTTAAACAACATACTTTATTAAAATTCACCTTTCTGGAAATATAGGTTAGAGAGAAGCTTGATACCGAGTTTCGGGGAAAATTTCCCATATTTGATCAAATCAAACTTATAGCATAGTATTCGCTGAAATTGTTCTACAATATTGGCTGAGTAAGCCGGGAGAATATTGTGAGTACGACTAACATAAAACTTGAACCAAGCATTGTAAAATATGGTAATCATAAATTGTAGGTTAGAGCAAGATTCACGAGCGATCTGAAAATCTAACGTTGTGCGTCAAAAGTGAGGACAACGCCACTAAAGTTGTAAGTTACAACCTAAAACCTTTATTGAATTTACTCTAATGAATCTAACTTTCCTAAAAAACCACAGCTTAAAAGCAACAATAAAATTGTTCAGCTATACGGAAGTGGCGTTTCATTCCACCGCGACAACAGAAAGTATGGATGCACAGGTTACGCAGAATCTTATGGCCGGGGTTAAGGCCAAGGTGTAAAATGGTAAAATGAAGTTTAATAGTTATTTTTCAATCCCTGAAAATTTTATGGCAATCGGATGAAAGCTCGAATTTTCCGAATTAATTTTGTGTGTGGCAATTTCATCGTGGACACCCTTTACGCAATGCGTTTGCGCTGGAAGATTAATGCCTGAACTTCTTAAATCGAATCATCGCCGCTGGCGTTCACATCTTATGCCAATGACGTTGAAATATTGGGAACTCATGATTATTGGAGTAAAGGCTGGATTTGGGGTGTACATTCTTAAACATTTTTAAATTACACCAATTCTCAACGAAATCGATTTTTGATTTCCGAACAACACTGTAATAGCTTCCCATTCTTTAAAACGCCACAACATTCCGTTCTCCTTTGACAAGATCCCCGGGGTTTGTTTGTGCCTATCGGAAAGAACATATACACATCTATACATTTGTATGAATTGATGGAATGAAGTTGCAGTTTAAAAATAGGCAGCTCCCCAGCATCACACACCCATTATGCAGTTGCATCAGCTGAACCAACCTGCTAGAGATACGTAGCTAATTCAACCTACTTCGGTTGCTGGTATTTTTGTTTTTTATTCGGATTCAACGTTAAGCTATTTAGAGGGGATCCCTGCTCGCTGACATGCATTCCGGCCGGCTAGCTCCCAATGGCAATAAATCTATAAAGCGCACGATCCAATTTTCAATCTCGCCCCGATCGACAAGTCTCCCATATTTCATTAAATGGATCAAGCAATAACAACACATATTTCTGATCAACATTTGGCCGGCCATTCATCTTAGCGTTAGAAGCAGCTTAGTTGAGGGTGCAAGATGTAGTCTCCAAGTTGTTTTCGAGTTCTATGGATACATACATACATAGTAAGAAGATACACAGATACACTAACCCAACATGATTGAATGACTCAACCGACGATCGGATTTGCGTACACGGCTGCGGCGATTCCACACTTGAGATAAACTATGAAGCCGACCATCTGTCAATTGCCGCCGGCCCAACTCGAGTAATGTCTGTGGACGTGCCCCTCCAAGGAGTCACGATGAATGTCACGGTCGAGGATGCATGGATGGTGAGATTTAACGATCGACTCAATTTGGCACTCGATCGCGTTGCTTCGCGAATTTACGATAGATTTTGTTGAACGTTGAACAACAATTGTCCCTAAAGCAAAAAGATCTGTTTTGAATGTTAAATAGGATTTAAATGAGGCTTCAAGTTGCAAAAATATAAAAAAACCAACCAGATGGTCTACATAATACCTTACATGTGCTCGTCTTTTGAAGTTCCACTTCATAAGACCTTTCTCCCGCAAAGCGGTCGGAAACTGAAGCTGTTAATCTTCGACCTTCACCTGTTTCGGAATCTGAACTAGGAAGTGGAGTCGGTGTATATTCTTACAAATAAAAACCCTCCCCACGGAAGGCCACACTCAATCTCGTCGTATCAAGCCTTTAGCAAAAATAAAGAAAAAAAACCCAAAAGCACCTCCAATAGCCAACAATCTCAGACTCGGAGCCAAGTGACCAATTTTTGTACCATAAAAGGAAATGCGCCCTCCTCCTGTTTTTTCTTAATGCGCTGCTGCTACTTCACCACAACTGAATGAGTTGGGGCTTAAGGGTCGCTGTTGTTTAAGGTCTGTCTCATTCGTGTGATGATGATGATGATGCACGGAATGGCGGCAGTTTTGATCCACGTTCGGATCAATAACCGCCAATTGCCCAGGAGAATGGAGAGTAAAGTTTCACTGCAACATGTGCGCCTGTGTTCTTAAACTTGGGTAAGGTCAGTGATGGTGTAATTTCATATTTGTGTCAAGCAGAAAGTTCAAAATGCTGACGAATTGAGACTAAAACCTTCAAGTGAACGAATATGGAACGAATTTACAATCTTATTATACCATAAAAGCAATAACCTTTTAAGATAGTCAACTTTTCAAGTAGTTCAAGTCAATTTTTAATAGAGATGTACCGAATAGTGGTATTCGGCGAACGGCCGAATACCGAATATTGACCTTTTCAACTATTCGGCCAAACGAATATTCGGCCGAATATTCGGCCGAATATTCGGTCGAATATTCTATAGAGTTTTCAATGAAAAAACCTTTAGCGATTATTTCAATGCTTTCTATTTCTTCCATATAAATTACCATCATGTTTTAATTCGATTATTTTCAACCAGATGATATTATCGGATGATGTATTACAAGATATTTTTTAAGAAGGGGTCTTTCTGATTTTTAAAATGTCTCCAATAACTGAAAAGACATCAGATGACTAGTCGTTTCGAGGGCGTTTATCACCAAAGTTATTGCGTTCCTGTGAAATCTGGGATAAAACATGTCGAAACAGGTGCCAAGCTATTTGAAATTGCTTCTCTGATATTGAATTAGATGAAGGTCGAATGTGAGCAATTTGTTGAAAAGATAGACTATCTTAAACTTTAAGCATACCATAATTTCAACCACACGTATTCAGACGGTCAGGCAATCAGAACGATTTTTGAAAAAAAAATTAAAATTAAAATGGGCAAAATTTATGTATTACTAAGAAATTTTTGAAAAATTGAACACAAAATCTTAATAATTTTAAAGAATAATTTGAGTTTTTTATTCGATTTAGAAAATAATCTAAAGCAAACCTCGGAAAGAATTAAGCAATATCTGGACATCCCGTCCAGATTTGACTTAACTGGGTTCTTTACTGGTTTTATGGGCAAGCCTGAATATATCCAGAAAATTTGGAATAAACTATAATCAAAGAATAAAGCGATACCGTTCAGCATTCCCCTGTACGATTTACAGTGAAATATACGCGGATACACCTTAGATGTTTTGCTGAAACCATAAGTTTTTAATGATTGTGTACTTTTACAACATTACTTTTGAATATTTTATAAATTATCAAAAATTATTTGAAAAATTTACAAGTCTGTAGTAGATATTCGGCCTATTCGGCCTATTCGGCCGAATACTTCGTTCAACTATTCGGTGAGCCGAATATTCGGCTTAACGGTTTTTCGGCGATATTCGGCGCCGAATATTCGGCTGACCGAATATTCGGTACATCTCTAATTTTTAATATACCTACTGTTCCTATTAAAACCGTATAGGTAAAAATAGCAAGGTGGCAAGCTAGTTTCTATTTTTAAATTTCCGATTTTTCGATTGAGATTTAATGATATTTGACCAAAAAATAAGCTATTTTCATAAAATTTGAACGTAAATTTTCAGTAATCGAATTTTAAAATTGAAAAAAAAATTTCAGAGAACAGTGATGTTTGATGGGATTTCTACAGAAAATTGCAGTATTTGCCGAATGAAATAGAAAAGGATAAGCTTATAATTCTAGTTATCATAACCTTAGTTTTATACTTCGAATTCTTGTCAAAATGTTTACTAGAGCTTTATGTAAAAAATGTAACTCAGTATCATTTACGAGGAAGCAACTAATGAGACAAGAATAAAAAAAAATAGATCGAAATATAGTTGAAAGATGCAGTCAAGTGACAGACCTAGGAATCTTATTGGACTCTAAACTAACCTTTGTTGTCCATTTCAATAATATTATCTACAAGGCCATGGCCGTAGGAACGGCGGGGGGGGGGGTTTGGGTTTTACCCCCCCCCCATGAGGGTTCATCAAAAGCAAGCGAGGTGTTATACTCTATACCAAAAATTTAGTTTTTTTTTTCTTAATTTTGATGATGGTTGTAAATTTATTCGATAGTAACAATCTTAACTCAAAACTGATTTTGAAACCTCGAAATTAATCCCAGGCTCAGAATCCAGCTACATATTTTCAAAACTTTCTCACTTATGGATAGTCATTAATTTAATGATACTAAATTTTATTCTGGTTTTTTACAATCGAAATAAAAATTGTATTTGTATTTTGGATTATGTATCCAGGATTCTTGTTTTGGTTCGGATCATCATTAAAAATTGAAATAAAAAACTGTGTTTGAAAAAGTATTTTAAATTTTGTTTTACATATCCTTCAAAATTTTTTTTAATGATTTTAGAAACTTAAACGCATTTTTTTACATATAGTCAATATTTTTTCCGAATATGAAAAAAAATATTGTTTTTGAAGGTCAGTTATTTTTTTGTCATATTCAGATTCGAAGTTCATGAACTTAATTCTTATGTTAAATTCAAACGTAACAAAGTTTTAAATTAGGGATATAGATTCATCTTTCGAAATTTTCATTTTATATTTAGATTTGCAAATCTAATAAGAAGTACATAATTGAAATAAAGAATAATCATTGAAACCTAAAACATCTGAATTATTATTATTATGGATTCATGTTTGAGGACTCCGAAACTGATTTCAGTTTTTTGGCTCAAATGCAGAAATCGTTGTTATGTACATTTCAGAAAACGCATTGAAATTCCAATACAGATTGAAAATTCAAATCTTAAATTCAAGTTTAAAATTTAGATTCAGATACAACTCGTAAATGAGATCCACAAACAAAATAAAATGATCAAGATGACTATTTAGGTAAGGGTTTTAATTGCAAGAGATTGCAGGATAATAATTCTGATTGTAAGTTCGATTTGAGAATTTAACCAAAGTCAGTTGGTTTGCACAATTCAGCTGAAAATGTTAAAAAAAATAACAGAATTGTAGTTCACTATGCAATAAAAATCCATCCTCAGGAATTAATTTTTAATGAAAATTAATTGATGTTAAAGAAACATGTATCTTTTCTTCAAAAAATTTCGGGGAATTCCATGTTTTGGCGTATTCTTGAACATTATTAATTTTGCAGTAGGTATTTGAAAGAACCAAATCTCAAACTAAAAACCAAAGAAAAAAACGCAAAATTTTAATGTTTTAATTTTATTTTTGAAAATTGTATTTATTTTTAGAATTTTGTTTCGGAATTGAAGGCTTCCTTTAGAAAAAAAATATTGTAAGTTCAAATCAAATAAGCAAAATATAGCTGGCCAGATTACCCGGTTTTAATCGCACTTGCTCGGATATTTTATATAAAAAAAAAATAGGAAAAGGTTCGGCGGCCCAAATTTTGTTGAAAAAAACTATTTTTGTTCGGATTCATTATTATTTAATTGGAAAATAGAAAAAAAGAATGCATCGTTATAATATTAAATTTTGTTGCCCAAAACAATAATAAACAATTTTTAGGACACTGAAATTTTTTTTCCTTGATTTTTGTTGAATAGTTCTTGGATTTTTGTCAAATTTTCCCGAATAAATATTGACCGAATTTTGGTTTGAAAATTTTGAAATAGAATGTCCGAATTTTGCCAGTTTTTAAATAAAATAGCCCGGATTAACCTGGCTAGGATACGCGTGGGAGAACTTCTGGCAATCGTAAGCTAAGTTCACCAGATTTTTATGCAAACTTAAGATTTGAACCATCGATGAAAGTAAGTTTCCTATTTTGGTGCTAAAGGATTCTTTACGCACATCCTTATCATAATTTGAAAGATTTTAGGATGTATTTTCGAAGGTTTCCATTTTACACGAAAAACAGTTTCTATTTAACTAGAGAAACGAACTAAAAAATGAATAATCATATACTTAGTATTTAAAAATAAAAAGTATGTTGATTTTTTTTTCAATTCAAGATTGTTTGAACAAAAATGTTATAGAAAAAAATAGATCACCAAAACCCCCCCCCCCCCCCCCCCCCCCCCCATGAGTCAGCTCTTCCTACGGCCCTGTACAAGGCAAGTATTATGCTTGGTTTTATCAAAAGCTTTAGTCTGCAATTTAATGATCCCTAAAAAATAAAAACTTTGTATGTAGCTTATGTTAGGCCCCTCCTTGAATACTGCAGTGTAGTGTGGTCTCCATACCAAAAAGTTCACATAAATCGTTTTGAGTCAGTACGAAAGCAATTCCTGTTGTTTGCCTTGCTAGGCTAGGCTGGACGACTTAACCCCTTCCATCATATGAATCTCGATGCATGCTTATTAATTTAGATACACTGAAAAAACGAAGGGAGTTTGCAATGATAGACTTCATAAATGATATTGTGGCTCAAAAAGTGAATGCTTCTGAAATTTTTAGAAAATCTCAACTTTTATGCTCCTACTAGATCTTTAAGAAACAGAAATTTATTTTACATCAACAATCACAGAATAAATTATGTCAAAAATGTACCTATTAACAGAACGATGGCATGCTATAATATGTATTATGAAACTCTAGATGTGACAATGAACAAAAGTAAACTCAAAAAACAATTCTTCCGGATTTATTAGACATAAAGTTATAAACGTATTTGTAAATGAAACGGCCTACAACTGATTGACGACAATTCATAAATAAATAAATTCTTGTCAAAAATTGTAACCTTCTTTTCAGTCTTTCACACCAACTTTGCTTTTTATAAGGTGAAATTCTTATAAAGAGGTTAATCACCGTAATGTATGTTCGTTATTTAATTTATTGACTTCACCGGTGAAAAGTGATGTCCTTTTAAGTAGGGAAATGAAAATGAGCAGATAGAATTTATTTAGAACCATTAATATAACATCGAAAATGTTGTACAGCACGGGCCAACTACTATAACTTATACCCGCTCATTTTCACCATATTTCATTTCTTTCTATCTTTCTTCTAACTTTCTATCCATCTATAAAATTTCATAATCTTAGAATTTCCTTACTAAAAAGGACATCGCTTTTCACCGATAAACCTGATAAATTAAATCACAGAAATCCTTAACATGGTTTTGATATGATGCATGGCCGTAGGAACGGGGGGGGGGGGGGGGGGTTTGGGGGTTAAACCCCCCCCCCCCCCCCCCCCCCATGACGATCCAAAAAACCAAGCGAATTCTACTCTTCACTTAAAATTTTATATTCAGAAAAATTATGATAATAGAGTAAGGTTAATCAAGAGGAACAATCTAGACTCAAAACCAACGCCAAAACCTCAAAAACCTATCCCAAGTCCAAAATTTTGCTACACTTATTCAAAATTTTCTCTTTTGTTCATAGAAATTCAGGTCTGAATAATAAATTTTAAATTAAATTTAATCCATTTCACAGGTTCTGATTCCATAACTTCCATAACCAAAAATGTATTCCTATTTTCGTTTTTTGGATTCTTTATCCAATTCAGAATTCTTGATTTTAAGTTCGAATAATCATAAGAAATTAGAAATGAAAGGCTGCTTTGAAATCCTAGTTCAAATTTGGTTTTGCATTTGATATCAAATTTCAATCATGTTTTTCGAGATCACATGCATTTTCAATATTTTGATAATATTTTTCCAAAAATGAAAAAGAGAAATTTTGTTTTATATTCAAATTCGAAATTTTAAAACTTGATTCTTGCACAAAATTCAAACATTTAAACCTTCGAAATGGCATTCCAAAATTGAAAACTGAGATTCAGATCATTGTAAGTTCATATTTTAATTCTGATTCACAATACGGATTTAAAATAAACAATTTAAATAGTGAATTCAGATTTAACCTGAACTACAGAGTTTTAAATAAAAGCCTCATGAAAGAGGGCTCTCAAAGTTGGCTCATAAAACAGTGATCTGGAATAAAATTCGGAAATCGTATTTTTTGTACATTTCAGAAATCGTATGGAAATTCGGATAAAGATTTAAAACGCAATTTTAAGTTCAGGTTCAGAATTCAGATTCAGAATTCAGATTTAAAATTCAGGAAACGATTTAGCTTGTAAATAAATTTTACAATCAACATATAATTGTTGAGGAATTCATGAGATCATGAACTTAAAACATTGCGGACCAAATACGAGATATCTCGTTTTTTTTTGCTTGCCAACAGTGTGCTACACTTTGAAGTATAACTCGAATGGACTGAAATTAATTGTTAAACTTTATTCTACAAAATTGAACACAACATTTGCCGTAACTTAAAAATGCTAAATTTGTAAAATTTAGTTCAGGAGTTTTTTCCATATAGAATGCCGAATTTCTGTGTTTCTAGCCATAGTTTTCTTCGCGGTCCTTAATGTGTTAAGATTGCTTGTCAATTCAATTCCCAGATTTCAAATTTTTTAATCGAAATTAGTTTGTAAACACAATTCAGCTGAAAATCACAAATAATAGGTAGAATTTGAGTTTTTTGTCCGAAAAACCCAAATTTTATTAAAAAATGATCCACATGATTTTTATTATGGATTCTTTATGAACAATATTTGCTATTAAAGAATCATCTTCACCTGAAAAATCTGCATAAAATTCTATATTTTCCCGGTGTATTGATTAACATTATTTACACATTAGAGACACCAAAATTTGACGTTTTATGTTTCAAAAAGCAATTGGCAAAATTCTACTTATTTCATGTATTTGAGTAACGAGAAGTGTTGTGTTAAATTTTGTAGAATGAGGTTTCAATATTCAATTTTATAACATTTGAATTGGGAGGGTGAAAACGTATCGTTAATCCTTGTTAGTTATACAAAAAAAATTAATTATGGTTTCTAATGGAGCATACTAGCGGCAAGTGAAAAAACGAGATATCTCGTATTTGGTTCGCAATGTGTTAATATTTCAGTTCTATAGCAAAATTTCAAACAAAAATAATTAATTTAGTTCAAGTTAGCATCGAGCAAATTTTACCCGAAAATCTGATGATTTCTATCACTAACTATTTTATTTGAAAATATTTTTGTCAAAGGTTAAAATATTTGATTTGCAAAATAGTTTGAAAGATTGGGCTTGTTTGATTTGAGTAAGAATAAGTTTTTTTTGAGAAAGAAAATCTCCTAAAAAAAGCTTTTCTTATGCCCAAATCAACTTTGTTTGATTTACCAGACTATTAAAAAAAATTTAAACATGTTAAACATCGAAGAAAGCAAATTTAGCATACCTTTTAGGTTTCAAAGTAACGATTTAATACGAAAACTTTTCTTATAAAAGTAATTATAAATGAATAATCATATAGTTACAAACATAATTTGTTTTAATATTTTTTTGTTTTCATGCATTATTGGGCAAAAAATCATAGGACAAAATCAGTCACCAAAACCCCCCCCATGAGTCGGTTCTTCCTACGGCCCTGATATGATGCCATGTAATATTTTTACTTCTCTCATACTGAATTTTACTATCGAGTTCTGGTTCTGAATTCTGGGATTTTTAATATATTTCAAGAATTTCGGATTGAGTAAATGATGTATAATTCAAAACTTAAATTTAAGTTTGGATTCATAATACGAATTTCAAATTTCATTGATGCTTAGCTCCGGAGCCACATATCAAGTTTGATGTTAATTGCTGATTGGCGTTTTAATTTTTTTCTCTGCAATTCTGAGAACAGATTCCGCGAAATATTATTGGGCATTGTAAATTTTTTCGTCGATTCTTAACCAAAAAAATTAATTAGATTTTTGTTGGATATATTTGCTATATATATTTTTTTAGAATACCTTTTAAGAACCTGAGTGTCAAGTGCGGCATTATGAATTTGACTATTTAGTCTGAATATTAAGTCTGAGTATAAATTTACAGTGCGACCTCAAAAATAAATATATTTCTATTCGAATTTTACACATGAAATCTTAATCCAAATTGAAAAAAATATTCTTATATGAAATTTGCTTTTTAAATTCTGCTTCGAAAATTCCAATCGTGATATTTCGTCTCTATGTCTACTATAGGCTCGTTCGTTTGGTCGTGTGAGGTCCATCTTGTCGCTAGACCGAATTTCATAGACTTCCTTCGGGCCCGAGGAAAACCACCCTATGTTCCGGTGAGAATTACCGGGGTATCTCTATATTGAATTGCTTGGCAAAGGTTTTCGATCTCTTGGTATTCAAGGTAATGAGCACTGTTTTTTCACACACTATCGCAGAATGTCAACATGGTTTTCGCAAAAAGAGGTCAACTTTATCAAATTTAATGGTGTAAACCTTCGTCAGCAGCTGTCTCGTAAATAAGAAGCAAGTGAATGCAATATACGTGAATTTTACCAAGGCGTTCGATCGGCTTCCCCACAACCTCCTGATCGACAAACTGGACGAAATGGGTTTCCCAACTTGGCTGGTAAAATGGCTCGGGTCATATCATATCAGAATTGCTTTCGTCAGACAGAGCCACATCAAATCTCAACATTGTTGTCTCACACTGTTCCTTCTAGCGTACCCCAAGGGAGCTATCTGGGTCCTCTACTGTTTAATTTATTCACTTTCAACTAATTAGTTCTGAATTAGTGTTTTATACAGACGATCTGAAAATCTACCGCTCAATAGCGCATTACACAGACTGCTTGTTACTTCAGCGAGGCCTCCATAAGCTTATGCTCTGGTGCCAAGTGAAGGCAATGGAAGTCAACCTAAAAAAATGTAAGATTCTTACGTTTACCAGGAGCAGGGTTGAGATTACTCATCTGCCAAAGGTGATAACGTGTCTCTTGAAAAAGTTGAATCAGTGATCTTGGTGTGATTCTGGATAAATCTCTGACATTCAAGGAGCATTTAGCTGTAATCTTGGCCAAAGCAAAAACTGTGTTGGGATTTTTGGTAAGGAACACCAAAGGATTCAGTGACATTACCACTCTCAAAGTATTATACTGCTCACTCGTTCGCTGCGGTTTGGAGTACAATATCGAAATATGGGCAACAAACTCATTTAGCGGGATGGAACCACTTGAGTCAGTCCAGAAGCGGTTCCAGCGATATGCGCTTCTGATGTTTAATCTTGAACATCGAACGTGCTGTTCTACTTCGTCGTTTGTTTATATTCGACATCTGATCATATCCGTGAATATAGATGACCCATTCCAAGCACCCCTCAACTGGAGAACCGATTTTTATTTTTCATTATCCAAAAATAAATTACATAGCGTTAGAAAGTTTATTTCTTGAGTGTCATTTTCCATTAAAAGATTTTCAGCTACCTTTCTCTAGAATTGAGTATGTTAACGTTGAAATTTAAAAATTTTAGTATCAAATTAAATTGATTTTTGCAAATATTCTTTATTTATAACATAACTTTATTAAAAATCTAGCTAAGTCAAAAAATATTATTACAAAATGATGGTAGAAAAGCCATCTTTTAAGCATTTTATAAGATAAATAACAGTCACTGCAAGTTTACGCTCTAGAATCGTTGATTAAGCTATCTATTTTTAAGCGTTGTGACATCACGAAAAATCTACTGTTTTTAAATTTATGATTTACTGAAATTTCACATATTGTCAAAAATTCGAGGTCTCTTCAAACTTTTTGAGTGGAATTTAATGCAATTTTTAGATTGAAAATCGGTTTAGCAGGTTGTGAGTTGCACCCGGGTAAAGAAAGCGTTGTGACGTCACGAAAATTTATTTTCTTTTTTTCAAAGACGTTCAAGACTTTTTACTTCAACACTATGATAGTAGGTATTTCTTCAATACAAGTTCAACACAACAATGTGCTTCAATGAACGAATTCAATTATCAAGTTTTTATAGAAACTAATTTTTTTGCATTAACTCAGTTGTTTTCAAACATTTCTAATCTATATATATAAAAAGTAATTTCTGTATGTTTGTTTGTTTGTTTGTTTGTTTGTTTGTTTGTTTGTTTGTTTGTCCTCTATAGACTCAGCCGTCTTGAAAGCTAGAGAGCTGAAATTTGGCATGGATGCTCATTAGGACCAGGAATGATGAAAAATGTTTTTAGATTTTCGGATGACCCCTTCTGAAGGGGGTCGTCCATAGACGACAAATATTGTTTTCGCGATATTGACGTTACTTTTTGTCGGATCGTGTTGAAAATTTGCACATGAGTGTTTTAAAAGACGAGAAATCGATTTCAGGTGTCGAATTTTGTGTAAGGGGTCAGCCAAAGGGGTCGTCCATATTAACTGTTTGCTGTTTTTGCGATATTGACGTTATTATACATCGTATTCATATGAAAATTGGTACATGATAGTTTTGAGTGACGTACAATCGATTTGAGGTATCAAATTCAGTGTAAGGGGCCGGCAAAAGGGGTCGTCCATATTAAATTTTCAGTATCTTAGTGATATTGACGTTTTTATACATCAGATTGGGATGAAAATTTGCACATAAGAGTTATTAGGGACAAACAACTGATTTCACTTATCCAAACAAAAATCAGGGGTCGGCCAAAGGGGTCGTCCATATTAACTATTCACTGTTGATGCGATATTGTCGTTATTATGCATCGGATTCAGACGAAAATTGGTACACGAGAGCTTTGAGAGATGAGCAATGGATTTCAGGTATTAAATTCAGTGTAAGGGGCCGGCAAAAGAGGTCGACCATATAAACCTTTTAAGATTTTTGCATTATCGTCGTTATTATACATTGGATTAGGATGAAAATTTGCACACGGTAGTTTTCAGGGACGGGCAATCGATTTCAGATGTCAAATGTTCGGCCAGGGGTCGACAAAAGGAGTCGTCCATATAAATTAATTTTTCACTATTTTTAGCAATATTGACGTTATTATACAATGGATTGCTTTGAAAATTGGCACACGGGAGTTTCGAGGGAAGGGCAATCGATTTCAGATATCAAAGATTATATAAGAGCCCCGAAATGGGTTTAGCTTTTTGGCAATAATTAGGTTGTTATGCAATGATTCAGTCGAAATTTATACACGTGGTTTTTTGGCACGGTCAATTGATTACTGATTTCAAATTTAGTAGCAGATTACAGACAAAGTGATTATCCAATATTTTCGCAATTATTACTTAACAATGAATTCAGAATGCATCTGGAAAATGCTTGGCAATTGACTTTCATACAAACTGTTTATGACATACTCCAAGTTGAAAGCGAAACGGAGTTCGTATGGGATCAGCTAGTAAAACATATAAAACAGCGCTTAAAAACGCTTGATTCAAGAATACAAACTATCAAGAATAACAAACTATCGAACAAATGAAATCCTCATCGATTTTGTAAAAGAATATTTGTGAATTATAAATCAGGTAGTTATCTGTGATTTGAATAAAAATCTTGCAAAAGATCGAGTTCTTCATATATTTATGTTAGAATGAAAAACACCGCTAGTAGCTTCTATTTCTTTCTGGCATTATGTTCAAACAAAATATGTTCCATGAAATAAATGTAATGAGATTCAAAAAATTCTTTGAGAATGGTAAATTTAATAGATTAACTTTTTTTTATTAAAAAATTCATGAGATATTCATAGACAATTAATAAATAAAATTAATTAAATTATTTTAATAAAAAACTGCCCTTATTGAAATTTCCACCTCAAAGAATGTCACTAGAAAATCCAAATCGAACCCCGTGTTCACATAAAATCTCACAAAAGAGACTTTGAACTGAATTACAAAATTAAATAAATTCAAATATGTACTAGCACAAGGTCTGCAAAATTTGGGCCAGATTATTCTAAGGAAAGGGGTTGCGCAACGCACCTGAAGTTTGTATGGAATTATGTAGATTTTCTTCGGCATGATAAAAAAACCGTTTTCCGTCAATAATTTAGATATTTATCAACCAATTTTTCTTTTAATTTGAGTATTTTAAAGCTTTGATTATGACAATATTTCATCTGCGGAACGCGTTTCGATTAGAGTTATCATAAAGCAGCTATAACGTTCAAAATTAGCGCCGATTAACGATCATTCAGGCAGGTATTTTTTGTATTTGACCCATCAGAAGCTAATTTTTGAAACTCAAAAATCTTTTTAGCTAAACCATTTGTTGTGGAACGGTTTTATTTGTTGCCATAAAATAAGAGCCACCCCAGCGACTAAACGGGAGGTGAGTTCTCTCCCGAGAACTCACTCTCTCAAACCAACGATCGTGTGATCGTGTTGATCCAAAACCGAGTTGTTTTGCCAGCCAGCCAGCATAAACCAATAAAAGTTAGTTCGCACAAACCTCCAAACGATCAACATCTCGGCTACAATTATTTCCCCGTTCGGACGGTATTTTAAGTTAATTGGGAATAAAAGTTAAAGTTCCTCCCAAATCGGTCGGTGTTATTACTAACGGAAGAAAAATTCATCTGTGATCAATATCACAGTACCACAAGAAGAGATTCTGTGATAAACTGTGTTGGGTAGCCTTAATTGCACCCAAATTAAGAACTGTGGCGAAGAAGTTGTGCTGTTTTTTGAAGTGTTCCCCGGTCGTTCCCAAGAGTGTTAATTACAGTCCACTCTTTCGAACTTTTTACTTGGGACGATCCGGAACACCATTTTTGAAATGGGATCTTGAGATAAACTATTTGTCATAATGAAAGTTTTGTGAATGACTATAATTAAAACAAATCAGCTGATAAGGACTTCAGAAATTGATGCATAACTTGGTTTTCATGTCTTTCCAAACCCAATTTCTCATAATTCCATACAAATTTTAGGCTCATTGTGCCCTATTTCCTTGGGCCAATCCCCAAATTTGACACTGGACTTTGTGTTAGGCCTAGGATCTATTTAAGCTTGCAACTTATAAGATTTTCATTAGTTAACTGATTTAGGCACTCTAGTGTCGATTAACTAACTTTGAAAAGATCGAAGGCTTTGAAATTATCATTTATTTTTCCATTCCTTTGCAATTAAAGATAAAAAAGACTCAGAAACACGTTTCAACGATTTTACGAATAAATATTTCCTAGTTTTAGTTTTGTCCTAAATAATATTCACATGATCGCACAAAAAACTTCGAATAAAATTGATGTGAGCAGTGTTGCAAACCTTATCTGCTTATATGGGCCTTTGAGATTTAATTCCTTTTATTTTTTGGGAATAAATGGATCGATTTCATCACCAAATCACTTTATTTATTAAGTTTTTAAGCATTTTAAGTAAATTTAGCATCAATTTTAAGATTATACTTTGATTTATTTCATGTAGCTAACCATAAAATTTCGTGGCGTCACAACGCTTTGCAAACCCCTGCTTAAAAAAAATGGTGCGTTGTGACGTCACGAAACTGAATCGCTCTAAAAAAAATTGAAATCAAAATTTGAAAAAATAAAAAAACAGCGATTTGTTGGTTGTAATGAATCGATACTTTCCTGAAATTTTCATAAAATTTGATCAAATAGAAGAGCAGAAAAATGCGGCGTTGTAAAAAAAACTGAAAAGTGGAAAAAGAGGCGCGTTGTGACGTCACGATTCCTTTTGTTTATATTTTGTTTACTCTTTATTCTATATAAATACTTTTAGTTTCAAATTGTAGAGAATTAAATTTTGACCTTATAAAGTACAATTTTTAACAATGTGCGATATGACCTGTAAAACTTACATACAATATACCAAAAAATTGTTTTGCAAACGTTGTGACGTCACGCTGGAATGGGTCAGATAGATATGATGTTCCATCTCGTTCTCTTAGTAGTTTCGAGCCACTAAGATTAAACAATAATGGAGGAAGCGAATTTTATAAATTAAAGTAAGTCTGTATGATATTGAGTTATCGAAGATCGCGAACAATAAATAATTAAATAAATACATAATTTTTATTTATTTATTTAAAATAAATGAATACATAATTTTTTTTAAATGAGATCCTGATGAAGTTTAATAAGATTCATTTTCTGATCATAGTTTTCGAGATGTGAATAAATTCAAAAAACAATCTGATTTCAACGTATAAATTCATATCGCAACTCATAAGTCACAAAAATTTTAACTGTTTTCACTAATTTCTTATAACAAAAAATTATTTCTTCATCCAAATTTTAAGTCTATTTTTTCCAGAGATTGGTAAAGATAGTGCACTATTGTACAAAATATAAAATTCTTCTATCAACAGTTCAGAGCAAATGTATGCGCCGAGCTCAAAAATCCAGAGTTTCAAGAAATTCCCAAGTTTTCCCTGCATTATACTCATGAAATTAAAATTCCGATTTTTTTCGCTAATCTCGAATGGTTTCCCATCCTGAAATATACGACTAGGGATTAAAAAATTCGTAAAAAAAATTTCATCATGATGAAATTAATGAACTTAAGGATTCAATAGTTTTTTGTATTAGAAAAACAATCTATAAAGGATTGTCTCGGGTTTGATTCGAAACTCCCGGGTTTTTCCTGATCTTTTCGGTTCGTGATTTTATGATTTTTCAGGGTTTAAAAAAATTTGAACTCTTTGAAGTACCTTTAAATAAAATCTAATTGAGCTTAAATTTTTCACAAGGGAGTGTTTTTTGGGAGTTTTTAATGACCGGATGATGAAATTTTTTCCATATAAGTATTGCCACCCCGATGATGGTTAAGAATAGTTAGAATTTCTTATCAGGGACTTGATAAGGATAAAAATTGTTAATTAATAAAATTTTCTATATTTTTGTGCTGTTTAAAGCAATGTAGAGTAAATACATTCTGCATTTTAGAATGTTTTTTTTTTGTCTTTATTAAAGAGATTTTCAGCCTCAGGCTGGTTCACCTCTAAGAATGGTTTAAGTGAAATAGTCCATACATGAAGTCGAATATGTGACGGAAAAATATTGTACTACGTATTTCTATGCGACGATCAATGTTTTTTTTTCTATATTTATCTGGTGTGACTTGAACAATTATGACGTTTAATCGATTGAATAGTACAGCACCACTTTTTTACATTTTGAGTGGTCATGATATTAAAAAAAAATTCAAAAAAATATATTCTTATGTCAGGGCACGGCCGTAGGAACGGGGGGTGTTTTGGGGATTAAACCCCCCCATGAGCGTCTAAAAAATGTTAAGCAAAATGTTCTTCTCTAAACTCGAAATTAAAAAAAAAAATTAAATTCATAATAAAATTTCGATGAACGGTTAAAGTTAATCAAGAGTAACAATCTCGACTCAGAGCTAAAACCAAAACCTTGAAAACTTATCCCAGGTCCAAAATTCTATTAGAGATTTTTCAAAAAATTCTCACTTGTTGATAGAAACTTAAAGACTGTATATGAAAAATGCTATCAAAAGTTATTCACATAATAAGTTGGTGCATGAATTACGGGTATAGTCCTTAGTCTCCAATTTCGAATTTTCAAAAAATTAGTCCAACAAAGGTTGTCTGATTGCCCGAATTTTGGCCGAAAGTTTTTACTTATTTGCAAATTTAAAGAAAAATTAAATTGCGTGATAAAAATTTTGTATTTTGCGTCCAAAACTATTTTTCTTTAACAAAGTTTATCCAAATAAACTGGCTGATGTGTTTCGATGAAAACAAACTTTCGAGTTTTTTCTTCTTGGTTTTAATTGAAGAATTTCTAAACTTGCCTGGATATTTCCCAGATGTTGGGTTGTAAACTTTGAAATCGGATGTCCGGATTTTGCAAGGTTTATAGATAAAATAGCCCAGATTTTTCCAGCCCTGATAAGTGCGGAAAAATATCTGGTGAGCTAAAGTTTGTATAAATTCCGATGCTCTGGTACCAATTTTTTTTTCATAAATCTGAATTTTTTGTCTGTGAGCGGATTGTGGAATCTGAATAAAATTCATCATTCAGGAATATTAAAAAAAATATTTAAAATAACAAACCATTTCTAAAATTTGGATTTGAAATTTTTACTCTTAATTCTTATACTGAATTGAAACTTTAAAAAGTTCCATAATGGTGATCCAGAAATGAAATATGACAGTTTCATCATTCGGAATTTTCAGTCAGGATAGGAATAAAAAAATTGTATTCAGGTTCAAAAAGCAGAATACAGATTCGGAATTAAAATTGAAAATTTGCCAAAACAAAACACAAACAGATTTGAACCCAAAAAAGTTTTTTTTTTCAAATAAAGCCTTTAAAATTCCTCATTATTTTTTTTTTAAATTAAAAAAACTTATTTTCGATAGTAATGATTTGAAATGAATGACTATCAATATAAAAAAAAACTTAAACTAGAACAATGAGATACTTTCAGTACCATTCTATTTCACTATTCTTTATTTATGCATTTTTCAAGCAAAAATGTGCTAGGAAAAAAAAATACCACCAAAACCCCCGCTAATGAGGCAGTTCTTCCTACGGCCCTGTGTCAAGGTGGTTAGCGGGTTTCCATTTTCAAATTTTCTTTTTTCCCGGGTTTCCTTTGTGAGATTTTATGTTTTTTACGGTTTTAGAATGCACTGTTTAAAACCTTTTACAAGATTTATTGACCGACAAATAGACACTTTTATAATATTTTTCAGTGAAAGTGTGTGAAAACTGAAAATATTCTGGGAATCAATTTTGTAATTCAAAAGTTATTCACAACTGCAAAAATTACGGTGAGACTTGTTGGATTTCGTACCGATAATGAAATGTTTAAATTTTGAACTGTAAAAGGGTAAGCAATTTTTTCAATTTGTTCAATCCAGAAATATGTCACCTTCGTTTGAGTCTTCGATAACAACTTTATCAAACTTTGCCAACTGTCTGTTGAACTGTGTATTTACGGTATCTTCTTTATTTTTATAATTTTTAATTTTTGCCGTCATCTTGGAATCTTGAAGTATCGCTTGTATCATTTTAAAACTATATTATGATATCATGTTTTACAACTAAGTTGATGTTCTGGATCTCAAATTCTCAGAGATATTTCAAAGTTCGTCCAACTAATCAGAACTGAAACTTCCACTTGTCAATAAAACAATTTTGGGGTTCGAAGGTTTTTAAATTTTAAATCTTGAATACTATTGTGAGGAAAATATATTTTGCGAGACATTTAAGGTTAGATTTGCATATATGAAATGCAAATATTTTATCGTTTTCAAACTGCAGGAGGAATTAATAAAGTTTGAGGTATTTTATTGAAAAATGTTATGAATTCTTCGAAAAATCATGTTTGTTAGAATTGGACGCAAAAATGATATATTTTGCCGAATTTTCGATGATGCAGGTGATACTTTTTTTAGATTTCTCATGTAGAAGTTTATTATATGCAAATTCAAAAACTGGTAAAATTTTAATGCTATTTTTTGATTTCATTTGGGAAGTTATAAAATTATAAATGTGCATTTAAAAAGGGATTCATCAATCTAAAAAATCACGAAAATAAAGTTTATAAAAATCGCCAAAATGAACCAAATTTAATTTTTTTTAATAATTCAAATAAATCATTATTATCAGAGAAAATAACAAGCTTATTTTGTGCTGTTATGTATTTTACTTTTCAACTCGGACTTGAAAAGTTGAAATCAAATTCTGAAATAGCACTTTGGTATTGAAATTCTGATCTATAAATGTTTAAAAATTTAATTGTCAGTTCGAACTTTTAGTTAGATTAACAAATTAAGATTAATATTAATTGCATAAATACCATTACTATTTTTCTTTTGTTTGATTCTGAATACAGATATTTAATTTTCGAATGTTATTTTAATAATTATTTATCAAATCATATTTTGAACTGTGTACTGGTTACTGAATTATAGATATAGATAACTAGTTTCTTAGTTTTGGGATTATTTCCGTTCTAAAATGAGTATGTTAATGAGTCTCAATTAAGAATTTTAAGCTTTAAAATATTTTTTCATTTTAAAATTTATTTTGAGTCCGATTATAAAATTGCAAATCTCAAACTTATACCAGAATTTTGATTCTGAGTTCTGAATCAAATCTGTATTCAGAACCTGAATTTGAAATATCATACTGAGCCTGAATTTTCAATCAAATTTTTCTATATCAATTCTCAATCCAAAATTTGGATTCTAAATTAGAATTTCGAACAATTCTGGTTTTAATTCCTAGATTGGAAACACGCATAAACTTTTCCTATTCTGTATTTTCATCAAATGTATGTATGTATGTATGTATGGTTCCCCCATCGGTAGCAAGGTCCTGCCTATGGCTGTGTGGCTTGGCCTTCGAATTTCTCCTAGGGCTTCCACGGTCCGATGGTTCGTCGAAGGAAGGCATCCAACCCTCAGAAACCTACAATGGCCGGCTACCCGTGCCGCTTGCAATAATTCCTTAGGATTAACCCCAGATGCATTCCCTCTGAAAATATTCAATTGTAGAAGAATAATATATGGCGGTAAGGAAAATTATTTAAAATATTATAATAATACATATGTATAGTTATATAAAATTCCGGATGAAAATATATTCTTTATTATTAAAAAGGATACGAATCTGAAAGGTTAAAATTATGATTATGTATGTATGTATGTTTATGTAAATCATAAACAAGTTATATAAATAAAAAATAATTAAATAAAATAATAAAAAAAATTAAGAGAACTCAATTATTATTCGTTAAATAACATTTAAATGAATAACATAAAATATAACGAATTCAGATATAAATTGAATCAGCAAAACATTTTAGAGAAAAAAGTCATCTTTTGAATGGCGATAACTTGAGAAAGTGAAAAGAAAAAAAAAATAAACCAAAAAAATATTGATGAAAATGGACCAATTAAGTATTTAGAAATATTGAACAATGAAAAATAGGTATTATCAGATAATTTCTGAATAAGCAACCAATAATTAGAGATTTATAAATATGTATCATTTTGCAACGTTGATGAACGTTGTTTCTGTGTGTTAGGTGAAAATTAAGTTATAGAAAAATAATGTTTTAACAACTTTTGTTTTACTGTCTAATGAATTCTGAAAATTTGGATGCGTTAATAAGCTATGCTGTTCAGTGTAGAAACATGAAACCTCTACAAAACTTTTCTGCAAAATAGTATTCAAGAAGGAATTCAAAGAATGATATAACTACAGTTACGTTTTTTTATCCGAAAATATTTAAACCTTAATATAAATAAATGTTATTGGGAACTCAGTTAACTTGAAACTTGAATATGAACATATTTTTTAAAATTTAAACTGCACAAATTGGAACATATTTTGTTTTAATTTTGGTGAATCTGTAAATGTGGCAACGCTGACAAAAAAATTACAGTCTTAGTCGTTTCACCACCAGAGTACACTACTTATTCGAGCTTTTTCTACTCGCCACCGTTTTATGAAAGGCAGAAGCATCGTTTTACGAGCAGAAAAGTAGATTAAAGTGATGTTTACTGCAAAAAATGATTGGAAAACATAACTTTTTTTAAAAGGGATTTTAACTTCACAGGAGGCTGATAAGGGGTTTTCTAACAAGAGTATGGAATATATCATTATATAAAAAAAGGAACGCTCTCACCGGAATTTTACTCTCCCTTGGTTGACGTCACTCGCTAACAGCGATCGAGCATAATTTTTAAATACACTCTGTCTGGCTCTTCAATTCCTGACTTCCACACAAACACACTGATACTTCTCAATGCACTTGTATTTCTTGCAAATTCCGAAGCTACAACATTAATAAGCTTTTCGACGACAGAACCGAAACATATCGACCGGATTCGCTAGTCTCTCGAACACACGCACACATATTCACGGTCCCGCTGGCTTCGTTTAATTTTTTTTTTTTTTTCACCAACTCTACGATCGCTGATGCTTGGCGTCATCTAATTTTCCTCAATAATTTGCTCTCCATTCAGGAATTTCAAAACTATTTAACACAATATTTCACCGCTACACTGACTCTAAAACACGTTATTTCGATTTTTCACAATATTCCTAAGCACTAGTCAAACCAATTTTTATTTTAAAACACGGACACGGATCTTAAAAACCAACGAACCGAACTGTCCTATTCTGTATTTTCATCAAATACCTAAATACAATTAACGTCTATGTCAAATTTTCAATAAAAATTTACTCTTAATTAACTTCAACCTTCTCTATAGGATTTATATAGAAAAAGGGTTTTCCCGGTTTTGATGTCATATTCCCGGTTTTCCCGGTGCTCTTTTCAAATTCCGTTTTTTTCGCTGGTCATATGCAACGTATAGCTTCTAGCTTCAGCATTCTTAGACACTAAGTGAAATTTTTTTGAGCATTCCGTAGCTGATTTATAGTCTTTTTTCCGGATTTTTTCTAAGACTTTGAATAACGGAAAACTGAACCATAAATTTAGTTAAAAATCGATTGAGAAACAAGAGAGATATATTGATTTTAGTGAGGAGTGTCAAGTTGACACTACAGGGACTGTAACGGAGGAAAATTTCTGGGACGGATGAGGGTTAACAAATACAATAACAATGGTCCAAATAGTCTTAATGTTTGTTTTGAAATAGAAAAATACTTGGACATTTTGGCTAAAAATCAACAAAACACAAATTATATACGCTTTGCATTCAACAAGTCAAAAAATCTCAAATTGGAAACTAATATATATCGTTTTTAAAAATTATCAGACAGCAACATACTGTAATCAATAATAAATAACGATTTATAATTGCTGTTTGTTAGTAAACTCGAGCTGCTGAATTGATTGTGCCATAAAAATGGATAAATGAAGACAAAATGCCCTCTTCAGGATTGATGCAACCATTCTTTCTGTTCATTCGTATCAAGAGGACCCAATCAGAATGACAAACCAAAACATCAACACAAACCGTTTGCCTATGCATGTTTTACATAATCCGGACTCCGAGCCGCTGAAAGTCAAACAATAATCTCGTCCAGCAAGGCGGGTGGATGGCCTCTTCAAATGTTGTATCCAATCACTTCACCGATGATGATCATGGGTTGCGTTACACGTGTAAATAGCCATCATGTTGAGACACACTGTACCCACCCCTAATTGGAATCATATTTTTAAACTTCAGTGACTACCACACCATGCTTCTTTCTCTTCACTGAACTTCGGTTGTCGACTGCCCACAAAAATAAACATCATTTAGCACGCGATTGACACCGGCAATCGTCATCGTCGGATGGAAAAACAAACGAATCTTGGCTTGGCAAACACTCCTCGACGATCGAGGAGGTTCAACAACATTTCTTCGTCACATAATTTGTAATAATCTTCTTAAGACGCACACACAAGCACACATTTGCACCAATCCGCATCGAATTACAACCTTATGCTGCAAAATGCATCGCCAAACCATTTAATCAATTTTAATTAACTAATTGGATCACACGTCACATTAGAAGATTTCCGTTCGGGATCAAAACTCTGAAAATAAGACACAAACTAACGGCGGCTTCTGCGAATTCAAAAACACAAACCATTCATAATCGTTCATTACACTTCCACGCGTAAGATCACATCAACTCAACCCGGGATTGATCCCGCTGGACTAAAAAAAAAACCGCAAAGCCGATACGCGCATAGAAAAGAGGAGGCGGAAACGCAGCCGGCATGATCGCGATCGCAACTGCGACTGACTAAAGTTTCATAGACAAGCAAGACATGTGCTTGCTGCAACGCTAAGCCTTCCCAAGATCTTTTTTAGAGGCGCGCGCAAAAGCAGCTAAGTTGCTCTATCTATGGGATTGATTTTTACTATCCCTGCACTAGACAGACACATAGTACAAGAACTTGACAACAGAAAAAAACACTCAACTTGATCTTTCGTGACGTAGAAATCCACCATACGAAGACGAATGTTTTTTGTTGCCGCCGCTGTGATAAACATTATGTTCCTATGGCTTGCTTAGATTGTTGAATAAGTATGTTGGAACTTTACCGCTACAGTATTGTGAACATATTTTGTTATGCATTTTCTTCAAATTATAATCAGATTAATTTAAAAATACGTTTTTTTCAATGACACATCGTTCGATTAAGAAAGATACCATTCATCTTGAAATCCCCTAAGCATATTAGTGCAGCTTAACTTGAAGGCATAGATAAATAAATTCCAACAACCCCATAATAGGAGACCAAGTTCCGCGTATCCTAAATTGGCAATAGACCAATCATCAACATCACCGTCGTCGTCGTCTGCCAGCAGCGGTTTAGTGTCACTTGAAATGGCTCTCTCGTACTCTTCCTCTTGCAGATTCGTGATATGGCCGAGGACATACACATATCGCATGGGTTTTTCATAATCATGGATCATAATGTCGCACGGTGGCGGCGTTTGAGGAATGTTTGGGAAGCACATTTGAGCTGGTTGTGTTGCTGAATTTGGATGAATCCTTCATAGCTTTATTGGACAATGTAAGCGAATCCAATCAATCATAAACTGAAAAATGTGATTAGATGGTGCTAACATGAAATCGCTTCAGCTAAGACCTCCTACTTTCCAAATTAAGAAATATAGATTCTGCATCAAGCCACGAGCCATTAAAGGGTGATACGGTCAAAATTTGGTCAATATCAACCTGACGTATTTCTTTCGATTTTGCATTTAAAAATCCTGAACACCCCTCATTTTGAAGGTGTGTGTGTGTGTGTGTGTGTGTGTGAGTGTGTGTGTGTGTGTGTGTGTGTGTGTGTGTGTGTGTGTGTGTGTGTGTGTGTGTGTGTGTGTGTGTGTGTGTGTGTGTGTGTGTGTGTGTGTGTGTGTGTGTGTGTGTGTGTGTGTGTGTGTGTGTGTGTGTGTGTGTGTGTGTGAGTGTGTGTGTGTGTGTGTGTGTGTGTGTGTGTGTGTGTGTGTGTGTGTGTGTGTGTGTGTGTGTGTGTGTGTGTGTGTGTGTGTGTGTGTGTATGTGTGTGTGTGTGTGTGTGTGTGTGTGTGTGTATGTGTGTGTGTGTGTAGAATGTTGCTCCTAATTTGATTTTGGAAATCACTCTTTTGTTTTCAAAATGCCGTCCAAGGAAGAAGAGCAGCGTATCACATTTTTTCTCTCCCATCGCGAAAATCCGAGCTACTCGCACCCAATGCTGGCAAAATCGCTAAAAAATGGCAAATCAAACGTTACAAATGTTATTTTAGGGTTTGGGGAACGTTTGTCGACAGCCAGGAAGTCTGGATCGGGGGAAATCGAAAACCGGAAGCCGCTGAGACGACAAAGTTAGTTGCCGGTAGTTTCAAGCGAAATCCTAACCTCTCTCTCCGAGATGCCGCAAATAAGCTGGGTGTATCGTCTCAATCGCATCGAGTCAAAAAACGAGCAGGACTATCGACTTACAAGAAGGTAGTGACTCCAAATCGCGATGATAAACAAAATTCGACGAAGGCTGTACACGCCAATGCTGACGAAGTTTGACTGCGTGGTAATGAACGACGAAACCTACGTCAAAGCCGACTACAAGCAGCTTCCGGGACAGGAGTTTTATACGGCAAAAGGAAGGGGAAAGGTAGCAGATATTTTCAAGCACATGAAACTGTCAAAGTTCGCGAAAAAATATCTGGTTTGGCAAGCCATCTGTACCTGTGGCTTGAAAAGCAGCATTTTCATAGCTTTCGGGACTGTCAACCAAGAAATTTACGTGAAAGAGTGTGTGAATAAACGTCTGCTACCTTTCCTGAAGAAACACGGTTGTTCCGTACTGTTTTGGCCGGATTTGGCATCTTGCCATTACGGTTAAAAGGCCATGGAGTGGTACGCCACCAACAACGTGCAGGTGGTTCCCAAGGACAAGAACCCTCCCAACACGCCAGAGCTCCGCCCAATTGAGAAATACTGGGCTACGGAAGCGGAACCTAAAAAAGACCAAAAAAACTGCTAAGAACGAGCAGCAGTTCAAGGCAAACTGGTTTTCTGCGGCGAAGAAGGTGGACAAGGTGGCTGTACAAAATCTGATGGCAGGGGTTAAGCGTAAGGCCCGGCAATTCGGATTTGGAAAAGCGGAAGCCTAACTGAATATTTTTCCTGAATTTTATACTAATTAAACTTGAAAAAGAAATTTAATTTGATTTTTTAAATAAACGATTTCACCGATTTACACGCGTTTTCCCTTGACCAAATGTTGATCGTATCACCCTTTAAACCAATAATGGAGACAAAAAAAACAAACTTTTTTCGAAACATTTCCGAAGGTCAGATAAAGCAACTGAGTTGTTTGCTATTCTCAAAGACACAAATGTGAGTTACAAAACATTTTAGAAAAGACTATAGTCTTTATAAAGCGACAAAAATGGATTTTCTTTTCAAAAGACAAAAATTGTAACATTTACAGAAATGGCGAAAAAGAAATACATAGGTGATAAAAATGAAAAAAATACAAAAAAAAACGGCCAAAGGGAAAAAATTATAAAAATATAAAAAAGAGGATGATAACTAAAATCACAAAAATGGCAGTATGAAGAAAATGAAAAAAAAAACAAAAAACTTACATTTTACAAAATATTGGTCATTTTTCATACGTTATAGGTTGGCCATGTTTGTAATTAACATTGTTACCACTTATGTCGTTTTGCATTTTTGTGTACAGTAAGTTTTTTTTTACGTGGTTTTTTTGCGCCGTTTTTTACACGGCTTTTTTATGCGGTTTTCGGAAACTAACCCGGTTTTTTTTTTGCGCGGATTTCGGAATCTTTTTGAGACCTGAGAACTGAGATCTAAGACTTGAGAAAAGAGATATGAGATTTGAGATCTGAGACTTGACCTGAGACAAAAGTCATGAGACTTAAGACTTGAGACCTGAGACTCGACTTGAGACAAAAGTCATGAAACTTGAGACCTTTGACCTGAGACCTGAGACCCAGGCTTGAGAATGTCATTGAAATGAAATTCAAACTCGTAACAGTCGCATGACATTTCCCAGAGACTTAAATGACATTGACAGTCATCCAGAAATGTTACGCAAACGAAAAAAAGCTATTATAAAACATGTTAGCATTTTTTTTATTTTTTCGATTCTGTGAGTTCTCGGAGTTTTTTTTTTTTATTTTTTCCAACAACCTTGATGGTTGATGAATGATAATTGCATTATTGAGATATGATCTGGTAAAATTAATAGCCAAAACACCAATGTTTTAACCATATTATAAGCATATTTTCTACTGCCAGTCAAGATTTCAGGTAAAATGTGTATGAAATAGAATCTTAAAATCAGGGGACTGAGATAAACTGAGAATCATCGTCAATGATCAAAAAAATCTTGCATCCAATGATTGAATTTGTGGTAATTTGTTGCAATTTGGTAAAGAGAATTAGAAGGTTTAAGTTAAAATGAGAGAAACCGGTGCTCTGAGAGAGTGAAAACGTGCTAATTGTTGCAAATTGTTGCGATTTGTTAAGCCTAGTCGACACTAGGCAACATGAACTGCGATTTTTGTTATGAGACGAACTTTGTTGTCTGTTGTTGTTGTTGGAACCTGAGACGGTCTCAGTGTCTCCCGAAGAAAATGGGAGACGCTGAGATCGTCTCGAGACGAACCGTCTCCTAGTGTGGACTAGGCTTTAGATTTGTTAAGCAGTTGTGGAATTTTGATCATTATCGTTCCAAATGCAAAGAATTCTCTCTCCACTGCAATCCCTCGCTTAAAATAGTTGTGCCTCGTCAAATGGATGGCGGCTTCCGCTGAACTTTAAAATAGTGTAAATGACCTCAAATCGCATGAAACCTCCAAAATATGGGTCTAAATTAGCAGACGTCAAATTTCGCTATCTGACGCCATCTTCCAAAATCTCAAATCCAAAACGGCAGCTTCCACTAAACACTAAAATGATTTTAATCACTGAAAATCACATGAAATACCCACAAATAGGTATTGGGTGGAATGGCTAAATCAGTTCAAGTCCAAATTCTCTATCAGACGCTATCATTCAATCCAAGATAGCGGCTTTCGCTGCACCTTCAAATGCTGTAAATGAATAAAAATCACCTGAAATCCCCAAAATATGGGTATGGGGTAAAGGGCTAAACTAGAAGAAGTCAAATTTCGCTTTAAGACGCTATCTTGAAGCCCAAGATGGTGACTTCCGCTGAACTTTAAAATACTGTTAATCACTGAAAATCTCATGAAACTACCAACAATATTATTATTGGGTTCAAGGGCAGAACCAGTAGAAAGTGAATCCTTTTTTCTGACGCCATCTTAAAATCAAAGATGGCGGCTTAAAAACAAGATCAAATAAAGTAAAACAAGGCAAAACAAAGCTAGTAAGATTAAGATGCGTTTGGAGGAAACTGATTTGAACAAGATTCATCATGATAAATCAAACCAAAACAAGATAAGTCAATATCGAATAAATTGAAAAAAAAAAGTGACAAACTTGACGTACCAAATAAAACAAGGTAAAAGAAGACAAAACCAGATAAAACAAAATGAAAAATAAGGGTTAAAAAAGAACAATATGATATAATACAAAACAATAGAACACTAGAAAATGCCTAACAGAACATCATGAAACAAAATAAAACGATTTTTTTCCAAATTAAACAAAATGGAACAGGTTAAAACAACCAAAAACATTGAAAAAACACGATGGTTGATAAAACAATGTTCAAAGTTAACAAGACGAAACCAAATAGAACATAATAAAACAATATTCAAGCAGACGAAACAAGTTCAAACAATGTTAAACATACTTAAGAAGATAAAATAATACAAAGCGAGAAAAAACAAGATTAACAAGACTTATCTAGGAAAATGAAAATTTAATGATAGAAAAAGTAAAACAAAATGAAACAAAAATGGCGGCTTCCGTTTATTTCTAAATGCTTGTTTTTTCCAATAAAGTTTTTACTTGTTATTTTTGGATGCCTTTCAATGTTGCATTAAATCTTGTTTTAACTATTTTATTTTCGTGTAGTTTTTTTTTCTATAATTGAAGTTTTTTTTTTCTTTTGGGATGATTTATCTAAATTTTTAATGTCATGTCTTGTTTCAGCATTATTCAGCTTATCTCATCTTGTTTCTTTATATGTTTATTTGTTTATTTATATGTGTTTTGTCTTATTTTTATGTTGGATGACTTTGTTTTGTCTTGTTTATCTTGTTTTTTTTTTGTTTAAACCTTGTTTCATCCTGTATAATATGGTCCTATCTTATTATTTTTCTTGTTTGCCTTTGTTCGATAAAGTTTTATTTTCAATCATCGAGTTTTGTCATGTTTATCTTGTTTAAGTTAGTTTTATATTATAGATGCTTGTTATGTCAAGCTGTACTTTGTTTTTTTTATGTAAAGCTGTACTTTGTTTTTTTTTGTTATCTTTTTTCATCATTTTCATTTAGTATTAGTAGCTAGCTAGCTATTTAGAGTCGATGGTCCCGTTCACTATATACAGACCCATTTTGGTGTTGCCAAAATCAAACGATTTTTTTCTCAACTTTCTTTTTCACTCATTACTGCATAAACAGTAGGTACTGTTATAAATTTTTAGTCAATTTCCGATCATTTTTAGTCATTCTTTATATCATGTTTTTGATCCACTTCGCACTTTTTTTGATTGGTTTATAATTTTTTTTTTGCCATATTTCAGAAATAATTTAACCAATACACACCACTTAACGACAAAACGAATAGCGCCAGCTGGCGACAGAAATGGAAGTATTACACTGTGATTTTATTCGCTTTGATCAGAGATGCCAGGTGTCCCGATTTTTAATTATTTGTCCTGATTTCCGGAGGACCGTTTAGAAAAACTTTCGAATTGTCCTGATTTTTTTTTTAAATGGTCTTTAAATCTGCCGATTTTCAAAAAATCTCTGAAAGTATCAAATTTGTAGTTAAGCTATGAAAACATCGAACAAATCTGCATTAAAGTAGTTGAACTCATTTAACCGATGGTCATCTTCTCTAAGTGCTGAATCCAATTTGTATTCAGAATTAAAATTTGAAATATCATACTGAGCCTGAATTTTTAATCAATTTTTTCTTTTGATTCTGACATTAGAATTTTAAACAATTCTGGCTTTTATTTCTAACATTCGGTGGAAAAGCGAACATTGAAGGATGGAAACACGCGTAAACTTTTCCCATTTCGTATTTTCATCAAAGAAATACAATTAACGTCTATGTCAAATTAAAAAAAAAAAATTTACTTACTGATTAACTTTATCCTTTTTTATACGTAGCATTTATATAGAAAAAGTGATTTGCACTGCATGAGGTTTTTTTCCCGGTTTTGATGTCCAATTCCCGGTTATTTCCCGGTTTTCCCGGTGCAATTTTCAATCCTCGATTTTTTCCGGTTTTCCCGGTTTGCTGGCCACCTTGATATTATTCTCAAAAATATCTACGATTCACTTTAGTTAAAAAAAAATCCTTTCAAATTTAGTCATATTTCTTTATTTCCGTAGATCTGATAAAAAATCAAAAAGAAAACCTGTAACTTTTTCTCAGAAGTCAATATTACTAGCAGTCATCGAGAAAATTGATCATTAACAGAAAACCTTTTAAATTTCTAATTTCTTTGTAACATTTTACAGTTTTTTTTTTTCGTAAAAATGCACAAATTTTTCGAGGGAAGTAGGCGTTGATCCAAATGAAACGTACGTGTTTTTTCAGCGCTCGTATAATTTTATTAAATTTATTGTTTTTCAAGTGAAAATATAGACGGGGTTTAAGGAAAACATTACCATAGGATAGCCGGGAGTGATCATCACAAGATGATGTTAAAGGATGCGGTCAAAAACGAGGATATTTCGTTTTATAGTTCTTTTCATTTAGCATAGATTCGGCCGCAGCGGTTCAGTTTTGTTATTATTCTTCAAAATCTCTAGTTTCTTCAGCTACATGCTAGTTTATTTCGATCTGAATGCTAATGGTTTACACCTTGTTGGGTGTTAGAAAATAAGTGTCGATCTGGGAGATTTTGGGAAGTTAACGATCAGAAAATAATTGAACAAGGAGTGTGTTCTTCAACTGTGAACGAAGCCAAATGATGGGAAACTATGGGAAAATGAAAATTGCTTGTTTTGTTTTGTCTCCACGTGTTTTGCGTTTGAATGGTAAGGGACTACTTTGATTGTAAAGTAGATGAGTGTGATTTTGAAATGTAAGTTTAGAATACTTAATACAGCGAATACTTAATAGAACGGAAAAAGAAGCAAACACGGAAAAGCGTAGTGCGGGTAAATTTAGGGGACTAGGCTTGTTTGTTTGTTAAAAACTTTTATTTCTTATCTTATTTTCAAATATTTCAAACTATCTCAAATTTTGTTCAACAAGACCAAATGGGTGGAAAAAGGGGAGTGTAAAGCCCATGACCAAAATTCAGCTCAAGAGTATACAATTGAAGGAAATTGTTGTAAGAAAATGAGGCAGTATAAATGGGCAGTATATCTCTCTTGTTTCTCAACCGATTTGTTCAAAATTTATAGTTTTAGATTTAAAGTCTAGGAAAAAAATCCGGAAAAAACATGATTCGGAAAAAAGGCTGCCCGAGTAGACTTTCATGCCAGAATTCATAGCAAACAGTTACCAAAAAGGGGTATCAAAATCAAAATGATAGCATAATTTAGTGTCATACTTCTTTCGATGACAAAATGAGGTTTCATAAAAGCATCAATATTTTGAAAAAAATATGGCAGAACGAAATCAAAGTATTGATAGCTAAATGATAGCACTATAAGATGTTGATTTTCCTTTGATAGCTAACTAAGGCATCATTAAAGGTTTCATTCATTTCCATAGAGCAGAAAAGTTAGATCAAAATGATAGCATGATTTGATATCAATGAAAATTAAGGTTTATTTAGTTGCCAAAATTTATATCGAATTGAAAACAAACTTGGATTTCAACCGTTACCAGCAATTGTACGCATAGCAAAACTAGGCATGATTGAGGTATCATTACCATTTATCATTTATTTTCATTTCGACGAAAATTTATCTAACAGTAATAGTAGAAATATGATAAAAAGATAAATACATTTCAATGTCATCTTCGAAGGTTTTAAGTACTTAAAATGATTTTAAGGATTTAGAAGGCACATGGTATAGTGTAGTTTCGTTAGTTTGTGTTAACAATTTATATTTTCTAGTGAAAATCTAAAGGATAAAAAATACTCGGTACTCACCCAAATCATCCATGACTCCCGGAATATATTATTCTTCCTATAAAATTTTCAGCTTGTTGTGTTGTACTAAATATACAAATTCTCACTAAAGCCAAAACCACAATGACCCCAATTCACTTTGCAAACAATCACTGTATTAAAATTTAAGCACAATTTTTTTTAACAAAACTTTATTGCATCCTGGAAGATTCCAGACAACACGATCGATGCACTTTGCACAGTGGAACAATAATATTCCAATCACGGCACCTAGAATGCGTTTACGATTCTCGATCTCAACTACGCGACACGAAACACTTTACTGATAATGCGAAGGCCCGATCTTCGCTTCAGATGCGGAAGCATTCAACGCCACTTATTACGAACAATATTATTTTCTTTGAGCGCACTAAACATGAAAATCAAAACATAAACCACCCGAGAAACAACTGCAAACGCGATAGGAATTCAACAAATTCGACCAACCACCAAACGTTTTCTGCGTTGCCTATTTTTTTTCTATTTTGTATCACAATTTTGACGTTCCATTTCTCGGATCACATTCGCAACATCTTCGTGAGCGATGAGTGAACTGAGAAAAAAAGGCCGGTGAGGCGTTCTCATTTGCTCATTCTTATTGGATTTCGAAGTGGGTGAACTTGCATCTCATTCAGTGAGTCGGTGAGTTTCGGGCGAAAATGAGACGTACACGTTTATTGAAACACTTTCGATGTTGGTTATAAATTAATGCAACTCCACAGTGTAGTCTTAAAACTTTGAAAAGCAGGAAAACTCCAAAACAACGGGAGCCGAGGGACTTCAGAAATGTAAACAAATTTAATGACGTGGTCTGTTCATTTTATTTCCATAAAATCGCAACTAAAGTATCGGGAATAAAAATCAGATCAAGAAACTAGTTGAAGAATTCAGGTTCAGATCAGGAATCCAGATTCAAATAGAATCTAGATTCAGAGATTGAGGATTCAGATTTAGAATAATAATTCACATTCAGAGCTGCTTTTCCGAATTTAGAAAAAGCTTTGTTATTTCCTGCAAACAGTACTATTTCTCGCGTAACATTTAAAAAAGACGAAACTAGCAGTTAGCTCAAAACGAGAAAAACGCGTTTGAAATTTCGGAACATCTAATTAAATCCTATTTAAAAAATCGACCACTTTTTGTTCAACAAAATCAAAAAATGTGCATTATATTCACTTATTGTTCGTTGGTTATCAAAATCTTTAACTTTTTTCACAAAATTTCAGAGATTTTCGAGTTTCGCCTTTTTGTGTTTTCGATTTCAGTTACGCCTGCAAGTTTCGCCCAATCAATCGGCCGTTTTTGTTTTGGTTTTGAAGTTTCGCCCATTGGTCCTACACCCATAAACTAATTAGGCCGTTTTGTCCAACTCGGTCAACTCAGTTACGTCTATTGGCCTACACGAATAGAAAAATTAACCCCATTTTGAATGGACGTAACTTCACGTTCCAACGAAAATGCATCAACAGGAAGTTTCGCCCAATTGAATTTTATTATTTTTTTGAAAGTTTTAAGTGATTTTAAGATGTAACCGCGCTAATAAGGTAAAGTGCAGCCGCGTACATCAGAAATGACCGTTAACTCGATTTGTTTACATTTGGCAGTTTCGCCCTTTTGAAATGTTACGCTAGATTTCTGGGGCCTGTGATATAGCTCAGTTGGCAAGTCAGTTGCCTTCTGGCCGATGTCCGTGAGTTCGAGCCCAAGAGTAAAACATCGAACACAGTTGTACCGGATAAGTTTTTCAATAACTGTCCGCCAACTACTGCAACGTTGATATAAAGTCGCGAATGCCATAAAAGATGTTAAAACAACTATAATCGAAAAAAAAAAAGTACTATTGCTCTATCAGGCAGCACAGTTTTACCGCCAAATGTTTGTAAACTCGTACTGAATTAGCCAACAGGTGGAAATTTCCATAAAGAAACGTTTTCTGCTATTCGCTAGTTTCAGAATAAAGGCGCCCGCCACAATAGCCCGTCGGACGTCGCGTTGACACTTCATTTTGGGGATACCATTTTCCGTTTGAGCCACCACAATAGTGCGGTGCGTCAGTGACAGCATTGTACTAAAACGCTAAACTTATTCTAAACAGCAGCGTTCTCCAGCTGTAGGGTCTAGATAGGTGCTATACCTTTAATAGAACTTGTGTCTTATCCCTTGCTTGTGAAGTGTCCTACCCCTGTACTGGAGGCGAGGAGGGGGAGAGGTTTAGCTGATAGAAGAGAGGGCAGCTGATGCAAGTTTCTAGGTCGGAAGAATAAAGTTAATTCTGTGCTGTAAGTAAGTGTAAAATCCATTCTGTTGGTTCCGAAACATCCCCCCCAATTTTGGCGACGAGGATTAACAATGGTAAGTGTGAATTCAGGCAAAATTATGGGTAATTGCTTGGAAAATTTAATTCACGATGCAAGGATGATTTGGACAAAATGGCGGAGACATGCATGGGTTTTCTGGAATGAGAGCATGTAGTGATAGAGACTGCACGACGAACTTGACGAATGGGGGAGAGCAAGAAAAGAACAGTGCTCAATCGATGCTGCCGCTGAGGTGTCAATGGGAATGTATCCATTCGGAGAGCTATGTTGTGCGAGCTGTTAAATTAATAAACAAAGACGGATATGTTGTGTTTATTTTGAGATTGAGGTGCGTAAACCGGGAAGTGCTGATTTATTGAAACAAGGATAAATTGTTGTCGATTGCATTTAACCAGTGAAGAAAATAGGAAAGTGGGTAAGCGATGGAATAAATTTTGCTGCTAAATTGAAAAAAAAAAGAAAAAAAATATGTGGGTATGTGCCTAGAGCAGTTGTTATAGGAGCTGATCAGTGTGTTGATCAGGGGTCAACTGATGAGATGTACCTGTGGCTGTTTGCTACAGGAGGTGGTTAATTTTTTAGACCACGGGAGAAGTACACACTTTACACATAATGCCTGAAGGTTTAGTGAAGTTGAGTAGTTTGTGTCTATGGCAGTCGTTATAGACGGATTGCAGCCGTGTAGCTGAGTAGCAATCTGAGCAAATATCGTTGTTATGTGTTGAGCATTAGTTTGACCAGGGCAAGTGCCTATAGTAGTTGCTATAGGAGGTGATCAGTGCTATGATCACGGGATCGGTTACCGAGTTCTGGGTCGGAATATCAATAATTTGAGAAGGCTGTTTTCTTTTATGTTGGGAAATAAATAATGACGAAAACTATATTGGATATTTTGTGTATTTATTCACAAATTGATTATTGTTACTATGAGTGGAAAATAAACACAAATATTATGAAGTAAGTAACTGGCAGAAATTTATGTAAACGTTCATTACAGGTAGATGATAGCCGGCCAGTGCAGCAATTTCGTTGCGATGATATTGAAAAACATCGTTTGTATAATAAATGGAGGATCTGGAAGGGCGCTTTAGAGTGCTATTTCGAAGCCTACGATATCGAGGATCAGAAGAAGAAACGAGCCAAGCTTCTTCACTTGGGAGGACCTCAACTCCAACGTGTTTTTTATAACCTTCCGGGTCGTGAGAATTTTCCTCTGGTTTCGGTGGAAAAGCAATGGTATGACGTCGCTATCAATGCACTTGATGCATTTTTTCAACCGTGCCGGCAGGATTGTCTTGAACGTCACAAGTTAAGGCAAATGAAGCAAAAAGACGGAGAAAGATTCTCTGACTTTACGTTGCGATTACGGCAGCAAGCTTCAGATTGTGGCTTTGATAAGTATTCGATCGAGGTCAGAGATGTTTTAACAGAAATATTTCTTACGGATGCGATAATTGAGGGTTGTTCGTCTGTGGAATTACGCCGTCGCATCTTACAGCAAGATCGTTCACTTACAGAGATAGAATCTCTAGGTGTAGCTTTGGAGAGTATCGAAGTACAAGTGAGGGACTTAAACGGAAAGCCAAAGGAGAATTCTGTTGGACATCATGCGTACAAAATTACCGCTGCATCTGGCAAAGAACGCAATCCTAAGCCACGAGAAGTACAACACGATTTAAAGTAGTTTAACGGCCGGCGCGACCACATCTCTACTGACAGGAGATGCCCAGCACGAAACATCGAGTGTCGTAGGTGTAAACTTTCTGGACATTATGAGTCTTGTTGCCGTTTGCGTAACTCGAAGAAGCCAATTCCGACAGAGAAAAATCTAATTCGTGCTGTAGAAGAGGAAACAAGCGTACACACTCAGTTAAATAAAGGACACTCAGAGCAGCCAGAGTCGAATAAAACTTACTATACATTCTATTCGGGGAGCAACACCAATGTTATCACGTGTGAAATTGGTGGTGTCGATGTGGATCTACTTGTTGATTCGGGATCGGATGCCAACCTTATTCCGGATTCAGAATGGGAACGGTTGAAACAAGCCAAGGTCGTCGTACGCAAATGTATCAAAGGTAGCTCCCGAATCCTCAAAGGCTATGCAAACGACTCGCCTTTGCCTATCATCGGAACATTTGTAGCAAATGTTAAAGCTGGAAATAGTTCGGTCGAGGCAGAGTTTTATGTCATCAAAGGAGGACAGCGGTCTTTACTCGGCGACAGTACTTCCAAACAGTTGGGACTCCTCAAGGTTGGATTGGATGCGTACCAGGTTTCGAGTGATACAAAACCATTCTCTAAGATCAAAGATATCCAAGTGCAAATCCATATGGATCCGACTGTAAAGCCAGTTTTCCAACCCATTCGGCGAATCCCAATACCGCTTGAAGAGGCTGTCAACCGGAAGTTGGAGCAGCTACTCGTTAAAGATATAATCGAGGTAAAGCAAGGGCCAGCATCTTGGGTGTCTCCTCTCGTTGTCGTCGGTAAGTCCAATGGAGAACCTAGGATTTGCCTGGACCTCCGTCGCGTCAATGAAGCGGTTCTTCGGGAGAGACACCCGATGCCCGTCGTCGACGAGCACCTTGCAAGGCTAGGAAGGGGAAAGTACTGGAGTAAGTTGGACATCAAGGAAGCGTTTCTACAAGTCGAGCTAGCGGAAGAGTCACGTGACGTCACTGTTTTCATCACCAACAAAGGGCTATTTCGTTTCAAACGACTTCCCTTTGGCCTTGTCACCGCGCCGGAGCTGTTCCAGAAAGTGATGGACCAGATCTTAGCGGGTTGCGAAGGAACGTACTGGTACCTGGACGATGTTATCGTTGAAGGCAACGGGCGAGAGGAGCACGATACACGACTGAACGTGGTATGTTGAGCGATTAGAGATTTAGAAATAAATGATGTTTGTTTCTCTTGCACTATTTCATAATTTGTTTCAAAATAAAATTCTTGTTTATCGTATTACATTATTAATAGGTCCTAAAACGATTTGATGAGCGCAGAGTGGAATTAAATTGGGAGAAATGCGTATTTCGGGCTACCGAAATAGTATTCTTGGGTCATAAAATTACCGTTGAAGGCATTACTCCTGCTGACAGCAAGGTGGACACCATTCGATCATTTCGGCGACCGGAAAATGAAGCAGTGGTTCGTAGCTTTTTAGGGCTAGCCAATTACCTCAACAAATTTATTCCAAATTTGGCAACATTGGATGAGCCACTTCGTCTATTGACTAAGAAAGACTCGAAGTTTGAATGGTCTGCGCGTCATCAGAGCTCATTCAACAGTATCAAAGCTGCAATGACTGAGGTTCTATGTTTAGGGTTTTTCAATCAAAATCACAGAACGACAGTGATGGCGGACGCCAGTCCGACGGGTCTTGGGGCATTATTGCTTCAAACTGATGCGGAAGGGAACAGCCGAGTGGTTACTTGTGCTTCGAAGTCTCTTGATATTTTAACCGATTGTAAAGCGTTGGTTTACTTATTTACTGTGAGATCCCGACCATGCTCCAGAATAGAGCGTTGGGTTCTTCGACTCCAAGCCTTCGACTATTGGGTGACTCATATTTCGGGAGAGAAAAATCTAGCCGATGTCCTTTCACGGTTGAGTACCTTAACACCAGTTCCTTTTGATCCAAGGGAAGAACTTTTTATTAAACAAGTTGCCTTATCGGCTGCAACTTCCGCTGCTCTTCGATGGGAGGAAATTGTAGAAGCAACCAAGGAAGATCTGGAGCTCCAAGAAGTCCTAAAAGCTATTGACAACGGGTGTATTGACCAACTACCTCTATCGTTCCGGGTAATTTCCAATGAGCTGTGTCGGTTCGGAGATGTTCTACTGCGCACAGATAGAATTGTCATACCTAGTTCGTTGCGTGAGAGGGTTATCAAGATTGCTCATGAAGGACATTTGGGAGTCCGGACGATGAAGTCTCATCTTCGAGGTGCAGTTTGGTGGCCCAAAATGGATATCGCGGTGGAGGCGTTTGTTAAGAAATGTCGCGGTTGTCTTTTAGTTTCAACTCCTGATCCTCCACAACCTATGGTTAGAAAGGAGATACCAAACGGGCCATGGGAAGATGTCGCGATAGACTTTCTTGGACCACTACCCAATGGGGAGACGTTGCTTGTAGTTGTAGATTACTACAGCCGATATGTAGAAGTCTGTGAAATGCAACAAATCACCACGAAGCATACAATCGAAGAGTTGATTAAAATCTTTAGTCGTTTTGGAGTGCCCCTTACCATTCGAGCTGACAATGGTCCACAGCTCAGCGGAAATTGTGAGGAATTTAAATCCTTCTGTGAGGAGTTTGGCATCAGGCTAGTTAATACCATACCATGGCCTCAACAAAATGGGGAAGTCGAGAGGCAGAATCGTTCTATCCTGAAAAGGATGAGAATTGCGCAAGAGCTGGGCCAAAACTGGAGGCAAGTTCTTTGTCAATATATGCTATCATATCACGCCACACCGCATCCAACAACAGGTCGATCACCATCAGAATTACTGTTCGGTCGAAGAATACGCTCCAAGCTACCACAAATTCCGCTTATTTCTAACATGGATGAAGATATACGAGATCACGATAAATTACAAAAGGAAAAGGCAAGAGTCGCAGCTGATGCGAAGCGTCGAGCACGTGCAAGTGAGATAAAGGTTGGAGATCGTGTTTTGGTGAAGCGTATGCGCAAAGAGAATAAACTGAGTTCTACTTTCGCTCCCGAAGAATTTGTTGTGATCAGGAGGACAGGTGCAGATACAACAGTGCGTTCAATGGATGATGGAAAGGAATACCGACGGAATGTGGCTGACCTCAAGCGGATTGACCCGGAAGACGACCTCCAACCTACACAACATGAACAATTAGCAGCAGAATCGCTACAGTCGGAGGAACCAAACAGTCAACAGCTACAAACATCAGCTGGTTCATCATCACCAGAAGAACAGCGCACGCGTACAAAGCGTGCACGAACAGAACCTGCTAAATTTATGGATTACATTCCACATTAACAATAAATTCAAATAAAACTAAGAGGGGGTTTGTAGGGTCTAGATAGGTGCTATACCTTTAATAGAACTTGTGTCTTATCCCTTGCTTGTGAAGTGTCCTACCCCTGTACTGGAGGCGAGGAGGGGGAGAGGTTTAGCTGATAGAAGAGAGGGCAGTTGATGCAAGTTTCTAGGTCGGAAGAATAAAGTTAATTCTGTGCTGTAAGTAAGTGTAAAATCCATTCTGTTGGTTCCGAAACATCCCCCACACCAGCGTCGACGTTTTTATTTTGAAATAGGGGCATAACGAGCACCCAGGGCATAATGAGCACTCCTTTTTTCTACATAAGTACGTATTTTCTTAAGGGGAGGGTAGGGTCTAACACTTTCAAAAAATCGATTTTTTTATTTTCTTATTGTAAAACATTTCAAGAACGTTGTGTCAAATTTTCAAGTCAATTGAAGCAAAACTGTAGAAATTATAGGCCTTTATCTCCTCCTATTTAATACTGCAAGAAAGCAAGAGCAGAAACTTCAAACGCGTTTTTCTCGAAAGCACATTTTTAAAGTCCGTGGACATCGTCATTTGAAAACTACTTATCCGATTCTTTTCAAATTTGTTAAAGATGTTAAAACGACTATAATCGAAACAAAAAAAAAAAATGTATGAGCATGTGTTAATTCTTTGAATTCTACAAACAGACCTAGATTATTTTGTTATTGCTTTGTTTGATGAATCTACGCCTCACCGTTTAGAGCAGCGGTCGGGGAACCGGGGTAAATTACCCCAAATGGGGTAAATGTGAAATTCTTGGGAGGTAACAGTGAATATTTTGTGAGTGAAAAGTGTATATTTTCATTTTGCAATTTTATAAATTTGTTATAAAGATGCTGAAAAAATTTCGATTTCGTTTTTTTGCTCTTCGTTATGGGGTAATATCAGCTTAAATAAAAATGTTTTGGGGTAATGATTCAAAAAGTTCCTCGACCCCTGGTTTAGAGCTATCATGATCATGAAAGATAAATAAACAAAAAAAAAAGTTTATAAATTTTAAATAAAAGGTTTTAAAGTTAGAAGTTTCAAGCTCTGAATATTTTGTCGGTTTCAATTAGAATATTGGGTCTTATAAAGGACAGAAGGTTCGAGGCTTCCAAGAAAATTATGTTTTCAGAACACAAAAATTGAGAATAAATAAAAAAAAATAACATTTAAAAAAATTCATAAAATTTAAAATTAATTTGAAAATTAAAACAAAATATGAAATGATTAGTTTTTAACATTTTTTAAGTTTTTTTTTCTCAATAAACTCGTCTTACCCTTTTAAAAATTTATTAATAGAATTTAAATGATAACTCAAAGGAACAACATTTTGGTGCTTATGATTGAATGATTGATTTGGTAGATTTAAGCGCGCTGAACTCGTTTTGTTTGTCGAATTTTGTCTATCGACTAGTGTTTTGGTGATATGGAGTTTATAAGCTTTAAAATATATCAGTTTTAGGTGAAACCAATCATTGATAACTGATGAAATAACAAATCTATTTCAGATTTTGTTTATTATTTATTTAAATAAATTTAGGAACATACTTTTAAAGATGATGATGCGTGATCTAAAATAGTAAAATTCTACAGTTTAGAAAAAATGGAAAGATATCATAACAAGTATTCCTGACATTACTGAACAAAGTTTAGAAAAAAATTGAATTCATTTAACAAAATTTGTTCGAACCTGCAAAACGATTAGTTTTTTGCTTTAAAAATATACTTATACTCAATTTGTTTTAACACTTCATTCATAGCTTTTGAATGTGATGTTGAGCATTTTGAAAAACAAGAAACACATAATAAAATTGAGACTGAAATTGGTTTCTTATTTTTAAGAATTAATATCAGCACGATGTTTTGTAAATCAAAATTTTCAGTAATGAAGTAGAGGATACAAGGATTAAGATATTGTTTTGCTAATTCTGATGACCATCATGAGTCATTAGTATAAGATGAATTAATTTTGATTTTTAAATGGTTGGTTTCAAACTCTGAATTTGTTTTATTACACTTCATTAAAAAAAACTTATTCTAAAGACAAGGTAGTGTTTTTGAATTTCAATACCTTATTCAATACCTTTTAAGATCAAGTAATTTCCCTTTACTACGTTGAAAATTTTACTTGGAAAAAATTTCCCCGGGGGGGGGGGGGGGGTGGTGGAGGTTAAACCACTACAACCCCCCCCCCCACCCCGTTCACAGAGAATCCTTCATAAAACATATCGGTTATCCATAAGAAGAAGCCTCAATGCGGAACCATTATTTTGCTGGAACGGTTTTATGAAGATAAAATTCAAGCAGAAGTCTCAATCTTCTTAGAAATTTTTGCAGGCAGACTCTAATATTTTGTATCAGAGAAAGAAAATAAAACTAATAACCTTTCATTTAAAAACTTTTCTGAATCTTAAAAACGGAAGTTTCAATTCGCTGTAAATATTCTCTCAAGCAGAAGTCTCAATCCTCTGTAACCATTCTTGATAATCAGAAATCTGAATGAGTCTTATATGTTGAAGTCTCGATGTACTGTCATCGTTTCTCTTAGGGAGAACTTTCAAGTTAGGTTCTGTACACACGGCAGTCCCAATGCTGTATCACCCTTTTTTAACCCAGCGAAGTCTCGAAACCCATGAGATTTTTTTTTCTGAGGAAAAGACTAAATAAAACCAGACATCATCTCGTTCGGCAATGTATTTATTTCAGACTTAAACGATAAAAATACACATACAAAAATACTCAGTAACACGATTTCGTCTTTCTATTTTGTTTCTCGGTCAGCATTTACTGTTTCTTTTTTTGATGTAGAGTGCATCATTTGGTAACCAATTATGAGTGTTGAAAATTCGAACGTAATCGAAAATTGTAAGCGGTGATTTTAATTCATTTTTTTTTCTTTTAACTGAGAAGTGTTTTAAAATTGAAAATAACCACGATCTTCTCTCTGATTAAGTGAAACGACGGAAACTTTGTGTTATACTAGGTACTGTTTGCCAACTTCATGGCGAAGTTTTCGCCTAATGCATCCCGTTCTTCGCTGTTGCTAACGAATATTTCTCCTTCGCTACTATCAAGCGCGCGATTTCGCGCAAGAAGCAAAGCCACACTAAGGACAGAAAAATCTATTTCTTTTGATTTATGTGGTACTGTACTGTTGTCTCAACTGCGAGCATTCTGTTTTTTTTTTGTCTTTCCAAGCGTTTTCAGTTTTCTACTATGTGGATGGTACCTTATTTCTGATTTTTTTTCGTTCACTACATACCTTTGCCAGTTTCCCTAGATCAACTTTCCAAAAGGAAGAAAAATTGAAAATTGTTTTTTTTATATCGTAAATTCTTTAAAAAAAAATTCAAGTGTATTTTTTTCAGTATTTTTCCGCATTTTCAAGAATAAAACTTATGAATTTCGGTAACCAAAAGATATGTTTGAACAATCTGTCGACCATCTTTTTACGATTCTACATAAATTGTGTGACCTATTTCTAAACTTCTCTCGGATCAGCTACAATGATTCTACATCAAACGCGTTGTTGTTGATTGGTTGTGTTCTTGTGAGTTTGTGAATGTGTTCGAAAAACCTTTACATGTGTTTGTGTACAAGTTTTTGTGAGTTTGTGTGGACTTTCGGTTAGACTTTGAGCAAATTGGATTCATTGCAACATGTGTGACAACTAGTATGATTTATTTTTTTTTTGCTGTGGGTTTCCTTATCTTAAAGAGCAAATCCTTCTGATTTATTAAGGTGGCATTTGCGGTTGGTTTAATATCTTGTTTTTTTTTTGATTCGGTGAGCGAATTTTCTGGTTTTGAGTGACTTTCTGAGGGAGTAAATGGGAGGTTGGGAGGGTCTTGATTTTATTTGTTATCACTAGAAAACATTATTGTTGTCTTTTTTTTATTACATTGTTGTTTTTTTACTCAAAAAGCTTCAAACATTTGGGAACTTTTTGAATGGAAAAGCAACTGTTTTTTTTTTATTTATTGAACCAAACTGAGACGAGCAATTCTACTGGAAAACTTAATCCTAACTTTCGTTTCCCTTTCAGTGGATTGAAATTTCAAAATTGAGATTCATTTGAATCAACAGACCATGGAACAAACTAAATTTTTTTTATTCTAAAATCAATTTTACGAATCTTCAATTAAAACGGGAAACCACAAAAAAATTACAAATATAAAAGGTAAGAAAGAGTCCAATTGAACCATGGAGATTTTTGAATGAAAAGTTAATATTTTTAACTGTCAAAAGCAAAGTTTTGTTTGGGTAATCTATAAAGATTTTACTTTTTCTGAGGCAATTTCCTCTTACGAAATTGATTCGGTGTCTTTTTTTTTTGTTTTGTTATTTATGATTAGTTTATTTCATTTTTTCTTTTTAATAAGTTCTTCAGTGGGGTTTTGGGTTGATTTAATCTTAGATTAAAATTATTGTTTTTTTTCTCTCGACGATGATTGATTCCTCCTGATGTGTATTAGTTATTTGAGATTTTTTTTTTTCCATAAATGCAGTGACAAAACTGTCTCGTTTTTTTTTTTCTAATATTAACCTTCTTTTCTAAGATTTTTCTTTTTTTTTGTATATAAGGGAAATGCAAACAGTCACAATATGGCGATTTTGAACTGAATAATTTTGGCTTTGCTATTGGTTAAACATTTATTTAGGTTTTTTTTTATTCTTACGTTTTTCTTCACTAGTTTGGTCTCTGATCACATCTAACTTGCTTTTGTCTCTGTGTTTGTGTTTGGATTCTAGAAAAATATGATTCTTTTTTTAAAACTTTTTGTGAGCTCTCACTTTCTATGGTTTTCTAAGAGATTTTTTTTCTTCTTTCGTGTGTCTTTTATCTACATCGAATACGGTATAAGGAATGATTCTGAAGAAGTGAAAATTGTTTAAGGTGCAATCATCACACAATATTTGTATGTATGTATCTATAATTCGTCCATTTAAGGTAAGGGACCACACCGAAAAGAGACAAAAAATAGGTGCTGATGTTTGCGAATTTCATTCCTTTTTTTTTTCTCGTCAAACCATTTATGGTCATTCATCGGATCATTTCACAAGGCTTTTAATCCCGAGACCTTTTCTCCCAAAAGAATGCTGTCTGTTGTTAGCCTTGCATTTCGAATTCGATAAGGTTAAAGTTTATTGTTTTTCTCAGAGTCTCCTTTCCGTTTTTTTTTTCGATTTCTTTCGCACAAAAAACAGTGCGACGTGGTGGGTTTTCCTCCGTTTTTTTTTTTGGACTTTTAGATTGGGGATAGATTGGTGCGAATGAGTGTTTCATTTTTATTGGCAATCGTGCTTCTCAGGAGCAGGCAGCAATTTTCAGCTTTGATTTCTCAGGTTTTTGTTCGTCTTTCCAGCCAGCGGTGGATCACGTAAGAGCAAACAAACAAATAAACAACAACGACAACACACCGACAGTGCTCATCACTTTTTATCTTTTCCCTCTAAACGGAGAAAGTTGTGATCAGCTCCTTCCCCAATCATCCCCCCTAGATTTGTTGTTTTTCGCATTTGGTCTCTAGTTCGCCAAAAATCCCATTCTTTATCGTCAGTTTTTCACAGTCCAATACTATTGGTTTTTTATCCTTAATTTTTTTTCTCTCGTTTCACCTTGTATAAATGGTCTGTTGATTCGAAGGTTGATCGCACAAATATCCATGAGTGGAGGCATTTTTTTATGTTCTCCCAAAAAAAAGATACTGAGGTTCGCATTCAGTTGTGTTTCTCACTTTTTAAACCTACATTTTGTGACGAATTTATGTCTTGCGGTAGTTTTTGCTTTCTTCAAATTTAAATTATAATATTTTGTAAACTCTCCCTTTCTCTCTATTCGGTAAACTTCTTTCTGCGTGGGGTAGTCATTTAGACGGTTTCGTATTGTCGTCGGAAAGATCCATAAAGACAGCAAGCCAGCAGAACGGCAACAATCTGAAAGTTGAAACAAGATAAAAGTAAAAAAAATGGTAACGAATTTTTGTAAAATTTTAAAAACTTTGTCAATTTTAACAATCATGTCGATTTTGTCAATTTGTCAATTTTCTCAATTTTGTAAATTTTGTAGATTTTGTAAATTATGAAAATTTTGTCAATTTTGTCAATTTTGTCAATTTTGTCAATTTTGTCAATTTTGTCAATTTTGTCAATTTTGTCAATTTTGTCAATTTTGTCAATTTTGTCAATTTTGTCAATTTTGTCAATTTTGTCAATTTCGTCAATTTTGTCAATTTTGTCAATTTTGTCATTTTTGTCATTTTTGCCTTTTTTGTCATTTTTGTCATTTTTGTCATTTTTGTCATTTTTGTCATTTTTGTCATTTTTGTCATTTTTGTCATTATTGTCATTTTTGTCATTTTTGTCATTTTTGTCATTTTTGTCATTTTTGTCATTTTTGTCATTTTTGTCATTTTTGTCATTTTTGTCATTTTTGTCATTTTTGTCATTTTTGTCATTTTTGTCATTTTTGTCATTTTTGTCATTTTTGTCATTTTTGTCATTTTTGTCATTTTTGTCATTTTTGTCATTTTTGTCATTTTTGTCATTTTTGTCATTTTTGTCATTTTTGTCATTTTTGTCATTTTTGTCATTTGTGTCATTTTTGTCATTTTTTTTTGTCATTTTTGTAATTTTTGTAATTTTTGTCATTTTTGTCATTTTTGTCATTTTTGTCATTTTTGTCATTTTTGTCATTTTTGTCATTATTGTCATTTTTGTCATTTTTGTCATTTTTGTCATTTTTGTCATTTTTGTCATTTTTGTCATTTTTGTCATTTTTGTCATTTTTGTCATTTTTGTCATTTTTGTCATTTTTGTCATTTTTGTCATTTTTGTCATTTTTGTCATTTTTGTCATTTTTGTCATTTTTGTCATTTTTGTCATTTTTGTCATTTTTGTCATTTTTGTCATTTTTGTCATTTTTGTCATTTTTGTCATTTTTGTCATTTTTGTCATTTTTGTCATTTTTGTCATTTTTGTCATTTTTGTCATTTTTGTCATTTTTATCATTTTTGTCATTTTTGTCATTTTTGTCATTTTTGTCATTTTTGTCATTTTTGCCATTTTTGCCATTTTTGCCATTTTTGTCATTTTTGTCATTTTTGTCATTTTTGTCATTTTTGTCAGTTTTGTCATTTTTGTCATTTTTGTCATTTTTGTCATTTTTGTCATTTTTGTCATTTTTGTCATTTTTGTCATTTTTGTCATTTTTGTCATTTTTGTCATTTTTGTCATTTTTGTCATTTTTGTCATTTTTGTCGTTTTTGTCATTTTTGTCATTTTTGTCATTTTTGTCATTTTTGTCATTTTTGTCATTTGTGTCATTTTTGTCATTTTTTTTGTCATTTTTTTTGTCATTTTTGTCATTTTTGTAATTTTTGTAATTTTTGTCATTTTTGTCATTTTTGTCATTTTTGTCATTTTTGTCATTTTTGTCATTTTTGTCATTTTTGTCATTTTTGTCATTTTTGTCATTTTTGTCATTTTTGTCATTTTTGTCATTTTTGTCATTTTTGTCATTTTTGTCATATTTGTCATTTTTGTCATTTTTGTCATTATTGTCATTTTTGTCATTTTTGTCATTTTTGTCATTTTTGTCATTTTTGTCATTTTTGTCATTTTTGTCATTTTTGTCATTTTTATCATTTTTGTCATTTTTGCCAATTTTGTCATTTTTGTCATTTTTGTCATTTTTGTCATTTTTGTCATTTTTGTCAATTTTGTCAATTTTGTCAATTTGGTCAATTTTGTCAATTTTGTCAACTTTGTCAATTTTGTCAACTTTGTCAATTTTGTCAATTTTGTCAATTTTGTCAATTTTGTCATTTTTTTTCAATTTTGTCATTTTGGTAATTTTTGTCATTTTTGTCATTTTTGACATTTGTGTAATTTTTGTCATTTTTGTCATTTTTGTCATTTTTGTCATTTTTGTCATTTTTGTCATTTTTGTCATTTTTGTCATTTTTGTCATTTTTGTCATTTTTGTCATTTTTGTCATTTTTGTCATTTTTGTCATTTTTGTCATTTTTGTCATTTTTGTCATTTTTGTCATTTTTGTCATTTTTGTCATTTTTGTCATTTTTGTCATTTTTGTCATTTTTGTCATTTTTGTCATTTTTGTCATTTTTGTCATTTTTGTCATTTTTGTCATTTTTGTCATTTTTGTCATTTTTGTCATTTTTGTCATTTTTGTCATTTTTGTCATTTTTGTCATTTTTGTCATTTTTGTCATTTTTGTCATTTTTGTCATTTTTGTCATTTTTGTCATTTTTGTCATTTTTGTCATTTTTGTCATTTTTGTCATTTTTGTCATTTTTGTCATTTTTGTCATTTTTGTCATTTTTGTCATTTTTGTCATTTTTGTCATTTTTGTCATTTTTGTCATTTTTGTCATTTTTGCCAATTTTGTCATTTTTGTCATTTTTGTCATTTTTGTCATTTTTGTCATTTTTGTCATTTTTGTCATTTTTGTCATTTTTGTCATTTTTGTCATTTTTGTCATTTTTGTCATTTTTGTCATTTTTGTCATTTTTGTCATTTTTGTCATTTTTGTCATTTTTGTCATTTTTGTCATTTTTGTCATTTTTGTCATTTTTGTCATTTTTGTCATTTTTGTCATTTTTGTCATTTTTGTCATTTTTGTCATTTTTGTCATTTTTGTCATTTGTGTCATTTGTGTCATTTTTGTCATTTTTGTCATTTTTGTCATTTTTGTCATTTTTGTCATTTTTGTCATATTTGTCATTTTTGTCATTTTTGTCATTTTTGTCATTTTTGTCATTTTTGTCATTTTTGTCATTTTTGTCATTTTTGTCATTTTTGTCATTTTTGTCATTTTTGTCATTTTTGTCATTTTTGTCATTTTTGTCATTTTTGTCATTTTTGTCATTTTTGTCATTTTTGTCATTTTTGTCATTTTTGTCATTTTTGTCATTTTTGTCATTTTTGTCATTTTTGTCATTTTTGTCATTTTTGTCATTTTTGTCATTTTTGTCATTTTTGTCATTTTTGTCATTTTTGTCATTTTTGTCATTTTTGTCATTTTTGTCATTTTTGTCATTTTTGTCATTTTTGTCATTTTTGTCATTTTTGTCATTTTTGTCATTTTTGTCATTTTTGTCATTTTTGTCATTTTTGTCATTTTTGCCAATTTTGTCATTTTTGTCATTTTTGTCATTTTTGTCATTTTTGTCATTTTTGTCATTTTTGTCATTTTTGTCATTTTTGTCATTTTTGTCATTTTTGTCATTTTTGCCAATTTTGTCATTTTTGTCATTTTTGTCATTTTTGTCATTTTTGTCATTTTTGTCATTTTTGTCATTTTTGTCATTTTTGTCATATTTGTCATATTTGTCATTTTTGTCATTATTGTCATTTTTGTCATTTTTGTCATTTTTGTCATTTTTGTCATTTTTGTCATTTTTGTCATTTTTGTCATTTTTGTCATTTTTGTCATTTTTGTCATTTTTGTCATTTTTGTCATTTTTGTCATTTTTGTCATTTTTGTCATTTTTGTCATTTTTGTCATTTTTGTCATTTTTGTCATTTTTGTCATTTTTGTCATTTTTGTCATTTTTGTCATTTTTGTCATTTTTGTCATTTTTGTCATTTTTGTCATTTTTGTCATTTTTGTCATTTTTGTCATTTTTGCCAATTTTGTCATTTTTGTCATTTTTGTCATTTTTGTCATTTTTGTCATTTTTGTCATTTTTGTCATTTTTGTCATTTTTGTCATTTTTGTCATTTTTGCCAATTTTGTCATTTTTGTCATTTTTGTCATTTTTGTCATTTTTGTCATTTTTGTCATTTTTGTCATTTTTGTCATTTTTGTCATATTTGTCATTTTTGTCATTATTGTCATTTTTGTCATTTTTGTCATTTTTGTCATTTTTGTCATTTTTGTCATTTTTGTCATTTTTGTCATTTTTGTCATTTTTGTCATTTTTGTCATTTTTGTCATTTTTGTCATTTTTGTCATTTTTGTCATTTTTGTCATTTTTGTCATTTTTGTCATTTTTGTCATTTTTGTCATTTTTGTCATTTTTGTCATTTTTGTCATTTTTGTCATTTTTGTCATTTTTGTCATTTTTGTCATTTTTGTCATTTTTGTCATTTTTGTCATTTTTGTCATTTTTGTCATTTTTGTCATTTTTGTCATTTTTGTCATTTTTGTCATTTTTGTCATTTTTGTCATTTTTGTCATTTTTGTCATTTTTGTCATATTTGTCATATTTGTCATTTTTGTCATTATTGTCATTTTTGTCATTTTTGTCATTTTTGTCATTTTTGTCATTTTTGTCATTTTTGTCATTTTTGTCATTTTTGTCATTTTTGTCATTTTTGTCATTTTTGTCATTTTTGTCATTTTTGTCATTTTTGTCATTTTTGTCATTTTTGTCATTTTTGTCATTTTTGTCATTTTTGTCATTTTTGTCATTTTTGTCATTTTTGTCATTTTTGTCATTTTTGTCATTTTTGTCATTTTTGTCATTTTTGTCATTTTTGCCAATTTTGTCATTTTTGTCATTTTTGTCATTTTTGTCATTTTTGTCATTTTTGTCATTTTTGTCATTTTTGTCATTTTTGTCATTTTTGTCATTTTTGTCATTTTTAACATTTTTGTCATTTTTGGCATTTTTGTCAATTTTGTCAATTTTGTTAATTTTGTGAATTTTGTCAATTTTGTCAATTTTGTCAATTTTGTCATTTTTGTCATTTTTGCCAATTTTGTCATTTGTGTCATTTTTGTCATTTTTGTCATTTTTGTCATTTTTGTCATTTTTGCCAATTTTGTCATTTTTGTCATTTTTGTCATTTTTGTCATTTTTGTCATTTTTGTCATTTTTGCCAATTTTGTCATTTTTGTCATTTTTGTCATTTTTGTCATTTTTGTCATTTTTGTCATTTTTGTCATTTTTGTCATTTTTGTCATTTTTGTCATTTTTGTCATTTTTGTCATTTTTGTCATTTTTGTCATTTTTGTCATTTTTGTCATTTTTGTCATTTTTGTCATTTTTGTCATTTTTGTCATTTTTGTCATTTTTGTCATTTTTGTCATTTTTGTCATTTTTGTCATTTTTGTCATTTTTGTCATTTTTGTCATTTTTGTCATTTTTGTCATTTTTGTCATTTTTGTCATTTTTGTCATTTTTGTCATTTTTGTCATTTTTGTCATTTTTGTCATTTTTGTCATTTTTGTCATTTTTGTCATTTTTGTCATTTTTGTCATTTTTGTCATTTTTGTCATTTTTGTCATTTTTGTCATTTTTGTCATTTTTGTCATTTTTGTCATTTTTGTCATTTTTGTCATTTTTGTCATTTTTGTCATTTTTGTCATTTTTGTCATTTTTGTCATTTTTGTCATTTTTGTCATTTTTGTCATTTTTGTCATTTTTGTCATTTTTGTCATTTTTGTCATTTTTGTCATTTTTGTCATTTTTGTCATTTTTGTCATTTTTGTCATTTTTGTCATTTTTGTCATTTTTGTCATTTTTGCCAATTTTGTCATTTTTGTCATTTTTGTCATTTTTGTCATTTTTGTCATTTTTGTCATTTTTGTCATTTTTGTCATTTTTGTCATTTTTGTCATTTTTGTCATTTTTGCCAATTTTGTCATTTTTGTCATTTTTGTCATTTTTGTCATTTTTGTCATTTTTGTCATTTTTGTCATTTTTGTCATTTTTGTCATATTTGTCATATTTGTCATTTTTGTCATTATTGTCATTTTTGTCATTTTTGTCATTTTTGTCATTTTTGTCATTTTTGTCATTTTTGTCATTTTTGTCATTTTTGTCATTTTTGTCATTTTTGTCATTTTTGTCATTTTTGTCATTTTTGTCATTTTTGTCATTTTTGTCATTTTTGTCATTTTTGTCATTTTTGTCATTTTTGTCATTTTTGTCATTTTTGTCATTTTTGTCATTTTTGTCATTTTTGTCATTTTTGTCATTTTTGTCATTTTTGCCAATTTTGTCATTTTTGTCATTTTTGTCATTTTTGTCATTTTTGTCATTTTTGTCATTTTTGTCATTTTTGTCATTTTTGTCATTTTTGTCATTTTTGTCATTTTTGTCATTTTTAACATTTTTGTCATTTTTGGCATTTTTGTCAATTTTGTCAATTTTGTTAATTTTGTGAATTTTGTCAATTTTGTCAATTTTGTCAATTTTGTCAATTTTGTCAATTTTGTCAACTTTGTCAATTTTGTCAATTTTGTCAATTTTGTCAATTTTGTCATTTTTTTTTCATTTTTGTCATTTTGGTAATTTTTGTCATTTTTGTCATTTTTGACATTTGTGTAATTTTTGTCATTTTTGTCATTTTTGTCATTTTTGTCATTTTTGTCATTTTTGTCATTTTTGTCATTTTTGTCATTTTTGTCATTTTTGTCATTTTTGTCATTTTTGTCATTTTTGTCATTTTTGTCATTTTTGTCATTTTTGTCATTTTTGTCATTTTTGTCATTTTTGTCATTTTTGTCATTTTTGTCATTTTTGTCATTTTTGTCATTTTTAACATTTTTGTCATTTTTGGCATTTTTGTCAATTTTGTCATTTTTGTCATTTTTGTCATTTTTGTCATTATTGTCATTTTTGTCATTTTTGTCATTTTTGACAATTTTGACAATTTTGACAATTTTGACAATTTTGACAATTTTGACAATTTTTACAATTTTGTTAATTTTGTGAATTTTGTGAATTTTGTCAATTTTGTCAATTTTGTCAATTTTGTCAATTTTGTCAATTTTGTCAATTTTGTCAATTTTGTCAACTTTGTCAATTTTGTCAATTTTGTCAATTTTGTCAATTTTGTCATTTTTTTCATTTTTGTCATTATGGTAATTTTTGTCATTTTTGTCATTTTAGACATTTGTGTAATTTTTGTCATTTTTGTCATTTTTGTCATTTTTGTCATTTTTGTCATTTTTGTCATTTTTGTCATTTTTGTCATTTTTGTCATTTTTGTCATTTTTGTCATTTTTGTCATTTTTGTCATTTTTGTCATTTTTGTCATTTTTGTCATTTTTGTCATTTTTGCCAATTTTGTCATTTTTGTCATTTTTGTCATTTTTGTCATTATTGTCATTATTGTCATTTTTGTCATTTTTGTCATTTTTGTCATTTTTGTCATTTTTGTCATTTTTGTCATTTTTGTCATTTTTGTCATTTTTGTCATTTTTGTCATTTTTGTCATTTTTGTCATTTTTGTCATTTTTGTCATTTTTGTCATTTTTGTCATTTTTGTCATTTTTGTCATTTTTGTCATTTTTGTCATTTTTGTCATTTTTGTCATTTTTGTCATTTTTGTCATTTTTGTCATTTTTGTCATTTTTGTCATTTTTGTCATTTTTGTCATTTTTGTCATTTTTGTCATTTTTGTAATTTTTGTGATTTTTGTGATTTTTGTAATTTTTGTCATTTTTGTATTTTTTGTCATTTTTGTCATTTTTGTCATTTTTGTCATTTTTGTCATTTTTGTCATTTTTGTCATTTTTGTCATTTTTGTCATTTTTGTCATTTTTGTCATTTTTGTCATTTTTGTCATTTTTAACATTTTTGTCATTTTTGGCATTTTTGTCAATTTTGTCAATTTTGTTAATTTTGTGAATTTTGTGAATTTTGTCAATTTTGTCAATTTTGTCAATTTTGTCAATTTTGTCAATTTTGTCAATTTTGTCAACTTTGTCAATTTTGTCAATTTTGTCAATTTTGTCATTTTTTTTCATTTTTGTCATTTTGGTAATTTTTGTCATTTTTGTCATTTTTGACATTTGTGTAATTTTTGTCATTTTTGGCATTTTTGTCAATTTTGTTAATTTTGTAAATTTTGTCAATTTTGTCAATTTTGTCAATTTTGTCAATTTTGTCAATTTTGTCAATTTTGTCAATTTTGTCAATTTTGTCAATTTTGTCAATTTTGTCAATTTTGTCAATTTTGTCAATTTTGTCAATTTTGTCAATTTTGTCAATTTTGTCAATTTTGTCAATTTTGTCAATTTTGTCAATTTTGTCAATTTTGTCAACTTTGTAAATTTTGTAAATTTTGTCAATTTTGTCAATTTTGTCAATTTTGTCAATTTTGTCATTTTTTTTTCATTTTTGTCATTTTGGTAATTTTTGTCATTTTTTCATTTTTGACATTTGTGTAATTTTTGTCATTTTTGTCATTTTTGTCATTTTTGTCATTTTTGTCATTTTTGTCATTTTTGTCATTTTTGTCATTTTTGTCATTTTTGTCATTTTTGTCATTTTTGTCATTTTTGTCATTTTTGTCATTTTTGACAATTTTGACAATTTTGACAATTTTGACAATTTTGACAATTTTGACAATTTTGACAATTTTGACAATTTTGAACATTTTTACAATTTAGACAATTTTGACAATTTTGACAATTTTGACAATTTTGACAATTTTGACAATTTTGACAATTTTGACAATTTTGACAATTTTGACAATTTTGACAATTTTGACAATTTTGACAATTTTGACAATTTTGACAATTTTGACAATTTTGACAATTTTGACAATTTTGACAATTTTGACAATTTTGACAATTTTGACAATTTTGACAATTTTGACAATTTTGACAATTTTGACAATTTTGACAATTTTGACAATTTTGACAATTTTGACAATTTTGACAATTTTGACAATTTTGACCAGGCTTGGCAAAAGTCATCGTCATGAGGCGTGAAGCTGTGACTGTGAAGCCTCTTGGTCCGTCAAACTCAATTGACTGTTCCTTAACGACCAGTCACTTCGTTTGCCAGTCATTCATTCCCCAGTCATTTGAAGCTAAAATAATAACCTAGTCAAGCAATCGCATTCAAACGACCGATGACGAAAAAGAAACGCATTTATTATTATTGTTGCTCCTGCCAGCAAGCTCGTTTTCAGTTTTTTATTGCTATTGTTGCTCTCTGCCAGCAAGTCGTTCAATTAGTTGTACCTGCCGTCAGCAGCCGATCGAAGTGTGAAGAGATTTGCCAGTCACTCTCAGGAGAAATTTTGACCATGTGTAGGAGCTTCGCCAGTCGATGATGGAGAAATGTTGATTGTTGTCGTGCTTTATCCGTCATGCGAGTAGTGAGGCTCCGTCAATTGAGAACAGTGCCAGTCGTTTGATGAAACAAAACTAGTCGGGTCAAGTGTGACGGGCGAAATTTACCATCACTGATTTTGACAATTTTGACAATTTTGACAATTTTGACAATTTTGACAATTTTGACAATTTTGACAATTTTGACAATTTTGACAATTTTGACAATTTTGACAATTTTGACAATTTTGACAATTTTGACAATTTTGACAATTTTGACAATTTTGACAATTTTGACAATTTTGACAATTTTGACAATTTTGACAATTTTGACAATTTTGACAATTTTGACAATTTTGACCATTTTGAACATTTTTACAATTTAGACAATTTTACCAAATTTAACAATTTCGACAGTTTTGACAAGTTTGACTATTTTGACAATTTTGACAGTTTTATCAAGTTTGACAGTTTTGACAATCTTGAAAATTTTTAAAATTTTGCCAGTTTTGATAATTTTAACAATTTTAACAAGTTTGACAATCTTGTCAATTTAAACAGTTTTGACAATTTTGACAACTTTGATAATTTTGTAAAATCTTCAAAGTTCAACTGAAAATTCACCTGCACAGCAGCCAATCCAATTCCAATTCCGGCCAGGATGAGCGATTTCGATCCGAGGAAGGCGGACAGCTTGGGGAAACAGCCCTGCGGATCCGCGTACTTCCGGGTGCACTTATTCACCCCCATCGGTAGCTCGTGGCAGCACGATTTCGGTACCGTGTCGTTCTTGAAAATGGGTTCCCAATCCTCCGGTCCATTAACGCCGCAGCATTTCATCTCAGATTGGACCAGATTCCAGGCCTCCTGGGCGGGCAGACTGTTCGAGTAGTTGTCCAGCGTTTCGTTGAAGCCTTTCTCCAAAATTCCGCTCAGCTCCTCGTGCTTGTAGTAGCCGGCCACTCCGATTCCGATCTCGGCCAGGAACACCAGCCCCAAAAAGACGGAAAACTGCAAATGAACAACGCAAGGGGAAAATGCAACTGATGAAATTATCTACAACGCTGCGAAAGATAATGGAAAATGGAAATTTGATTTTCCGCACCGTTTATTTTTGGAGGCATTAACTCATTGCAGATGAAAGGAAGATAAGGAAATATTATGGTTATTTGAAATTAGAATCGCATATCTCTAAATACTTTGATAACTCGTCATTTTGTCTTCTAATCTCAAATCATCGAGACGAAAATCGGTATGTTATATTTTAAAAATCGACCGTGTACATGTGCAAAATTTCAGTTCAATCCGATTGATGAATACCTCAAACAGCTCAAAGTCTCGATTTTTTTTCTATGAATCAGAATGTAAATGAGCAACTACGCCGAGTTTCAAAGAAAAAAAAATATCAAAATGACAAAATTTCCAAAATTAATTTCTTGTCTTCATATTCATTACAGCTATTTCTATAAGATACTCTAGTAAATTTTGGTATTTTTGTGTTTTCGTTTGCTTTTTGAATTTTTGTCTTTTTAAATGATTTTTTTCCAAAAATTTTTCAATTTTTTTAAATTTCGCGACTATTATTTTTAGTTTCTTTTATGGACTGTACCTTTTCTGTTAACAGAAAGTTAATAAAATTTCCTCTGCTCTGCTTAGTTTTGCACAGAAAGAACAACTTCGACTATCATTTTTAATTTTCTTTGTTTATGCTGCAGCATAAATATCTCGGAAAAATGGCGCTCTAAATACCGCTTCGTACAACAACAACAAAATATTGTCGAACAATAAAGCTTCACACTGAATCAGTGGAATTCACCGTTTTCCTAAATTCGAAAAGTCGTCCCGAGATGTGATTGAATTTTTCATTAGGGGTGGGGGTGGGTGATGAGATCTGACTGTGGTGGTGGCTCCGAGAATAAAAGAACGAAGGTACGTACCATTTAACGGTAATTGTGTCTACGTGGAAAAGTCGGTCGAATGCTATGATTTTTGGCTGTGTGGTGTCAAAGTTCAACCACCAGGCAGCAGTGGGATTTCCGAAATTTTCGTGCGGGGAAAATTTCGCAAATGTAGCGCACCGAGAATGCCAAAACAACAAATACCTAGATTTTTGTCAAATTAAATTTACCACCCGCGGAGCTTTTGTTGGGATGTTGAAGATGGAAAGTAAGGGGGGATGTCGCGGATGTTTTAACAAAAAATCATAACTGTTCCGGTGAATTCTCTCAGCTGAGTTATTCACTTTTGACACGTAGGCAAAGTATGAGTGACATTTTGCTTTTAAAGATGTCTCACAAATGTGAAGATTTTTTTTCGGCCTGAAAACCTAAACAGCATTTCAAAATGTTTGAAGTAAAAACAATTAGGATCAGATTGGGAATACAAGTTTTTGAAACGAGAGTGAAATGTTATTAAATGGTTTTGATTTAAGGGGGGGGGTAGGGTCTAACATTTTCAAAAAATCGATTTTTTTATTTTTTTATTTTCTTATTGTAAAACATTTCAAGAATGTTGTGTCAAATTTTCAAGTCAATTGAAGCAAAACTGTAGAAGTTATAGGCCTTAATCTCCTCCTATCTAATACTGCAAGAAAGCAAGAGCAGAAACTTCAAACGCGTTTTTCTCGAAAGCACATTTTTAAAGTCCGTGGACATCGTCATTTGAAAACTACTTATCCGATTCTTTTCAAATTTGGAACATATTTTCTTTATATAAAATACCAGACCCCAACGTTTTTATTTTTTGATTTTTTTATTTTGGGGAGATTTTACAGGTGAAAAATGGCGGATTTTTAAGTGAAAAATCGTAGTTTTTACTTCAAACAGCCACAAAAATTTCATAAAATTTTTTTTAAGTTAAATAAAAACGTTGGGGTCCAGAAAAACATCTATTAAAAATATTTTGCTCTGATTTTTTGACTTCAGATGATTCTGTGCTGAGATACAGTGTCCACCGCAAATCCTGTTTTCTAAAAGGCATCCTCGAAAGTGCTCCGTCACCGGCTCATTTTTCAATATTTTTCTACGAAAAAATTACTAAATGTTCTTTCAAGAATACTTTGTATAATGCAAAAAATTTGAATACATTTGTTTGAACGATAGCTCCAGAAAAAAATCGTGAAAATGGTGTTTTTTTATACCCGTTAGACCCTACCCCCCCCTTAAAAAAGAATATATTGAGTAGAAAAATAGAAAAATTTGGAAAAGCTCCAAAACTGAAAGCTTTCTAATATTCTGAGATTGATTTCAGAAAAAGTTCGCTACAATTTTGCCGAACGACATAAATTAATAGGTAGCCTTTTCACAGATCTGGCAACAGCTGATTTAATCTACTTTGAAATATGGTGTTGGAAACACCGTTGATTGATGGCTAGCAATTACCCGTTGTTCGAATTGAATTGACATTTTCAGATGCGAAAAATAGCGAAAAATATCCTTATATTTCGCCCTCGTTTTAAGTTGATTGAAATTTCAAGCAAGCACCTACTATTGACAGAAAATTTTTGTCACAGTCAAAATTCAAATTTTGTCAAAATTGTCAAAATAAACGAAATTGACAAAATTGACAAAACTGAAAAAATTGACAAAGTTGACAAAATTGACAACATTGACAAAATTGACAAAATTGACAAAATTGACAAAATTGACAAAATTGACAAAATTGATAAAATTGACAAAATTGACAAAACTGACAAAATTGACAAAATTGTCAAAACTGACAAAATTGACAAAATTTACAAAATTGACAAAATTGACAAAATTGACAAAATTGACAAAATTGACAAAATTGACAAAATTGACAAAATTGACAAAATTGACAAAATTGACAAAATTGACAAAATTGACAAAATTGACAAAATTGACAAAATTGACAAAATTGACAAAATTGACAAAATTGACAAAATTGACAAAATTGACAAAATTGACAAAATTGACAAAATTGACAAAATTGACAAAATTGACAAAATTGACAAAATTGACAAAATTGACAAAATTGACAAAATTGACAAAATTGACAAAATTGACAAAATTTAAAAATTGACAAAATTGACAAAATTGACAAAATTTACAAAATTGACAAAATTGACAAAATTAACAAAATTAACAAAATTGACAAAATTGACAAAATTGACAAAATTGACAAAATTGACAAAATTGACAAAATTTACAAAATTGACAAAATTGACAAAATTGACAAAATTGACAAAATTGACAAAATTAACAAAATTGACAAAATTGACAAAATTGACAAAATTGAAAAAATGACAAAATTGACAAAATTGACAAAATTGACAAAATTAACAAAATTGACAAAATTGACAAAATTGACAAAATTGACAAAATTGTCAAAATTGATAAAATTGACATGATTGACAAAATTGACAAAATTGACAAAATTGACATGAACATGAAACGTAAAAAACAGTTTTCATCGATTTCGTTTGAATATAGTTTTTCCTAATATCCAAGTTATGATGAATATTTCATCTGAAGACTACATTTCGATACCAGTTAAAATAAAAAAGTTATTAGGCTTCGAAAATGGGCAAAATTTTTTAAGTGAGATGAATCACTGTTAATTAGGGGTCAAAGTGTTCGACTGCCTCAACCGGAACGCTCAATTTGAGATGCGCGCCATTTCGTCAAATAATGATCGATTTCAACTATTTCTAATGCGTTATATGGCACCATCTTTTGATTCTCCAAAGATTTGGATGTGGATTATAGTTCGACGGAGGGTATATTGTTCAAGCAAAACTGTGAGGAGAGTTGGATTTCTTGATTCCCTTTTCATGTGTTCATCATCATCCCATTTTTTCGCGGATAAAAAACACAGATGCTTAGTTTTATGATTTTAAACAGCTTCTGTTGAGCAGAAAACTTCATTGTTGAAAAAACTGTTTGACAAATTTTTAAAATTGCACTACAGGGGCCGAGCAACATGACTTTCTGTCCTTTTTCGGTTCCAGTTTTTACGCACTTCAATATTTTTTGGAAACATTTAAAGATTGACTAAAAATCACATTTCTATACAATTTTTGTTGAAATTGTTTCACAAATAACTGATTTTTTTCTTGGAGCCTGTTCACTAAATAACTCCCGGGTTCCCGAATTTCGGACACGTTTTCACTTCCGTTGAACTTTGACCTTAAAGGTCAACGACCGACAATAAAAACGCGAACTGTGCGGAGTGAAATAAACGCGTGTATTCAGTATGGATTGTTGTATTCAGACTACTGACGACTGATCGATGATCACTACCTAGCAATCTACCTAGCTAGCCGGCATTCGATTTCAGTACCTAAGTACTCTATTGTTATCAAATGATAAGCCGATCGTTATCCGAACTGATAGTAGATATCGAGAGTTAGTGAGCGGAAAAACTTACACCGTCGCTAGATGCTAGGGTGTCTACAATATTTTGAGTGATTGATTTTACATAAATATAATTTCTTCTCCAACATATGCCGGCCGCCTTGATCTCTCCGTGAGATCAACTTAATCTGTTCTAACTAATTAATAATAATTTTCAACTAAATTTAGCTTTTTGCTCCTACTATAGACAAATGATGCAGATTTCGATTCAACTTCAATCTGATTAATCTAATTAGTTATTTGTACACTACTGTAACTTCTGCTTCTTGCTCTGCTAAAATTAACTCCATTGGTGAGTCGATACGAATGACGTATCTAGTCTTCGTTGGACGACGTTGGGATTCACATTACTGCCCGGATTCCTCCTCGGACTGCGTACTGGATTACTTTGGATCGTTCTGTTGACCTGTGGACTTTCTCCGGTTATCGACCTCGCTGCTTCTTCGTACTGGACTGCTGGACATAATCTTCGACTATGGATCTTCTACTGCTTGCTACGATACTGGACTTCTTCTTCTTATCGAATTGCTTCTTCTGGTGACGATGATCTTCGTGGATGACCTTCTACTGCGATGCTTGCTGCGTGGGTGGCTTCAGGGGGGTCCCCGATGCTTCCATGATGACCGATGAATTCCTATCAATAATATGAGAGGGTGCTTTTTTAACCGTATTAAAGAACAACACATTAACTTGCCTGGTTCGCGGAGGCCTCCTTGGCCTCCGCGCTCCCCTCTCCTCGCCGACATTGACTTCCATCTGGTGGATACTTGCGTTGCCATTCAGGGTACTGTTGTGCTTCGTTGATCCGTGGTGACTAAACAACAAGCTGGCCATGCTAGTCGTCAATCTCCCGTAGTTTGCTCCGGAGGTCGAAATCGTCAAATCTTCCCCAGGGTGACAGATACCTCAAAAAATAGCAAACGTTGTGCTTCCTTCAATGTGGGTCTCTTTTATAAACATACATGCAGCTGTGCCTGATTCATGCATCAAGGCTCAGAACAGACTTTCTCATGCAACATCCTTGGACTATCACCAGAACAGATACAGATTACCTCATACTTAAACGTTTTTTCAAAATGAAGGGTGCGATCGAGCCCAGAGTGGCTCAGTAATTCGTGTGCGACTGGGAAAAAAGATTCGGATTAGCTTTTTGAATTTCAAAATAATACATAACTTAACTGGGTGTGCGGGGGCTTGTGGGCCCCCGCCGGTGGAGGAGTCCTAGTTCTCCCCTTCTGAAGGTGATTCAAGATTGTCGCGTATCGGCAAAACACAAATTTTGCAGATTCCCCTTTTGAATAACCCTTGATTAGACGTTCGCACTGTTACGGCTCTGACGATGCCATCCGCTCCTGGATGGACTTCCTCAATTCTTCCGAGAGCCCAACTCAACGGTGGGAGGTTGTCCTCCTTGAGTACAACCAAGGTTCCTTTAGTAAGGTTCCTCCTCTGTTCTGTCCATTTAGTTCTGTTCTGAAGATTTGACAAATATTCCTGCGACCATTTCTTCCACAAAGTGCTCATGTAGTTCTGCACACGCTGCCATGCGGATAACCGATTCTCTGGGATGCCTACCAGATCAGGTTCTCTGATTCCTTCCAAAGGACGTTGCATCAGGAAATGGGCTGGTGTTAGGGCTTCGTAATCGTCTGGATCGTTACTCAAAGGGGTTAACGGTCTGGAGTTTAAAATTGCCTCGATTTGAGTAAGAACAGTTATCATGTGATCGTGTTCCAAAATGTGGTTTCCGATAGTACGTTTGTACAAATTTTTGAAGCTCTTTACTGCTGATTCCCAGAGTCCGCCAAAGTTTGGGGAACGTGCAGGAATAAATCTGAATTCAATGGAATCATCTGAAGCTGCCCTTATCACATCGTTTTGGAATTGCTGCTGTTTGAACATCCTATGTAGATCTGCTAATTCTCTGCGAGCACCAACGAAATTCTTGCCGTTGTCACACATTATAAGATCAGGTTTATTTCGGCGAGCTGCGAACCGCCTAAGGGCCGCGATGAACGCCTGCGTTGTCAGATCTCCGACCAATGCCATGTGAATCGCCCTAGTAGCCAGACAAATGAAAACTGCCACAAAACATTTGACTGGCCTACATCTTCGATAGGGGTAGACAATTTGGAAAGGACCACAATAGTCCACACCTGTTTTCCGGAAAGCGATGCAAGGGTTAACTCGTTCCGGAGGGAGGTCGGCCATCAATTGGGACTCAATTTTTGGACGAACCTTGAAGCACTGCACGCATCGATGAGTAACCTTCCTGACCAGATCTCGTGCCCTTGTTGGCCAGAACCGGCCTCGAATCAAAGAAACCATCATCTGCTGTCCAGCATGGAACCATTTCCGGTGATACGATTCTGCCATAACTTCCGTGAACGGGTGACGATGTGAAAGAATGTAGGGATGTTTTCGTTGACTTGAAATCGCTGCATTTCTGAGGCGTCCACCGACGCACATTATTCCGTCCAGAAGTATCGGGTTAAGCGAAGCTAGTGGAGATGATTGACGAACACTTCCTTTCTTCTGCAAATCGTGTAACTCTTCGGGAAAAGATTCTGCTTGTGCCAAACGGACTATGACTCGCATAGCTTCTTCTAATTCTTGAATTGCCAGGGCACCGGACTTCCTACAATCCCGATTGACCTTTCTAGCATTAAATGCAAACCGACGAGACCATGCTACAAATCTCATCAACTCAAACATATCGGAAAAGATGCTGAACAGCTCACTCGTACTTATCTGCTGCGCTACAGCTACAACGGCACCTTTTTCTTCCAAAATCGTCGCATCAATCTCCTCTTCTTGAACTGGTTGCGCACACGGCCAGTGGGTTTCATCGTGCTTCAACCATTGTGGCCCGTTGAACCATAACGATTGGTATTGAAGCTGAGCTGGTGTCATTCCTCGCGAGATTATATCAGCTGGGTTTTCAATACCAGGAGTGTGGCTCCATAGACTTCCTCGTGTGGCATGCTGGATTTCTGAAACTCTGTTGGCCACGAACTCTTTCCAGCGAGACGGAGTTGAGGATAACCAGTATTTTACGATCATTGAATCGGTGTAGAAATATGCCTTTGCTTGAATGCCAAGAGCGTTCTTGATCTTCTCGTAGAGATGTGCTAACGTCAGACTTGAAGAAAGTTCTAGACGAGGTGTGGATTGCTTTTGCTTCTTGGTTTTCAAATTTTCCAACGGCGCTACTCGAGACTTCGAGGTCAGTAGACGTACTTCAATGTTTCCGGCCTCATCAACGGTGCGAATATAGATACATGCTCCGTAAGCCTTATCGGAAGCATCACAGAATCCATGGATCTGTACGGAAACAGAATTTGAGCTGATAGCCAACCAACGAGGCACTGATAAACCTTCTAGTCCACCAAGATTCCTGCGATACTCATGCCACTGCTCCTGCATTTCCTCTCCAAGATGCTCATCCCATCCACAGTTCAGTTTCCAAAGGCTCTGAATAAAAATCTTGGCTTGGACTACGACTGGGCCAACTAGACCAAGCGGATCGAAAATTCGAGCGACGTCAGAAAGCACTACCCGCTTCGTGATGATCGTTGATGAATTCCATTTCGGTGATCTGAATTGGAAATAATCTGTTGCTGGTTCCCAAACCAGACCAAGCGTTTTGACAGCGGCGTTATCGATCTCGAGCAAAGCCTTCTCATCACGGAGTTCCTCTGGCAAATCATCCAAAATCTCTCGACAGTTGGAGTTAAACTTCCTCAACTGAAACCCTCTGCTTTCCATCAACTTCACCAAGTTGGAGATAAGAACTCGGCCTTCTTCTACTGTAGCAACTCCAGTCAGCATATCGTCCATGTAAAAGTTCTTTGAAATAACCTTCGCCGATTCAGGATGCTCCTTTTCGGCCTCTACGCCTAACCGCTGCAGACACTTTGTAGCAAGATACGGTGCACTTGCTGTACCGTAGGTGACCGTTGTCATTTCAAATGATTTCAAAGGATCTTCCGCACTTTCTCTCCACAAAACACGCTGTAGCTGACAATCTTCTTCCTGGACTCGAATCATTCGGTACATTTTGGCAATATCTGCCACAATTGCCAACCGATGTAACCGGAAACGTAGAACGATGTCGATCAACTCATCTTGAATGACTGGACCAACAAGTAGGGCGTCATTCAATGACACTCCAGTCGATGATGCACACGACGCGTCAAAAACCACCCGCAGCTTTGTCGTCGTGCTTTCTGGCTTCAATACGGCATGATGAGGCATATAATACGGGGTGACGGCTGTATCACAAACGACTTCTCGCATGTGACCAAGTGAAATGAATTCTCGCATGAATTCCACATACGCTAACTTCAACTCCTCGTTCCGTGATAATTTGTGTTCAAGACTTGCGAAACGTTTCTCGGCCGCTGCACGTGAGTCGCCTAAACGGCTCAACATGAAGGTTTTCTTGGGAAGGCTGACCACATATCGTCCACTGCTGTCTGTTGTTGTTGTTGCATCGAATATTTCCTCGCACATCGTTTCTTCGATGGAGAAAACACATGGTCCTGTTTCAACAACCTTCAATCTGCCCTCAGTCAGCAGATCGAAATAAAACTCGGCTCCGATTATGACGTCGACAGGATTTGATCGGAAGAACGATGGATCGGCCAAGACCGTTGATTCTGGTAACATAAGCTGACTAGGCTCGAACGATGATGTTGGTAATGCAACGGTTAGTTTTGGTAGCACGTGGAAGCTCATTTCCTCGGAGTAGGGTGAAATTGTGGGACATCTTGCTGCTACTTCTGCCCGCACCACTCGTGTAGAAACCGCTTCAGATGACCCAATTCCTCGGATCGATAAATGTGCTGAAGTTTCTCGGATCCTTAATTTCTTCGCAAAATTCGACGTCATAAGACAGTTTTGAGAACAGGAATCCAGTAAAGCACGAGCTGGTACTGGATTTCCTTGCTTATTATTGATATTAATAATCGCCGTGGATAGAATAATATTTTGCGAAGGTGTGATAGGGAGTGTAATGTATGTTTGGCTCGTATGGGGTGTGGCTGATGTGTTACTATTTGGTGTGGAAGAATTTTGTGAGCTTACTGGCTGGGAAGTGTTAGTGTGTGATGTCGGATTGGTGATCTGCGGTTTCGGTTGAGATGCTTGGTGGTTTCTTGTTAACGGAATGCCTGATTGGTTCGGTCTCGGTGCGAACGTTCCGGAGGATCTTACCTGTGGATGCAGCAAGGTGTGGTGCCGTTGATGGCACTGATGACAGCTTCCTCTATCGCAGTTGCGAGCCAAATGTCCCCAATGCAGACAATTACGACACAACCTGGCCTTGACGACAGCTTCGTTTCGTTCAACCAACTTCATCCTCTGAAAACGACCACATTGAAATGCAGAGTGCCAGGATTCACTGCAGAACGGACATGTTCCTGACGACTTGACCATAGTGTGGCAAACCGATGACTTCTGGAGACGTTGATCAATGTGTGGATTTGAATTCTTTTGCGGACCGATAGATTGAAGGACAGCGCATTGATTCTTCAAAAACTGCATGAGTGGAATATAAGCAGGAACCTCTTTCGTCGCATGCTTGGTTTCCCAATGACGTAATGTAGATGCATCAAGTCTAGAACAAATCATATGGGCGAGCAGTGTGCTCCAACCTTTCGTTTCTTCGCCGATCTTTTCTAACATCTGCACATTTTTCTCGAAATCGTTAATCAAACGATTGAGACCCTCGAAGCTTTCTCTTTTCAAAGGTTCGATAGAAAACAAGGCATCTAAATAAGATTTTGCAATGATTTTCTTATTTTCATATCGGTCTTGAAGCGCATTCCATGCCAAAGTATAATTAGCGGCAGAGAGTTCAATATTATTGATCTCTTGCAAAGCATCACTAGATAAGGCAGCACGAAGATAGGTAAATTTATCCATTTCTGTAAGTTCAGAATTTTGATCGATTAAACTGTGAAACGAATCCCTAAAAACGACCCATTCGTTGACCTTGCCTCCAAAAGTTGGTAAACGAATCTCTGGGAGTTTAACTTTTGAAAAGGTTGAAGAGGGTCGAGCCAAATGTTCGGTGAAATTATGTGGAAGATCTCTAAACTGCAACTCCAATAATTCCGCCTTCAGCATACAGAACTTATCATCAAATTGTTGCAATAAAAGATTATTTGCTTCCTCTCTCGACTGGTCATCCGTTCGATCTTCTCCTTTCCCTCTAGCAGCACCATCCACCGATTCTTCTTCCATCGCCTCTTCGATAAGTAATTCAATTTTACCGCGCACATCATAAAACTCTTTGCAAGTATTTTCTAGTTTTTCTAATCGCACACTGATTTGTCGTTGATCAGTTTCTGGATGAAAGTTTTCAACAAATTTTTCGATCGATTCAATGATATTGTTCAACTGTTTTTCACGTTTCACAAGCACTCTTAGTTCGTGAGACATTTTGAATCACTTAAGTTCAAAAACTGATAACTGTAAATTTCAACTTTTCAACGACAAATTTTTCAAACACTTTTTGATCACCTTTTTTTTTTCAATCGCTTTTTTTCAATCACTTTTTCCAAATCCACTGATCGACTCAACGTACCGTTCGCGAACCGATTGACCACAGGACTTACAACCCGATTGACAGCAATTATGAAGGATTTACCAGCAGAAATTTATGAGCAGAATTATCAAATACCAATCAAATTCCAGAAAAGGACATCACAAGCCAGAATAAATTTAGACTCACATGCATTTTTGATTCTTTATTTCTCACACCAAATATAAACAATTGAATTGGAGAGCCACATGCAACAAGCCTCCTTTACTTCCCTTTTTCTGTCACTTGGGGTACAAATTTCGATCAATCTGCTCCTTCCGAATCCACCGGTAATTCCGTCGCAGTCTTCCAATTGGCCGATCGATCGTTCGATGCCACAATTCCCATGCAAAAAACGGTAAAAACTGGATCAGCGATCACGTTTCAGTGACCGATAGCACTAGCTGATGTGTTGGATGGCGCCTCTAGGTTTCCCGCGATGATGTCAATCCTCGAGACACAGTCACACAATACAGGGCATTGACCCGACAATAAACTTATTGTTCATGTATTCACTTATTGTCCATGCAACACGTTTTTTAATTTTTCGACAGTTTCGAAAATTCTTCATGCACTTATCACACTAATCGTCCGAATTTGTCCAAAACTGGGAACATCCGGCTCGAAGGACCAGAAATATGTTCACTAAATAACTCCCGGGTTCCCGAATTTCGGACACGTTTTCACTTCCGTTGAACTTTGACCTTAAAGGTCAACGACCGACAATAAAAACGCGAACTGTGCGGAGTGAAATAAACGCGTGTATTCAGTATGGATTGTTGTATTCAGACTACTGACGACTGATCGATGATCACTACCTAGCAATCTACCTAGCTAGCCGGCATTCGATTTCAGTACCTAAGTACTCTATTGTTATCAAATGATAAGCCGATCGTTATCCGAACTGATAGTAGATATCGAGAGTTAGTGAGCGGAAAAACTTACACCGTCGCTAGATGCTAGGGTGTCTACAATATTTTGAGTGATTGATTTTACATAAATATAATTTCTTCTCCAACAGAGCCTGCTGGGTGTCTTATCATTGAATCAAAAAATTTTTTAAAACGAAATAAATTAAACAAATTTTGCCATTTCAACTTCAACACAATTCACTTTAAGCCGAATAAAAGATTTTTTTGAATCAAAACGCATTAAAACGATAAATAAACCTTTATTCTCGATTTTAAAAAAAAGCTACAGCTAAGAGAATCTTTAAAACGTGGGAAACATTTAAGGGGAGCTATTTTTCGAAATATTATCATTTTTAAAGCATCAGAAATCCTTGGTCCATGCGAAATTGATTTAAAAAAATTTTTGGCAATTAGGTCTGAATGCTACAGCCTGAATTGATTTTTGAGGAAAAAAAATGACCCTGTTAACCCTAATAATTTTTTTTATCTTAACTCGAATCGAAGAGCAGTCTTGGGATAAAATATTTTTGATGGTATAGGCTTCAAGAAAAACCGTTTTCAAAAGAAATCGGCCGAAAGGGACCAAAGTTATTCATGAAAAACTGGATTTCACAAAATGTCTCAAAATCCCATACAAACTTCAAGCATGTTGAGAGACCACTTCCCGTGATCTGATTCGGGCAAATTTGGCAGGAGATTTTGTACTAGGCCTATGATCAATTTTAGCCTGTAGCACATAACATTTAACAGGTTTTAAATTTCCCATTTAAATGTGGGGCAGTCTTTGTATCTGTAATTTGATTGGTTCATTGTTCCTGCATTGAAGATGAAGCTTCGAAAAATAAGCAAATCCTCAATCCAGAACTCAGAGTTCTAAGTTTTAAATCTAGAACCTGTAGTAAAAAATTATTCTCAGAGTCGTTGAGATTGTTTGAAGCTTAAAAGATTGAAAAGATGAGTTTTAGCTTTAAAATCCAAGTGGCACATTATCGGAAACCAAATTCTGAATACCTTCTTTTGTACTTTTATTTAAACTGCAAATTAAGAAACATTATTGTAAAAATTGATTGAAAACAATGTTCATTGTTTGATATTCTGATAACAACGATGGGTTTTACTTGTTTTTTTCGTCGGCTTTTTTTTTCGGCGAATAAATAATGACAAAAATTCTTTAGTGAAACTTTAATTATGTCGGTTATATTTCAAACTATTTCAAACATCAATCCAGAACTGTGATACTTAACGCTAAAGGTAAAACACGCGTTTTCACAGTGATTAGTATGATTTTGTCTCTGAAAAAACCATTAAATGGTTAAAAAAATCTTAAAAAAATAAATGGTTCTAGACCTCCCGATGGGTTATTTAAAATTTGGGCTCAAATGACAGGAAAAAATCCCAGCTTAATGATGCTAAATGATGCAAAAATTAGCGATGTTGTTTTTCGATAAATAAAATGGTTCCATGCGAAACACCGTGACTTGTTACTGTCACTTTCTAGAATTTTTCTGTCAGTGTCTTGATCTTGGGTAAAATAAAGGTTTTTTTCGATTAAGGCTGCCGGCAACTTCATTTTCCTAAGATCAAGACACAAACAGACAATTCAAACATAGCATCAATAATGAGAAAAAGTTACAACAAGCTCGCACAGCCTTGCTTTTGAGTAATAACCTGATACCAGGCCATAGGAAGAACTGACTTATGGGGGAGGGGTTTGTGACTTTTTTCTATGACATTTGCTTTAACAATGCATGAATGAAAAAAAAATTAAAAATGGATTATTTTTAATTATATTTTATCATTCATTTTTAAGTTTTTCTACATAATAATTTTTTTTGTGTTATATAGACACTTTTGAAGATACATCGTAAAACCTTTCAAATAACGATTAGAATTCGTATAAATAACACTTTAGTAACCAAATAGGAAACTTACTTTCATAAATGGTTTAAATCTTAAAATTAGCATCAAAATCTGGTGAACTTAGCCTAAGATTGCTAGGAGTTCTCTAGCACGTATCTAAGCCGGGGAAATCCGGATTTTTTCATTTAAATCCTTGCAAAATTCGGGCATTTTATTTACAAATTTTATAACCAAAATCCGGGCCATATCCTAAAAAATTGGCCAAAAATCCAGGAACTGCTTAGCAAAAATCGGGATACTATAACATTTGAATCATTATTTTTTCATCGAAAAACATAACCAGATTTTGAATTTTATTTCAGGCTCCCAAAAACTCGATTATGTTTATTTTAATAAATCTAGCTTGAAAAAAATCATTTTTGGGCGACATAATTTAAATAAAATTATAATGATGTCGTTTGATTTTTTTTTTGATTATCCAAAAACAAATGTGAGTGAATCCGGACAAAATCAGGATATTTTTCAACAAAAATTGTGCAACCCCTTAACTAAATGAAAAATGCGTATGAGTTTCGAAAATCATGAATCAAATTTTCAAGGAAATTCAAAACCAAATTTACACGACGGTTTCAAACACAGTTTTTTATTTCAATTTTTAATCCTGATTTTAACGGAAAATCAAGAATCCAAAACTGGATACGTAATCCAAAATATGAAAACACAAATCTCGCGTGAACTTTCATTACGCGAATGAAACATCTTAAAAATTCACAGAAAACTGCTGCAAAAGTTATCAAAACAACTTTCAAATTTGTATTTCATATATAGAATATGTTGTCCAGGCTACAAATAATCTAAATGGAGAGAAACTGCGACTAGTTTATTTATGTCAGTATTTGTAGTTTTTCGTAATAAAACTGTTTGTTTACATTTTGTTTCATATGACGTAATGAAAGCTCACGAGAGAAATACAATTTCGATTTTGATTATAAGGAACCAGAATTCCTGAAATGAGTAAAGTCTAATTGAAAATTTAGTATTCAGAAATGAATTACTTTCAAAAAGTGAAAAAAATTTGAAAAACTGTAGATGAACTCTGAATTTTGGATAAGTTTTAGAGGTTTTAACAGCAGTTCTTAGTCAAGATTGTTATTATCGAATTACCATGTTTTTGGTACTTCATCATAAAAATTTGATTACGAATAACCTCGCTTGCTTTTGATGGACCTGCATGCATACCGCCCCACCCCCTCCATTCTCCCACGACCTGATATCATAATGCCAGTAATGATAAACGCCAGTGTTGTTTTTGGACGTTAAAGCTTAATTTGATGATTTTGGTTCATGTAAACTAAAGTTTAACTTAAATCTTCCAACACTTACCGTAATGATCATACATGGACTTTCCTTGGCGGCACCGCAGCATCCGAAACAGGCAACGACAAAAATGACCGATCCGATGACAATCAGCACGATGGGGGCAGTCCAGAAGCTTTCACCTAAAAAGGAAGGTAAGAGAAGGTAAGAAAACAAGAACACCTACTATCAGTTGACTGACTTGTTGGATTCCAATGGCTTCTCATCGGAAGCTTGAACAAATTGACTCTCGTTTCCTAACACTTCTTTGTACGTATCTATCATTAGGTGTATTAGGATTTTCAAATATTGTTCAAGCGAAAGGAAGGAAGCAGACAGGTGAACATTAATCAAATATCAACTTACCGAGAAAGTTCGAATAATGGTGATAGGATGACTGAATGATTGCACCGGTTACGATGACGACCAATCCGGTGATCTGTAATGGGAAAGAAAAATAGAAAAGATAATCAATATTGTACTATAGTGAACTTGTAGATTGAAAATAAGTACAACTGGAACTGAACATAGTTGTAAATTTATCAATTCTGAATGGATACAAGTCTGATAATGGAATATCTATTCCATATCGTGTTGAAAAGTTCAGTGACAACACCATCACTTTGGATTCATGAGACTTCAGATGGGAGCTGCATTTTTCCATCATCTCTGGAGCCATCAAGCATCCCAGACACGATATCGGCATTATTCAAAGGATTTTCCTCCCTCAACCTAAGGGTGGCTTCCGGGATAAAGTTTTCCGTAGCCCACATTACGGAAGAAGCAAAAAATACCGCACTACGTCACATTCCAACAGCAGTGTAGGAGGACATAAAAATTGATTACGTGAAAGCCTTACGGAAATATGCGAACATGAATCTTCGACGATGTACGTTCTTATTTGCGTACATCTAACAGGTACCACATCTGTTAGGGGAAAAACCGACCAACTGAAAAAAGGTTGAAGTTTTTTCTTAATGACCAGACGTGGGAATCGCTTTTCCCTGGATTTCGAAAAAAAATTAAAGCTTAACTTCACCTATTAAGCGAAAATTTTGATCTGAAAGCTTATTTCACAAAACACAAAACATTTCTGCCCGAATAATTTCTAGCTCTGCAACAGGATTTCCGACAAAAAAGCAAAAGCTTTCGATTCGATTTATGTTCTGATACCATTGATGCTTCTCGCTTTCCGGACATTTCAAATATGTAGGTAGTTGGGTAGTTTTTTGCGATACTTTCCGATCCGGATTCAATCTCCCACCTATGCTATGTGTGTATCAAAGTGATGTGACTTTGCTGAACGAAACGATTGGATGAATAAATGATTTTTTTCTCCCATTCATTGAATGTGACACGGAATGCTGAGCTGAGCTGAGCTATGTTAAAAAGTTGATTTGTTAGTTGTTTTGTTTGCCCGTTGGAATTTAGCTGAATCTATGCCGCGTTCACAAAAACAATTTCAACTCTTTAAATACGTAACGTTGAAAAAAAGTTTGAAATTTCATTTCACTAATTGAATTTGGGAAAATATTCTATGGATAAGAAGAAAAGAATACATGGTATTCAAATCAAAAATTATTTCTGAGTACACAGCAATCAAATTCCGAGAAGGTAAATTTACGAACCCGGTGTGTGTATTTATTTAAAAATGAAATTTTAGCTATTTTCAAACAATCAAACTAAAATCGTTTTAAACTGCTAGTGTGTCATTGATAATGGGACTGAAAGAGCAACAATATGACTCAAACTTTCAGGACCGAACGGTAAAACTGGAAACTATAACTAAAGCAGCGGTCATTTTTTGCCATTACTGTTCTCCAGTCATTAATCAATGTCATTTTTATCGGGTCTTCACAAAGCCTGGAAAAACTCAAGGAAGTTTAAAGTTTTAAACCTAATGTACCTTATTCAAGGTGTGCATTCGTGATACTCATTGTATATTTTTTTAAATATTACAATTTTTATACCATAAAACGTTCAAACACAATGCATTTTACAGTTTCTACAATAACATGCACTTGTAGCCTGTAATCGATTTTTTTTTTGGGTTTTTACTTTAGTAACGAAAACTCGGGCGGAGTCTTAGAACGTTCCTTGTAGTAAATAAAATGTAGAGTTATTTTAATAAAGTTGCTGAATTGACATTATGGAACTTTTTAAACGTAAAAAATTAAACCACAACAATTGACACAAGCATGATACAACGCTCAGCAGGAAATTTGAAATTTGAAAAAATGAAACCGCAGGTTGACGGACCAGATTAAAAACTATTATTAATTAAAACAAAAAGTAAGTTTTATCCGGCTTGACATCACTATCATATCTTTGAAAAACTTCATTCTGGCAAAAAAAAACAGCCGAAATGTTTTTGGAAACAGTTATTATGTGATATGAAAGTTTTGTTTTAATTGATAAAACGCGATAGAAATTACACTTATTACAAATCATCCCAACTCTTGTATTTTTTTTTAAATTTCACGTAGCCGAAAAGATAATTGTCCGAAGAAGGATTTGTAGTAACGATATATGTACATGTCGTGATTTTACGATTCTTACAAATCTCAATTCAGAGCACAGGCTTTTCAAACCTATAAAATTTTATTACCAAACAATCAGCAGCCTTAAGAATTTGCGCTTCCTAAGCCAAACCGTCTTTTCCACCGGAAGTCTTAAACAATCATCTTCAGCTGCCTTAAAAATCTACGCTTCTTAATCCAATACGTCTTTTTTCCACCGGATGGCCTAAACAAAACAAACAATAAAACAAAACAACAATGCAACAGTCTTGGTAATCAGCGCTTTCTAAGTCAATCTGTCCACCGGAATTCTTAAACAATCAACCGCAGCAGCCTAAAAAATTGCGCTTCATAAGTGAAAAGCGTCTTTTTCCACCGGAAGGCCACATCAAGACGAACAATAAGCTGCAACATACTTAAAAATCAGCGCTTACTGAGCCAATTCCGTTTTTTCCACCGGAAGTCTAAAACGATAAACAGCAGCAACACGAAATGCCACAAAAAAGAAACAATAAGCTGCAAAAGTTTAGATAATCTGCGCTTACTAAGCCAATCCGTCTTATTCCACCGGAAGCCAATCTTTTCACTACCTGACTCCGAATCAAAACAAACAATAAGCTGCAACATTTCTAAAAATCTGCGCTTTTTAAGCCAATTGCGTCTTTTTCCACCGGAAGTCTTACAGAATCAACAACAGCAGCCTTTAAAAATCTTTTTTTTTCCGTCTTTTTATACCGGAAGCCAATCTTTTTCCACCGGGAGGCTAAATCAAAACTACTATTAGCTGCAACAGTCTAGGTAATCTGCGCTTACTGAGCCAATCCGTCTTTTTTCACCAGAAAGTCTTAAACAATCAACAGCAACAGCCTTAATAATCTGCGCTTCCTTAGCCAATCAGTCTTTTTCCACCAGAAGGCATTCTTTTTCCATCGGGAGGCAAAATCAAAACATTAATTGCACCAATCTAAAAAATCGGCGCATACTGAGTCTTTTTTTTTTTTAATGGAAATCTTCAACAATAAACAGCAGCAGCCTTTAAAATCTGAGCTTCTTAAGCCAATCCGTCGTTTTTCACCGGAAGCCAATCTTTTTCCACCAGGAGGCCAAATCAAAACAACATCCAGTTGCAACAGTCTTGGTAATCTGCGTTTTCTAAGTCAATCCGTCCTTTTCCACCGGAAGTCTTAAACAATTAAGAGCAGCAGCCTTAAAAATCTGTGCTTCCTAAGCCAATCCGTCTTTTTTCACCGGAAGAGAGTTATTTTCCACCGGGATACCACATCAAAACAAACAATAAGCTGTAACAGTTCAAAAACTCAGCGCTTACTAAGCCAAACCATCTTTTCCACCAAAGCTCTTAAACAATCAACAGCAGTAGCCTCAAAAATCTGCGCTACCGAAGTCATTCCGTCTTTTCCCACCGGGAGGCCAAATAAAAAAAAGAATCATCAGCAGCAGCCGTAAAAATCTGCCCTTACTTAGCTAATTCGTTATTTTTTCCATCGGGTGGCCTAATCAAAATAAACAATAAGCTGCACAATTCTTAAAAATTTGCGCTTACTAAGTCAAATCCCTCATTTTTACCAGAAGGCTAAATCAAAACAAACAATCAGCAGCAGCAGCCTTGAAAATATGCTTTTCCTAAGCCAATTCTGACTTTTTTCACCATAAGTCTTAAACAATCAACGGTTACTGCTGAAAATCTGCGCTTCCTAAGTCAATCCGTCTTTTTCCAGCGGAAGCCAATCTTTTTCCACCGGGAGGTTAAATCAAAAAAAAGTATCAAAAGCAGCTGCCTTAAAATCTGCTCTTACTAAGCCAATCCGTCTATTTTCACCGGGAGGCCTAATCAAAACAAACTATCAGTTAGAAAATTCTTAAAAATTTGCACATACTAAGTCAATTCCCTCTTTTTCACCAGAAGGTTAAATCAAAATAAACAATCAGCAGCAGCAGCCATGAAAATCTGCTCTTCCTAAGACGACCTGCCTTTTCCACCGGTAAGCCTAATCAAAACAAAAAACCAGCTGCAAATTTCTTAAAAATCTGCGCTAATTAAGTCATCCCCTCTTTTCACCAGAAGGTTAAATTAAAAAAAAAAAACAATCAGCAGCAGCCTAAAGAAGCTGCTCTTCCTAAGACAATACCGACTTTTTCCACCGGGAGGTAAAATCAAAACAAACAATAAGCCTCAACAGTTTCAGAATTCTGCGCTTATTAAGTCATTTCCCTCTTTTTCACCAAAAGGCTAAATCAAGCTAAACCATCAGAAGTAACAGCCTTGAAAATCTGCTCTTCCTAAACCAATTCCGTCTTTTTTCACCGGAATGTCAAATCAAAACAAACAAAATAGCTGCCGAATTCTTAAAAATCTGCACTTCCTAACCCCATCCGCCTTTTTCCACCGGATGGCCAAATGAAAATCTGCGCTTCCTAAGCGAATCCGTCTTTGCCGGGGGTCGAATCAGAAACTATTTTTTTTCGTAGCAGCAGCCTTGAAAATTTGCGCTCTCTGTGCTTATTCTACCAACTACGCCATTGTCTTGATTTAACGATTCTTGCAAATCTCAATTCAGAGATTCACCCTGATACGTCTGTTGCTCTCAAGAACAGATGAATAGTCATTGTTTGTGTGATTTTGTTCAGTTTGTTTTCCCTAGTGCTGCAAAAATAACAAGTTTTTTTTTATTTGTAAAATTTATCAACACTCAAGTAGGATATATAGTAATTGATTCAAAAAATTCTTTTTTTTTTCAAAAGAATTGAAGGGAGCAAAACACTTTAGAATTATTTTCAGCAGTAAATGATATGTTTGAAATGATTTTAAATATCTAGAACTTTTCAGTTGCTTTTGTGGATTGCCATTGGTTTCAATATTTGTGTTGAAAATATAACTCATGAACAAATTCAGTTTGTGGGTGATTTGAACAAAATAACTACTACTTAGACGGAATACTGTGAAAATAAAATGAATAACTACTTAGAAAATTTGTTCCGTCTAAAATCGTTAGCAGATTTAGTATTCATTTAGGTTTGTTGGTCTGGAGCAGGGCCGTAAAAAGAAACCGCTCATGGGTGGGGTGGGGGGCTTTGGTGAGAAAAATGTTTTTATAAAATTTTTGCTTGAATAATGCATACATAACTTATTGTAAAAAAAAATAAAAAGACACCATATTATTATTCAGGTTTGAGTGATTTCACATTACAAGTTGGTTATTTATTTTGAATCCTTACTTTCGAAAAATAATTCCTAGAAGCCAATATTTTAATGAAGTTTTAAAAAATAAATAAAAGTTTTAAAGGTTTCATTTTTAAGAAAACTTTTTATATTTTCTTAAATAAGCAAGCAATAAGCCAATTCTTCTAAACTACAAACATATCCATTTTTCGGTTCAATCCAGATTCATTTTCTACTCTTGAAAACTCGGGAAAAAAAAAATAAGATTTATGTATGAAACTTTGCTATTTTCATGAAACCAACAGAATATATTTTCAGCTGAATTTTCACTTCTAGAACTTGTAGTACATGTTCTTTCAACAACAAAAATTTATAATCAATAATTTGTTTCGTAATCAGAATATTGAGAATATTTAAAAAAAAATTGAAATCTAGATTTTTTTAACAACTACATATTCAAAATAAATCCAATCTTTATTTTATATTTGGGATTTCTTTTAATTTATGGTTCAAAACTGAGTCTGACTGAATACAAAAATATGAAATCACGAACTCCTGCTAAACTTTATTTCAAACTGAATCTGAATCAGAAAAAAGTTTTTGATTTTTTATTCCGAGTCTGAAACTTAGGTTCAAAATCAAATTTGAATTCTTAACCTGGAAACGATTTTTGATCAAAGTTCCAAATAATAATTCCTATAGATTATCAGAACCCTCAACTGGAAATCACTTAGATTTTTGAATTCTGAATTTCTAGATTTCAATCTGAATTTTTTCGTCAGTTATTTCTGAAATTCAACTTAAAAATTTCGATGAAAATAGCGAATAATGAATAATTCTGAACTACCATTATGAAATTTTCCTAACTTCCGATTCTGTATAAGAGTTAAAAATAAAAATTTTAATGTCCAAATCTTAAAAATTGTTTATAATATAAAGTATTTTCCTTCATATTCCGAAATGAAGAGTTAAGAATATGGAAAATGCAACTTTTTTAAGTTTGAAACGCAAGACCAAGATTCGAATTAATGATGGAAAACTGAAATTCAAGAATAATAAACTGAACATAGAATCCGAAATCTTAGCACAAACATCGAATTTCAACGTTAATAAGCAGCTTTAAAACCACCAAATTTGGAATAATTCTTACCCAAGCTTTTCAGATATTTTTCGGCGAGTATCTGGGCCGTGCAATTTTCATCTATTTTTCCTATTATCCACCAATGTCCAAATTATTCAATTTAAATTATGAAGAAAAATACTTGAAAAATGGTTTTTTTTAAATAAACACATCCGTCAATTTTCAATCATATTTTAAGCTTCCAAAAATTGTCAATGCATTTTTTTATAAAAATTGCTCACAAAATGTGTAAGCAAAATACATAATTCGAATGACTCCATTTAAATTTTTGTATGCTTTTAAAACTTTTGGTAACTGATTTTTTCTGAATATTTTGCTAAAAAAAAGCTTGATTAAAATAAAACCTCTAAAACATTATTATTTTTGGTGCTAGTTATTTATTCTTTTTTAAGTTAATTTACATAAATACCTTTTGATATTAATTTTTTACTATTGAAAATAGTTCCACAAATTTTTATATGTGTATTATGAAACCTCCAGTAACGAGAAATGGAAATTACTTTCATCGATATTTAAAAACTTTGGATTTGTTCAACACTCTGGTTGATTTAGCTTATTTGATGTGAATAAATAATAAGCTTATTTAAGAAAACCTTCAGTTGAAAAAAACATATTCAAAGCTCAACTCGAATATGCATAATCTACCAAATCCTTGAGCAAATTCAAAAATATTAACAGTTCATGCAAATAAATCAAATTTTAAAAACTAAAAGTGAGAGATCATAATTTTACGGTTCCAATCTGATGCTTGTAAACTCGAATCAAATTTAAGATTTAAGTTTAAATTTTGAGTTAAAAAACCATCAATCATTAAAAAAAAATAAGAAAAACTTTTCAGATTTTTTAGAATACTGATAACATGCTTTTTATTAGCAAAAAATTTTCAATATAAATCAATTCCTTGATTCAAATCTTGTAGACGATTTTTTAAAATGAAAATCAGATTTTTTTAAAACAAAACTTGCAAAAAAATTAAATTTTCCATCATATGCGTGATTTTCGGCAGAAATTTCAAAGTCAACAAGTCAACAACAAAAATTAAAGTCTGCGACCCCTTGCTATTTGGGTTCCTCAGCAAAACATTATTCTTCATGTTTTATCATTATTTTAAAATTAATTTACGAGCTGAATCTCAATTTGCATTTTACATATTATTACTGAATTCATATTTTGATTCTGGCTTCCAGATTTTAATTAACGATCTGCTCCGGGATTTTATTTCAATTTCTGAAATAAATTCAGATAAGAATTTTAAATTTAAGTTTAGATGTGAATTTTTTTTTCAGAGCACTCAATCAAAATTTTGTAATTTCATTGTTAAAGTTCAGGATTCATTATTCCAATTATTTGTTTTTAATTCGATTCGTCAATCTGAGTTCAAATATAAATTTTGTATGATGATTCTGGTTCATAGTTTCCAACTTTAGATTTCCATTTTGAAGCTAAGATTAAATACAGTTTGAATTCTGATTAAGAATTAAGTTCTGGAACTTTGAATCTGAATATGAAGAAAACTCAAAGTGGTTTCGAATATTTTTTTTTTGTGTTCGGAAAATTATTACATTAACACATTATTATATTAACAAATGCGAGACAAGTATCTCTTTTTTTTGCTCGTCGCGAGTGTGCTCTACTTAGAAGCATAACTCCAATGTTATGAGTGTGAGAATAAAAAATTTTTTTTTCACAAAATTTAACAAAGAACTATTAGTCTCTCAGATAATAAATTTGAAGTATTTGATTCACTGGTTTCTGAAATATTTTGTGTTTTCCTAGTTAGATTTCTTCGCGGTCCTTAATTTGTTTTTTTTTATGCGTTTCGAATATTCTGAATCAAATTGTGTATGGAATGCAAAACTCAATTTGAGTCTGGTTTTTAAAACAGCATTTTACTTCTTATTTCTAACCATGACTCGAATCGAAAATCAAGTAATTCAAGTACATAATTGAAACTGGATACAGAATCCGAAATATGAAAGCAGAAATACAATTTTGATTTTGAACCTGTGGAACGAGAACCTTGGAAATGAGTCTAATCTTAATTCAGAATCCAAAAGTGTGAAAATTTCGAAAAACTGTAGCACAATTCACAAAGCATTCAACAAATTGTCGGAAAAATTCAAATCTGAATTTTAATTTGACAGGGTTCATACTGTTCAACTATAACATTTTATGCTAGGTGTAATCCTACGATCTCAGGCTTAGACCTTCAAAAATGGACTCTGGTGAGCCAACGGAATTGCAAACTTTGATAATTGATTAAAACAGACCTTGCTTGAAAATGGAAAATAACTGCAAAACAGCATCCCATAAATCGCCCCGGAGCAATGATGAACATTGAGCATTCCTCCCTTGATCCTCGACCGATTTATCGCATCACTGACCGTTCCAATCAATTTGTCAATCAGACAAAAAGGCCGTGGTTCATTCATTTTTTTGTACTGAGTATAACGATTGAATAAATAATCAATCAGCTTGGTACCTTTTATTGGGATTGAACCAGGCAGCTGGTTCTTTTGGACGATGGAAGCCACCATATTATTTGCTCTGTTCACAATAGACCATTATTTGCGAGATAACATATTGTTGGGGCAAAGCCGATTAGGGCTGAATTTATTTATCAGAATCATAACCGGGAATGAAAAAAATCCAAATTAATCCTTGTGAAAATATTAGCTTTGTGTGATGTTTCAAAACAGGACGCCCGTGGCAAAAACAACTTTAAGAGTTGAACTCAAAGGTTGCGAGATTAAATTTTCCAGTTTCTGGTAAGTTTCAACTGAAAGGTTTCGAGACTAAATTGTCCAGTTTCTGGCAAGTTGAATTTCATTCAAACTTTGTAAAGAAAACATTTTCATCAATATTAGAGCCAGTTTTCCTCACACTTCATTACCGTCAACTGCTAAGGGTGTTGCATACATTTAGGGGTAAAAAATACTACAAAAAATTCCACTAGTGGAAATCATAAAAAAATAATGTTTGGATAGATGAAATTTCGATAAAAATAAATATGTGACGCAAAACAATCATATTCCAGCGCATGGAAACGAGATTTAAAATTTGAATCTTTGATTTGCATTTTCATGCATTTTAGCCCAGACTGTTAAGTGAATTATAAAAATATTTATTTAAAAAAAATGGTGTTTGACCGAATAATATTTTTACACCATGGTATAGGATGATAAAAGCGATATAAAGTTTGTAGGCGATATCATTGAGCCAATCCGTAATACTGAGTAAAAATTTTTACGGCAGCGAAAAATGTAAAAAATTGTACATCTATTGCTTTTTTTTTAAAATTTTCTATGGGAATCAAAACTTAAAATCATCAGCTTGTTTTACCATGAAATGATAACTTTATTACATCATATTAAAATTAAAAACATTCCCACGTGTTTCTATTCTCTCAGATTATTATTACGATCCCCAAGATTCAATTAGTTAACTTTCTTTGCAAAAATATCATAACACGAAGCCAACCGTCCCTATGCTGAGCAAGAAGCACGTGTTCTGTACAATATAATAGAATATTTATGTACGGGGGGCTCGTTCGAATGTTTGAAATATCGATCGTCTTGCCTTTATGCCAGCCAAGCAGTTTCTACTTACGGGTCCAGTCCAGTCAGCCAGCCAGACGAAGACATGGGATAAAATTCCCAAAGATCAAAACGACTCACCATGAAAGGCGCAATCAAGGTTAATTGGTTCTTTATAAGCCAGGGAGAGTTTACCGATATGCTTGAGAGTAGTTTTCGGATTTTTTTTCGAACTTAAAGCGTTGAGGTCAAATTTGTTGACGTTTGAAATTGGATGCAAACAAAGTGAGAAAGAAATCAAACAGCTCGAAAGCAACTCGAAAGGTGCTACACTTGAAGTTCCAAAGTTCAATTTTAAGCATCACATTTCAAACATCTGGTTTGTTTTTGAATATTTTTGAAAGTTACCGGTTGTCTAGTTTAATACAATACAAATTATTTGGCTAGCAAGACAGTTTTAAATTTAATAGAGCGTTTCATGGAAAGATTTTTTTTTAAAATGAACATTCAAAGGCATACCCTTTTTAATAATTAGTCAGCTTATTTAGTTCAGAATCAAATACCAGCTGCAGATGGCCAAACTACCGAAACCGCCATACAAAATCTCGGTATCATCATTAGTCATCGGCGCCAAAACTTTCGCCCAGGAAATAATCATCAATCAAAGTTTTCTAGCTTTAAATTAATAGCCCGGACCGCGTACAATTCATACGAAATTAAAAAAAAAACCAGAAAACTTTCACCGTTTCTTACCACAGAACTGGAGCACATAATGGGGCTGCCGCAAAGCCAAGTTCATGATGGGAAACCGAGGAATGAGAAAAACTTTACCTCGCAGTGTTTGTTTTAATGTTTCGCGGCGTTCAGCTCAGTGATTTTGGGAAAAAAAAATTCTCGTAGACTTTAGCGTGTCTACTCGAATGGAAAGTTGTGTGTGAAAAACCTGTCGTTAACAAAGAAACTTTACGTTTGAAGTTGCGAGGGTTTAGTTTCATGTAACTTTAATTTGAATTTCATAAAATGAATAAATGGTGCACTTTAAAAGTTAAGAAAAGGTGGCTCCAGAGAAAAATTAAAGAAATATGTTTATGGAAAAAAGCTAATAGATTTTTTGTTTCGTTCTAGCATCTAATTCCAATAATTTCTTTTAAACATGAACTAACACAAATTGATTAAATCAAGTGATTATAAATATTTTGTTCGAATTTCAACGCTTTTTCTGAAACTCGGTCACAGCAAATATTCATTCATGATAGTTTGTATTTTCTATACTAGAGAAAAGATGCATTGCTGTGCACTTGAATGCATTGGTTTGACTTTGGTGAAGATGTATCAATAGATTAAACTAGAAATCTTATTACTAGATTTTTGGTTGTGATTGTGACTGTCATTTTCGAACAACATTAAACTTTCTTAATTTTTTTTTTCAAACAAGCCTGAATTATCTTTTGATACTTGGAAGTGATCTATTCGGCTTGATTTAAACTATATATTTTTTAATGAAATAAATATAAATTACTCCCTGGAGCCACCTTTAAATTTAACTGTATTGAACGATCAAAATAACACTACATCACAATATGAATATATTCTAATCTCTGAAGCCACCATTCCAAACTGCTCAATCCGTAACTAAATTGGATTCACTGCTTGAATGTATAAAAAAAATTTACGATTGCTCTAAATTTCTCTGGAGCCACTCATAGTAAATGTTGATTATATGAGCACTTTAAATTATTTTTCTTCCCAATTTGTATAATATTTTAAGGTAATTTTAAGGTCTACGCTAAATATTCTGTCATTGAAATGATGTTATCACTTCAACCCGGAGCGTGACCTTTATTGATTAACTGGTGAACCCCGATGAATCGGCAAGCGCACATAATGAGTTTTCTGGGTGCATGTTTGTTTTCCCGAGCGTTCGTTCGCTGGCTGAAGCGTGGTTTCATTGTGGACAAGGGGACAAGGAATGCAAAAATCTGAAAACACCAACCCCATCATTATGTCGATGAACCTCCCCTCTTTTCCTGTTCATTGAATTGGGTAGTCGATTAATTGAGCTAATTAAAAAATATTTGTTGCCATTGTTTCAGTCATAATGAAAACTGGTGGTGTTCGTTTGATTAAAACAGGGGGATTAAAATTTGCGGATCGCAATGTCAATGGCTTGGAAATTAAAAATTTAATTACCAAGCACTTGTTTACTTTTTCACAACTTTAAATGTCTCATTGAAATGACCAAACATCGATTGGAGAATCTCTTGAATTGAACTAATTGAACGCTCAGTTAAAAAAAAATTACATGAAAACAAAACTAAGGTCGGGATCTTGTTCATGTATTTCCTCAGATTTACCTTATTAGAAGCCCAAAAAGTTTCGATTGGACGAATCTCTGGACAGTTTGGTGGATTCATGTCTTTCGGTAAACATGTGACCTTGTTGACTTCATACCACTTTAATGCATCCTTAGAGAAGTGGCACGGAGTGATTAAGGGTAGCAAACTTTTTCGTTAACATTCTAGCACGTATCTTTTGCCATTCATTGTATCTGTGGTTATGAATGGACGAGACATTTTACCACACACCATTAAATTTTTTCCAAATTTTTCAGTGTAAATGGATTTCACTGATGCAGGAGCATCCTTTCCCTTTGCTGAGTTATAAAACTGTGGCCCTCGCAGAAATTTACAGGTTTGATGTAGGTTTCATCATCCATGATAACACAATCCGATTTCTTGGTCAGAAGTTTGTCGTAGAGTTTCCGAGACCTCGGTTAAGCGAGTTAAGCCTGTATTGTACTGCTTTTTGGCTGCTTCTGCTTCCGATAGGTCTGAAGTCCAATTCTCTCTTTGGCACGCATAACATTAGTCGTTTTTTTTTAGTTTTTTAACCACATTCCGTACTGATGCCGAAGGATGCAGTTTATAGTATTTAATCTTCGATATTCTTGTTCATTGCAGGGTCAGCAGGGCCAGGCTTCCTACCGCGTCTGTTCTCCATACTTTCTCAACGCGGTTTGAACTGCTCCGACACTCCTCGCGATGATCGAAAACATGGCGGACTCAGAGGAGTCCATCCACGACAACACCTTCTTCCATAGCTAGTTCTGATTGAAAGACCACTTCCAGTGTCCCATTTGTGCACAATCCGTTTTCTTTGATCGGGAGTAAGGCCACGCACTTTCAGATTTCTTCGCGAAGAACGATAAAAAATGTAAACGCTTACTTTGATTGGATGTGAACAACAGTACGCAGCCAAATTTTAGTTGAACGATACACGATTTTCGAATTGACTGTAATTCAGCCGTGATATGACGAAGTGACGAATAAACCATTTTGTGTTTTCGTCAATAAAAGCGATTTTCTCTTTTAGCTCAATATTCATTATTCCAGGATTTTTAACAAAATATAATCTGTACAATCTATTCTAAAATATATCTAAAATATAGCCTTTCGGATCACAACTCCTTTTTTGGCCTACATAAGTTTTTAAAACACATTAGTCACTTCGGTGTAAAAACGTAAGTTTTGTTTTAACGATTATACGCCGAAGTGTGTAATGTCCTACTAACTATGGTAGTTAGTAGGCTTGTGCAAACTTCCGTATCAAAGAAATAGAACAAATTTTGCTATTTTACTAAAATAGCCTGCGCGTTGGAACTTATTTAAGCATATTCGAGCGAGAAGGTGGGTATTTTTGAAGATATCGGAGAGTTTGAAGAGATGTTGGGAACAATAAATGAGTAATGAAATATTTCATACAAAATAACCTTACCTATCTTAAGTTAGTTTAAATTTTCATCAGCTGCAAACGTCCCTAAACCAACAAAATAAAAACAGGCTACAAAAGCGCGAACAAAATATGCCAAGGCGATGAGTCCTCCACTTAACTACAAAAAATTTTGGGAGATGCTCGACGAAAGAATGTATTTTGATGAATTTTAACTAATTAAAATTGTGCTTTTATTCAATAAATAAATTTATCGTAATTATTGCACAACATTTCATTTCAATTTAAAACTGACAATGTTTTCTTTATGAGATCATTGCGCTCTAACGAATAATTATAACCTTCATTTCATAATATTTTAAAATTTCCATAAAAAAACTCATAACGAAAATACCATTTAAAAAATGTATTGATTTTTGCCAATTTCCTTTTTTTATTCCATCATCAAACAACTCATCACTCGAAGTACTTCTGCGTGAAATTGATTTGCTGGAAAATGGAAAAAAAAAACCTATTTTCTGAAAATATATAAATTTGTATAAATTTACATATAAAATTTCATAAAATAAAAAAATGATAAAATAAAAAAAATTAAAATTATTTTATATGGGACGCCCCCCCCCCCCCCCCCGCATTTACTAAGCTTTTCTTTTAAAATATCATCATGTCAAGATAGGTATATCTATGTCCTAAATTTTATGACAATCGCTTAAAATTTTTTTTGTAGAGAAATGAATCCAACTGTAAGTTGAAATTTCAGGGACTAGATAAGATGAAAATTAATGTAGAAAAACATGTGAAAAAAAATTCGCCTTGTCTCCCGGTAGGACTTGAACCCACATCTAGCGCCTCTCCGGGGCCCATGTATTAACATTCTATTACAGGAGACAACCTGGCGTATGAAAGTTATACTGGTCGAGTGTCGATGTCTATCGGAATTAAGGGAATTGTTTTTCCCATGTCATCATCATCATTTTCGTAATCTATTTCTATTCCCATCATTTCAACTTACGGTAGTTGGACTCAAATTTGGATATTTTAGACACGGCAAGATTTGCATTGCCTTCTCATATACTGCACGGGTTGTCAGTTATGATGAGAAATGATGCATTTGCCGTCTTTGGATATCCAACCAAATTCGGTGTTTGGCCCCGCCATATTTTCTATTTTTAAATTGTGACCCAGAGATGGGTCTTGACTCAAACATTCAGTCAGCGAAACTTTTTTTGTAGAGAAATGAATCCAACTGTAAGTTGAAATTTCAGGGACTACAAAACAAAAACTACACTACAATAATAAGGCGGTGCCAAACACCGAATTTGGTTGGATATCCAAAGACGGCAAACGCATCATTTCTCATCATAACTGACAACCCGTGCAGTATATGAGAAGGCAATGCAAATCTTGCCGTGCCTAAAATATCCAAATTTGAGTCCAACTACCGTAAGTTGAAGTGATGGGAATAGAAATAGATTACGAAAATGATGATGATCACATGGGAAAAACAATTCCCTTCATTCCGATAGACATCGACACTCGACCAGTATAACTTTCATACGCCAGGTTGTCTCCTGTAGTAGAATGTTAATACATGGGCCCCGGAGAGGCGCAAGATGTGGGTTCAAGTCCTACCGGGAGACAAGGCGAATTTTTTTTCCAATGTTTTTCTACATTAATTTTCATCTTATCTAGTCCCTGAAATTTCAACTTACAGTTGGATTCATTTCTCTACAAAAAAAGTTTCGCTGACTGAATGTTTGAGTCAAGACCCATCTCTGGGTCACAATTTAAAAATCGCTTAAAATTTTTAAAACTGCTAGAGTTTTCCGTATCTCTCCCATGGATTAACGGATATTAGTCACATCGGCGTCAAAATGGCACAATCGTCACTTCGTTTTTCTGAATTTACTCGAAAACTATATGGAATATCAAAAAGCTTTTCGGAGCATTTGAAAGCTTTTAGAAAGCTGTATAAAATTACGTCAAAAAGTAAAAACCGATAAAAATGGATGTTCGTCACTTCGTCATATCAAGGCAGTGTTAGTGTATTTATAATTATTGGAACAGTCTATAAGTTAGCCAAAGAAGTTTTTTATCTGATTAAAGATTTTCAAGCAATTTTAAAGTAGGTTACCCGTGTTGAACAAAAATTTATATGATTTCAAATTAAAACTACCTGAGGTTAGGTTTATGCTTTCGACCGCGGGTGATGTATAGGAATTTGAATTAAGCTTTTTTCGGTCATGAATGTAGATCAAACAACGATTGTTTTTAAAATACCCCACGTTTCGACCAGTTTTGTTGGTCTTTTTCAAGGGAATTTGCTGTCTGTTGTTATTGTCGATTTCGTTTTTGTCCAACGGCTAGGTGTCCAATCAGGTATCCAATCCAATCAATGGACACCTAGCCGCCCTGCTTCTATCTTATCGGGTCTTAAGTTTCCCACCATTTCACTCCCGGATTTCGATGGCTTACCTTCCACGATACTTTTTTGGAACTTATTCACGAAAATGCTGAACTACCCGATATCCAGAAATTTCATTATTTGCCCTCAGCACTGAGGATGAAGCTGCCCAGTTAATTGAAGCTATAGGAGTAAGTGCCCTTGACTACCCCATTGCTTGACGAACTTTAGTGAAAAAGCGGCACTTGCAAGACCTTCTTGAAATTCCTCGCATGAAAAGGGAAACACCTACTTCGCTTCATTCAGCTTTCGTCTAGGGCAGTGGTTTTCAAAGTGGTCCTTACCGCCCCCTTGGGGGCGTTGAGAGTTTTCAGTGGGACGGTGAGCTCAATTTGGAAATTTGGGGGGCGTTAGAAGGGCTCAGGGGGCGGTCAGGTCGTAATTCACATTTTCACAAATCACAAAACAACGTAGATTTGAAAACGATTGAATTCTATGCAAACCAATGAAATTACGTTACTGAACTAAACATCAGGTCCGAGACTAAAAAATTTATAATTTCACAGAGCTGCTAGCAAATATTGATCCAGTGTCTCAAAAAAATTTTCTAAAAATGTATCTTAAAGGTTTTTTTTCTAAATAGTCAGAGATTTTGAATGTTCTCCACATCATGATATTGTTTTGTTAGATTATTTTGGCTTATACAAAAAAAGACTAATTTTAGATGGCAATGCATGATAATCTTTAAATTGTATTGTCTCAAAAAATTTGGTAATCAGAAAAAACATAAAAAAATTAATTGAAAAAACGCGTCACCTGTGATTTAGTGATGGATTTTATGGTTGAAAAAATGATTGAATATTTTTAGGTAAGAGAATTTTTGTTTTAAGTTCTTATTTGTTCATATTCTTTTAGTAGATCAAAAAATCTATTGTCATTTTCCATGCAGGAACTTTTAATTTATTCGGTTATCGCTAACATTGCCAGAATTCAGTCATTAGAATCTAATTCGCACTTTGAGACCCTTGAATGCTGCACAACTTTGAACAGGACTCAAATTCAGATAAATATCAATAAATAACACTATTTTCTACGTTATTTCACCGGCTTGATAGAAATAAGTTTGTATTCAATTGCGCAAATAAGTGAGGAATGTATAATTTTGTTTACCAAAATTTAAGATATGTATATGATTATATATCAAAACAAATTAGTTTTCCCAGAGTTTCCCAGGAAACTTAACAGAGAAGGATCAAAGCAGTCAGCGACAAAGTTGGACGTCTTTTTTTTGAGCTCGTCAAATTCATCGAAAACAATTCAAATAATTTGAAAATTTTCGAAGAAGATGAAAATTTTTCAGCGCTCCAGTGTTAAAAGCTGATGACTGATAGCTACAATACTAAGCAAGGTGGAATCTGAATCATCGTAAAAAATTACTCGTGGAGGAGAAAGAAGATGAATTTGGGTCCTGGCCGGAAGATAAGCAAGAGAAAGTTTAAATCCAACACTCGAAGCTAAGTAGAATTTCATTAAATTATTTTTCAAGATTCCTATCAATGTCTTAGTATGAAGAAATAGACTTTCATCTTTTCTAGAATTTCACCTTCAGTAACAGGGTAGAGTGTATTTTTTCTTCTAATTTTTTTGCAGAATTTCAGGATAAGTTGAACAATTGGTTTTGGTGATCGAAAAAGACGCAGCAAAGTGAACACACCCGCTCCAGAAAAAAATTGGGTGGTTTCCCAAAAATAATGGATCAAAGAAATACTGAACCTTCAGAAGTTTCTGCCACCAATTCGAATTCTGGTCCCTGGATGCTTGGTGAGATCAAATCATTTTGAAAACATTTACATATAACATTGCCCAATACCAATTCTCGGCACTGTGATCATAAGCACATACGCATATTTTGTCATGGTCAGTGACACGACGCATGGAGCAATCGGTAATCGTTTCCCTAATTAGACAGTAGGAAATTTCCCACCTAACTTTCATAACCCTGTTTCATGTAGGACTATTTTGATTGAATTAAAAATATTTAAAATTCGCTGTATTTAAAATCGAATTAAAAAATTGGATTTAAAAATGTGTCATCTATAGTGACAAAAAGAATAACTTTAAATTCAGAGCTATGTATCATCGTTTAACGATAAGCATTTTGAACTGATGAACTTTTTTTTTCAAGAGATGGGTTTCTTGATATCATTTTTTAATGAATTGAATTAAACGGTTGTTTTGATTTATTATTCATTCATTTATCATAGCTCAACTTGTTGCAATTCAGGATAGATTATTAACATAGAGATATAAATCGTCGACTTGATATGTCACAGGATATTACGATTATACTATAGGATTATTTTTTACAAATTTATGTTGGGGAAAGATGCTAGGAATGTTCATGAAAAATAGGCAATTGGTGATAAAAGTTATTTTTTTGTCATCATTACATTTAACAATCTCATGCTCCCTCATTAACTGAAAGTTTCGGATTAGACCTAATAGGAGTAAGAAATATATTTTTTATGGTTCACTGTAACACTTGTCAAAAGTGTCTCCCAATCAATTCCTTTTACCCAGTCCCAACCAAAATTAATTTGCTAGGATGCAGAGGTAACCTCGGTCCTAATGCATAAAATAAATCTTTCATCCCTTTCTTTTTTCCAATCTATCCATTGACTACTAGGACGTGGCCGGCGCCGTTATTGATGTTCAAAGAGAGAGCATTAGTTTTGTGCAGTGTGAATGAGCTGCTAATCCCAAGCACCATTCATTTGACCTCTGAACAAAATTGATGGCCTCGGTCAATCACGGAGTAGCAACCATTGGCGATGTGGAACTTTTTCTACTGAGCCACACCAGCGATCGTGGAACTCGAACTGATTGTAATCATAATTTGATTTTGGAGGAAGTAATCCATTTTCTATAACTATGCATTTCGGGTTTAACGGTTCAAGGTGGATGTGAGTAGTTAATCAAGCTAAGCTAAGCTAAGCTAAGTTTCCCAGGAAACTTAACAGAGAATTTAGTGTTTACTGGAGGTTTGAGGCAATATGAGGCCCTTGGGAGCCATAAGGAATAAGTGCATTAAAGCTAATTTTAAGAAACACGTTTTAAGTTATTATGTTTTGTCATTTTCCATATATTTTTTGAACCTTTGCATTTTTCTTTCGAACGAAATTGTATGTAAGCAATATTCTAAAAATCGTAATAAAATCTCGAAATATAGTTTGAAATATGAAAAATCTTATGGCATTATATCAAAATCGAACATTTTTACACTTATGATACCCCCTATCCCTTTGGCTCTTATGTCCTTATATATTTTGAGTTAAATCTTACAACAGGGGGGCGTTGATCTCAAAAATTTCGAAAAAAGGGGTGGTGAGTAGAAAAAGTTTGAAAACCACTGGTCTAGGGGAACCAACGTCACAGTGGAGTACACTGCTTGAACATTTATTATGCATCAGGCTACACGATGACACAATTAAAGCCTGGGAAGATCATGCTGCTTTCATGGATGATCAGAGTTACGAATGTTTGATCGAAATTTGGGGAAAAAAAAGTTCGGGTTCTAGAATCTATTTCTGTTAATCACATTGCTCCTCAAGTCCCTAGCACAACGTATAAGAATGGGTCCTACTTCAGACAATCTATGCCAATGAGAGTTTCCTCTTATGCTACTACAGAAAATTCTTCTCCATTATGTCACGCCTGCGACCAGCGCCATCTGCTCGTAAAATGACCCAAATTTTTACGTATGTCTGTGACTGACAGATTGCGTGTAGTCAATCAGAAACGATAATGTATCAATTATTTCCGCCAACACCACTTTGCCGTTTTTGGATGGGTAGTTGCTGGAGGTGGAAAAAACTTCCCTTGGAAAACTCTAAAATGACACACGTTATCATCCTTGTTACCGTTGTTAAATATAAAGGGTGATACGGTCAAAATTTGGTCAATATCAACTTGACGTATTTCTTTCAATTTTGCATTTAAAAAACCTGAACACCCCTTATTTTGAAGGTGTGTGTAGAATGTTGCTCCTATTTTGATTTTGGAATTCACTCTTCAGTTGTCAAAATGCCGTTCAAGGAAGAAGAGCAGCGTATCAAAATTTTGCTCGCGCATCGCGAAAATCCGAGCCACTCGCACGCAAAGCTGGCAAAATAGCTAAAAGTTGCCAAATCAACCGTTACAAATGTAATTAAAGTGTTTGGGGAACGTTTGTCGACAGCCATGAAGTCTGGATCGCGGGAAAATCAAAAAACGGAAGCCGCTGAGACGACAAAGAGAGTTGCCGGTAGTTTCAAGCAAAACCCTAACCACTCTCTCCGAGATGCCGCAAATAAGCTGGGTGTATCGTCTACAACCGTGCATCGAGCCAAAAAACGAGCCGGACTATCGACTTACAAGAAGGTAGTTACTTCAAATCGCGATGATAAACAAAATACAACGGCCAAAGCGCGATCCCGGAGGCTGTACACGACGATGCTGACGAAGTTTGACTGCGTGGTAATGGACGACGAAACCTACGTCAAAGCCGAGCAGCAAGCAGCTTCCGGGACAGGAGTTTTATACGGCAAAAGGAAGGGCAAAGGTAGCAGATATTTTCAAGCACATGAAACTGTCAAAGATCGCGAAGAAATATCTGGTTTGGCAAGCCATCTGTATCTGTGGCTTGAAAAGCAGCATTTTCATAGGTTTCGGGACTGTCAACCAAGAAATTTACGTGAAAGAGTGTTTTAACACGTTCGTCGCCACGGCACCCATATTCGGGTGACGGGTGTATTTCCTGGGATGGGATATGGGATTTCTCCCTATTTGCTTTCTCTCTCTGAAAATGTCTTTGGGCCTGGCTAGTTAAACTACCAAAATGAGCGTGGCGACGAACGTGTTAATAAACGTCTGCTGCCTATCCTGAAGAAACACGGTTGTTCCGTACTGTTTTGGCCGGATTTGGCATCTTGCCATTACGGTAAAAAGGCCATGGAGTGGTACGCCGCCAACAACGTGCAGGTGGTTCCCAAGGACAAGAACCCTCCCAACACGCCAGAGCTCCGCCCAATTGAGAAATACTGGGCTATTGTCAAGCGGAACCTAAAGAAGACCAAAATAACTGCTAAGGACGAGCAGCAGTTCAAGGCAAACTGGCTTTCTGCGGCGAAGAAGGTGGACATTATGAAATTTAATTTGAATTTTTAAATAAACGATTTCACCGAATTACACGCGTTTTCCCTTGACCAAATTTTGAAATAGGACACAACTACCAGAACGGTTAGGTGATGAGTATGTTTATCGGACATAGAACTATATCCATGGTCACCCTAACTGCCAGCATCCCTACCCCGTTTGTGCTATAACGGGCGACTTGAGTTTGACAACCAACCAATTTCCGGGGAGAAATCTCGAGAAAAAGTGGAGACTTGATTGTCGATCTCGACAAGGAGTCAGTCGGGAGTGGAATTGGAGCAGACGTGTGTGAAGTGGTCTAAAAAAAACAACCCAGAACACCCTGTTCTTGCGATTTACCTTCCGAATGGTTTGCTGGGCAATTCCGGAGAACTCAAATCAGGTGGCCTACAACCTCTCCGAAAAGTTTGGTCCACTGGCAAGTTGGAACGCTGGATACTTCATTACCAGGAGCCAAACCACGTGGCAACTATCCACTTAGCATTTTATCTGCTAATTAATCCGACGACAACATCCATTGGCTCGATTGGATCCCGTTGGCAAAGCTCCGATTGGTCGCAATCAAATCGACCCTGCTGGCACAGGTTCAGCTGGAACAAATTCCGCTGGCAAAGCTCCGATTGGCCGCAATCAGTTGGCTTGGTTTCACCTCGCCGTCAAAGCTCCGATTGACCGCAATCCATTGGCTGGCTTCTACCCCGCTGGCACTGGTTCCACTGGCACTGATTCCGCTGGTACAGGTTCTGCTGGCACGCTTCTGTAAGCGTCGAATCCGCTGGCATTAGTTTGCTGGCATTAGTTTGCTGGCACGCATCTGCGGGCCCGAAGTCGCCGGCGTCGACCGTTCAAACAACCTGCTGGAATCGACACGTGGGCGATAATCCGGCAACTAGACACCCAAGTGGAAGAAGGCAGACGGCTACCACAACCACACAGTATCAGTTTCGGGGGTCCATCCAAGGATCGTCGAATGGCGGCAATTGCGGTAAGTCACACAATTAAGCCACAATTAAGAAATATGCTTACGCGCCGTTGTACTGAAGCGGAGATTGCAGGTTCAAGTCCTGCCGGTGAGCCGTTGTATCTTTTTAGAGAATTTCTTTGATACCTCATGTTTCTCTAATTCTTTCCATCACCTACGGAAATTCTTACAAGGAAATTTCACGCCAAACAACTTTGTCCAAGAGCGTCCCTTCGTATCTTATCAGGCAAAAAAAAGTATTAGGTGCATCAGTTTTTATAGATATTGACGTTTTCCTCCTTCTTTACCGGGCTCCCAGTGACATGATTTGTTTAAGTTTCCCTTATTAGGGCAGCCAGAGGGAATCGTGGCCGTAACAATTGTGACGCACACGGAACAGTTCCTGACATTCGGCAACACTGCAGCTTTGTCGGGCTAACAACACCCTGCAGGACTACCAACTGTGACAGCACAGCTGTCATCTTTCAGCGGCCGATCAAATGGGAAACCACGTGGAATCATCCTCTTTTCCTTGTGGACCGTCGACCAGGTTGGACGCATTTGGACGATTCCTCTGCAGTGACAAGCAGCCTCACAACAATAATCAAAAATCAAAAACATCCAATAAATTTTTTAACAACGGCTACATTTCCGATTTTTTCTGTAGTTCCTGTACTTTGCACTGGATGTTGAGAATGTCAACGGAAGCATTTCGCAATAAAACTATATGCACAAGAAGGGCAATTTTTTTTAAAAAAACGAACACACACATATAGGATCTCAGTGAAACTTCATGTTTCTTTGAAGAGATCTAAATTCTACTTAAGACTAAGCGTACATCTTTCAAGGATATAATGGCTAGCATTTTACTAATGCTAACACCACCAACCCACAGAAAGAGTACTATGTTTGCCGTGATCAAGACTTGATCTCATGACCTCTGGCTTAGAAGACTTGAATGCTATCCTCTAGGCCACGTTCGGCGGCCTGATTTTAAACAGGTTCTAGTGATGTAACTAAATTGGCGGAGCGATACTTGGCAAACATATGAGTTTATGTATACAAATTGCAAAATCGACTCCAACCTCTTCATAGCCAGTATCGGAGTAGTGTTTATAATCTTTCCGCTGCACCACAGCCTCTTTTAATTATCGCCATATCAAAGGTTAGTTATATCATCCGTGCAAAAAAAAAAATCCTTATACACATCGAAAACAATATTAACCAATACACATTATTTCGAGCACAGAGAGCACGTGCCATGAACGTTCAAAAGAGAACCGAACTTCAAAGCAAATATTTTAACCATCATCGGTAATTAAATTTCAGCAAATAGCTGTCAACAAAGAGGAAACCGAAATACTTATATGTTCAGAAGAAACATGAAACATATTTTCAACCTACACGCGCGTGATGCACCCAAACTATATACATACTCGCGGAACCGAAAGTGCAATTATATTGAAATTGACAATGTGAAGCTGCTGCTACTACTTGTCTGGCAAATGTGCGAGTAGGTATGAGTTGTGGTTTTGAGCTGAGCACTGAAAACTTCCTACCGGTAAACCACTCAGAGGCAGTGTTTTAATTATCATTCCCACCTGTGTGCTCGAGACTGAGACTGAGACTGAGACTGAACTGGCAACTGGGAATGGTAATTTGAATTATCTTTCTCATTCTACTACGTAGAATGATGGAGCCTGGGTTCACTCTTTTCTGCTATATAGTAGTTAAACGAGAAAGAATAATCCAAATAGATGACCGAATTTTAATAGAAATTGTGTTTTTCATCATATAATTATATCAACATTTGGGGAGTATCAGAGACAATACACAAATTCAATCGTCAAAAAGCTTTGTTTGATAAAAATTGAATTGTATGATTTTTTTTTTCGAAAAAAATCCAAACTTCTAGAGCCATTCTACTTTTCCTTCGTCAACCGAAGAAGGGGCGTTCCAATTTGACGTTTTTCACCCACTACTGGGAACTAAGCGGTTTATGGGATTACCTTAAACCAGCTGCTATTCGGCAGAATTGTGTCTGAATATCTACTTTCCACTTTCAATCCCCCCGATGATGGCGGCGGAATGGATGCAGAAAGATCGTTGTACGGCTAAATTCGATTGGATTCGGAGCGCCATTCCGATGGGAACAGGATTCTGTCAACTACGGACCGGGTTTCCGGAGAAATTTGAAAATGGACCCGTTTTCGTTTTCGTTTGTTGGCGTGAGAATCGTAGCTATTCTTTTCATCATTTTGTAGGGGGTGAAATTTGTTCTTCTGAGAACATTTGATAAAGTGAACAGAAAATTGACAATGGCCATGCCAAATGTATCCTTTCTGGCAAAACACAATGCAATCTAGCGTAAATATTAACTCTAATATGGTTGCAGAAAAATTTCCGCTGAAAGTAGATTGTGGTTCAAAAGGCTTGTTGAGATGAAAGAAAATTTCGAAATCTGTGAATTTTCTTTAAGCAAACACTTCCAAGAAGGGGTACAGATTTTGACAAATATACCGGACATCGTTCGAATAAACTGAAATCTGAAATCAACACTTTAGATTTTCATCCTACCTGATTTTTGTTTTACTTTATAACATATGTCTTTTCGAGGGTTTTTAAGTACAGAATCAATGTTTTTTTAAATAAATTCAAATAGGCTAATCCATTTTGCTCGAAAAAATCTTCGAAAAATCCTTTATAAAAAAAATATAAAAACACCACCAATGGAAGTTTTGTACAGGTTTAATTTATTGTCTGGGTAGAATGAAAAAATATTCAAAAAAATTTCATTCAAATCAATTACATTGACAAGATTTTCAAATTTTCACGAGACAAAATAAAGGAAATTTAAAAATGTTAGAAAATGCCTACTTCTTTCTGTTTTGAGGGATTTGTGAAATTTGGCTTTTGAGCAATTTTAAACATACAAATAGCTTTCAATACTTTTGCTCCATTTCTTTGTTAATTTTTTTTTGTTTTGTTTTTGTGATCTTTTATTTTATATTTCTGTGTCATATTTGTATCTTTCTGTGTAATTTTTGCGTCATTTAAATGAAATTGTTGGGTAGCTTTTGCCATGATTGTATAATTTATGCATAATTTTTGAGTCATTTTTGTGTTTTTGTTGCTGTCATTTTTGTCATTTTTGTCATTTTTGTCATTTTTGTCATTTTTGTCATTTTTGTCATTATTGTCAATTTTGTCATTTTCGTCATTTTTGTCATTTTTTGACATTTTTGTCATTTTTGGGTCATTTTATCATTTTTAGGTCATTTTATCATTATGGGGTCATATTATCATTTTTGAAATTTTTGTCATTTTTGTCATCTTTGTCATCTTTGTCATTTTTGTCATTTTTGTCATTTTTGTCATTTTTGTGATTTATGTCATTTTTGTCATTTTTGTCATTTTTGTCATTTTTGTCATTTTTGTCATTTTTGTCATTTTTGTCATTTTTGTCATTTTTGTCATTTTTGTCATTTTTGTCATTTTTGTCATTTTTGTCATTTTTGTTATCTTTGTAATTTTTGTCATTTTGGTCATTTTGGTCATTTTTGATATTTTTGACATTTTTGACATTTTTGTCATTGTTGTCATTTTTGTGTCATTTTTGTCATTTTTGTCATTTTTGTCATTTTTGTTATTTTTGTCATTTTTGTCATTTTTTGTCATTTTTTGTCATTTTTGTCATTTTTGTCAACTTTGTCATTTTTGTCATTTTTGTCATTTTTGTCATTTTTGTCATTTTTGTCATTTTCGTCATTTTTGTCATTTTTGTCATTTTTGTCATTTTTGTCATTTTGTCATTTTTGTCATTTTTGTCATTTTTGTCATTTTTGTCATTTTTGTCATTTTTGTCATTTTTGTCATTTTTGTCATTTTTGTCATTTTTGTCATTTTTGTCATTTTTGTCATTTTTGTCATTTTTGTCATTTTTGTCATTTTTGTCATTTTTGTCATTTTTGTCATTTTTGTAATTTTTGTCATTTTTGTCATTTTTGTAATTTTTGTAATTTTTGTCATTTTTGTCATTTTTGTCATTTTTGTCATTTTTGTCATTTTTGTCATTTTTGTCATTTTTGTCATTTTTGTCATTTTTGTCATTTTTTGTCATTTTTGTCATTTTTGTCATTTTTGTCATTTTTGTCATTTTTGTCATTTTTGTCATTTTTGTCATTTTTGTCATTTTCGTCATTTTTGTCATTTTTGTCATTTTTGTCATTTTTGTCATTTTTGTCATTTTTGTCATTTTTGTCATTTTTGTCATTTTTGTCATTTTTGTCATTTTTGTCATTTTTGTCATTTTTGTCATTTTTGTCATTTTTGTCATTTTTGTCATTTTTGTCATTTTTGTCATTTTTGTCATTTTTGTCATTTTTGTCATTTTTGTCATTTTTGTCATTTTTGTCATTTTTGTCATTTTTGTCATTTTTGTCATTTTTGTCATTTTTGTCATTTTTGTCATTTTTGTCATTTTTGTCATTTTTGTCATTTTTGTCATTTTTGTCATTTTTGTCATTTTTGTCATTTTTGTCATTTTTGTCATTTTTGTCATTTTTGTCATTTTTGTCATTTTTGTCATTTTTGTCATTTTTTGTGTCATTTTTGTCATTTTTGTCATTTTTGTCATTTTTTTCTCTTTTGTCATTTTTGTCATTTTTGTCAATTTTTGTGTCATTTTTGTCATTTTTGTCATTTTTGTCATTTTTGTCATTTTTGTCATTTTTGTCATTTTCGTCATTTTTGTCATTTTTGTCATTTATGTCATTTTTGTCATTTTTATCATTTTTGTCATTTTTGTCATTTTTGTCATTTTTGTCATTTTTGTCATTTTTGTTATTTTTGTCATTTTTGTCATTTTTGTCATTTTTGTCATTTTTGTCATTTTTGTCATTTTTGTCATTTTTGTCATTTTTGTCATTTTTGTCATTTTTGTCATTTTTGTCATTTTTGTCATTTTTGTGATTTTTGTGATTTTTGTCATTTTTGTCATTTTTGTCATTTTTGTCATTTATGTCATTTTTGTCATTTTTGTCATTTTTGTCATTTTTGTCATTTTTGTCATTTTTGTCATTTTTGTCATTTTTGTCATTTTTGTCATTTTTGTCATTTTTGTCATTTTTGTCATTTTTGTCATTTTTGTCATTTTTGTCATTTTTGTCATTTTTGTCATTTTTGTCATTTTTGTCATTTTTGTCATTTTTGTCATTTTTGTCATTTTTGTCATTTTGGTCATTTTGGTCATTTTTGTCATTTTTGTAATTTTTGTCATTTTTGTCATTTTTGTCATTTTGGTCATTTTTGTCATTTTTGTCATTTTTGTCATTTTTGTCATTTTTTGTGTCATTTTTGACTTTGTTGTAATTTTTGTAATTTTTTCTCATTTTTGTAATTTTTGTAATTTTTTGTCATTTTTGTCATTTTTGTCTTTTATGTCATTTTCGTCATTTTTGTCATTTTTGTCATTTTTGTCATTTTTGTCATTTTTGTCATTTTTGTCATTTTTGTCATTTTTGTCATTTTTGTCATTTTTGTCATTTATAACAATTTGGTCATTTTTTTAATTTTTGACATTTTTGTCATTTTTGTCATTTTTGTCATTTTCGTCATTTTTGTCATTTTCGTCATTTTTGTCATTTTTGTCATTTTTTGTCATTTTTGTCATTTTTGTCATTTCTGTCATTTCTGTCATTTTTATCATTTTTGTCATTTTTTTCATTTTTGTCATTTTTGTCATTTTTGTCATTTTTGTCATTTTTGTCATTTTTGTCATTTTTGTCATTTTTGTCATTTTTGTCATTTTTGTCATTTTTGTCATTTTTGTCATTTTTGTCATTTTTGTCATTTTTGTCATTTTTGTCATTTTTGTCATTTTTGTCATTTTTGTCTTTTTTGTCATTTTTGTCATTTTTGTCATTTTTGTAATTTTTGTAATTTTTGTCATTTTTGTCATTTTTGTCATTTTTGTCATTTTTGTCATTTTTGTCAGTTTTGTCATTTTTGTCATTTTTGTCATTTTTGTCATTTTTGTCATTTTTGTCATTTTTGTCATTTTTGTCATTTTTGTCATTTTTGTCATTTTTGTCATTTTTGTCATTTTTGTCATTTTTGTCATTTTTGTCATTTTTGTCATTTTTGTCATTTTTGTCATTTTTGTCATTTTTGTCATTTTTGTCATTTTTGTCATTTTTGTCAGTTTTGTCATTTTTGTCATTTTTGTCATTTTTGTCTTGTTTGTCATTTTTGTCATTTTTGTCATTTTTGTCATTTTTGTCATTTTTGTGATTTTTGTGATTTTTGTGATTTTTGTCATTTTTGTAATTTTTGTTTTTTTTTTTGTCATTTTTGTGATTTTTGTCATTTTTGTCTTTTTTATCAATTTTGTCATTTTTGTCATTTTTGTCATTTTTGTCATTTTTGTCATTTTTGTCATTTTTGTCATTTTTGTCATTTTTGTCATTTTTGTCATTTTTGTCATTTTTATAATTTTTTTCATTTTTGTCATTTTTGTCATTTTTGTCATTTTTGTCATTTTTGTCATTTTTGTCATTTTGGTCATTTTTGTCATTTTTGTCATTTTTGTTTCATTGTTGTCTTTTTGTTATTTCTGTCTTTTTGTCATTTCTGTCATTTTTGTCATTTTTGTGTCATTTTTGTGTCATTTTTGTGTCATTTTTGTGTCATTTTTGTGTCATTTTTTTGTCATTTTTGTGTCAGTTTTGTGTCATTTTTGTGTCATTTTTGTCATTTTTGTCATTTTTGTCATTTTTGTCATTTTTGTCATTTTTGTCAGTTTTTTAATTTTTGTTTAATTTTTGTGTCATTTTATGTCATTTTTGTGTCATTTTTGTCATTTTTGTGTCATTTCTGTCATTATTGTCATTTTCGTCGTTTTTGTCATTGTTTCTCTGGTAAGATTTATATTTTTTTAGTTTTTTAAGGTTATGGATCGTCAAAAAACATTCCCTTTGCCTTAAACCAACGTTCTATCTTCAAATTTTTAAAGTTCGATTCTAGGAGATTTTCATCGACATCGTTTCACTTAGTGGCTTGTGAAAGAGCATTTTTTAAAAAAAACCTCATTCAGCTTCCTTGAAATTTTACTGTTAGTTTTCTCGACCACTAAACGAAAACAAACGTGGCTTATCGCAATCGGAATCAAATTGAAACGAAAGTCCATTTGACGGGCGTGCGATACGAAACGGGCAGGTAAATATTCAATTAATTTTCTGCCCCACTGAATGCCATTTATTTTAATGGGAAAATTATTCATTAAAAATAATGGTATTTATCCGGTGTTGGTACCTCCAAGTTTTGTTTCAAATGGCTCTCTTCGTGGAACCAACTTGTCTAGGAGAGCTTGTTGATGGCTCGACTAAATCCTCCTTTAGCATATTTGTTTGCGTTCACGTTAGAGATAGACTAACATAGGTCAGCATCTTCACGAACCTCCTACCTTCAACATTTCGAAAGGAAAACTTTCCCGCCACAGGCACGGGCAGGCTTCAATTTGCCCGGCGCCAATTCCATTACTTAGGCTGCTGGCTCAGGTCCTCCAGTCAGTCCACTTCCGGTTAGGTAATTTCCCGCGTACGCCTAGTTAGTCAGCTGGTATGGTAGGTGGATTTTCCCGGGTTCCGTGAGCCAACCGCAAAACCCGAAAGCGGACCGACCGAGAGATGAGATGCTTTCCCCGATGCTGCTTATAAATTTAGTTTGCCGGCTGTTGTTGCTTTTCGTTGGTTCTTCGATCTAGAATCTGAAGTGGGGAGATGCTGTTGAAATGGCAACCACCAACAATTTCCGCGTCCCTCCTGGAGTGAATGCTGGAACTGTGCACGTTCAGTAACGAAAAACTTTTAACAAAGAGCAAAAAAAAAACACAGAGAGAAAAGTGATTTTCAAACTGTCAATTAAAGGTTTTGTTGAAACGCTTTGAACGGAAACTGATATCGGAATCAATTATTCCGGACAATCGGTAATTGAATTAAGCTTTTGTTTGCTGCTTTTCTTTGAACTTGGAAAAACTTGCAACCGAGAAAAAAATTCAAAAAGCAACCACTCTAGGTTCTGTAACAAGTTTTAGCTCCAAAAGTGTAACTTTCACTCTATCCGAGAAACACACCCATATTGTTTTGAAAATTTACTAAGAAAATTTAGGTAAATACTTTCCATCAAATGCCATTAAAGATTGATTTAATTTTTGTTGGGGATTGCCCATAAAACATTTCAGATGAACTTTTAAAGATTTTTTGGAAAATTGAAGCATACTTTTGTTTTCTCAGAACTGTCCACAAAAGTGCTAGCTACTGGAAACTGATGAAAAGTGACACCCTTTGAGAAACACTTTATCTGAAGCGAGAAACTTTTCCCACGATGTGGTTTCCCACCAAATTGAGCTGTCTGGCAGGTAAAAACTTTCGCCAAGATCAACTTCTGGCAATTTTCACTCACTCAACGAATCCGTTCCCCTTGAGGGAGGAGGAAAGGTAGATTCTAAGATGATGGAAACCCCGACAAAAAAACCATCTGGATCCCTTGACGACATTAGCACCTTGCTTCATTCCAAAAAAGGTAGTAAAAGTGTCCCACCCAGCAGGTGCTGATCGGAAAAGTGTTAAAACTAACGCTTCGGAAAACTTACCGCAAACAGGAAATTGAAGAAAAACACCAAATATCTAATACACGCGACTCCGACCGACGGCATCTTGGGGCTGTTTTAAGGTGGGAGTTTTTCCGACACCGAAGAAATTTCTTAACCTGGAGCGAAATTTGGCGAATAACGGTGGCAAATCTGCGGTATCCGGTTCTGGAAAGAGAAAAATGGAAAAGAAAAATATTAAAATTGGTTTTCGAAAGGTGGCGAATTGGGATTTGATTTTCAATAAGCTAACCAGAAGTTGAAATTTGTTCGAAATTGGATTGAGAGCAGTAAAATACGAAATGAAATAGAAGTATTCAGAAAGTGTAAAAATAAGGAAATTTCTAGGATTAACTAATCGTTTATCCTTGGATTTCGTCCGTACAAATTTCGCCGGTTACAGTTCAAAGAATTTCAATTGGATAAAATTTATAATTCTGGAATATTGGAATATATAAAACATGAGTCATAGAAAATAAGCGGGAAACATTCTTTTAAAAATCAGCTGTTAATCAACTGCCAAATGTTTAAAAAAATTTGGGAAGTTTTCGAAAATTTTCCTTGTTTGTTCTAGCATGCGAACTGAACGCCATTTTGAAACAAAAACGAACGAAAAATCATCGAGCGCGGATTCGATGATTTTTTGACTAAAAGCCACGCTCATTTTATTTTAGCCAGCCCATCACTTTTCTGCCACATAAAAGTTAAGTGTCAAAATGTTGGTTTTTATTTTATTCGAATAAACTATATATTTTGAACAACTTTTTCAACGTATGTGTGGAGAAACAGACTATCGAAATGTGGATTTTTTACAGTGTAGAAGCAAAGTTGGCCTTGCTTAAGTACGGTCGTTTTTTTACCGAGGTAGCATTTTCCTTCGACAATCCTTGAATTAAACCTATTTTTCACAAGTTTTTCGAAATTATTTTGATTTCAATTCGTGCATATTTGTTGATTTATAGTGTGAGAAAGATGTTTATTTAGATCTGTGAAGTTTTTTGGTAGGTTTGAATGAAAGTATCAAACAAAATCATTTTGATTCAGTGATGTTAAAGGAGAAATTTTAGTAATTTTCATAAAGTCCATAATAAAACATTCAGGGTTGCCAATGTGCCTTATTTTTCAGGATTTGCCTGATTTTTTCTGGCTTGAAGAAAAAAGCCAGACTGCAGATTTTTTATTGTCTTTCTTACAAAGATGTTTAGTTATCGATCATAGTGGTATAAGTCATGGGTTTAAACATTTTTCATAAGTTTCTATCGATTCGATTTACTAAATTCTAAGTTCTTTCTCCCAACATTTTCCCATATTGAAAAAAGTTGAGGAGGTTGTATTATTGCAACGACCGCAAACGTAGAATTACGACAATTTGCTCCTGTCAATCGTACATATTGTACATATAAATGATTTTTACCGATTTTTATAAAAGTGGCTTTTAATATAATAACATGGCTTATAAAAAAAATATTGTTCATCAAAACATCTTTTCATACCAATTCTTCTTAAAATTTCGATAGATTGAAGTTAATTTCACCTCCGCCCAACAAAATTCAGTTTTGCGGAAAAATAAAATAAGACCATTTCCGTAATATCCAAAATATAAGTACAGTGAATAGATTTGGAGTTTATTTGAGCAAAACAACAAATGTGAAATTTTTAGTTTTAGTTTAATTAGTCCAGAGCTGAATGAAAAATTAAAAAAAAAATTGGTATCATTTGGGCATTTATTCGCAAACCCTTTTTCTAAAGCTACTGCGTATAGCTAAAAAAAAATGATTAATATTACAATTTGTCACAGCAATTGATAAAAAATTGTGACGATTAAAAAAAATCATGAGTTTTGCCGTTTTAACAGTTTAAAAACTAAGAAAGTTAAAAAAAATTGCAGGACTGAAGTCCCTGAACCATTTTTTTTTTCGAAATATGAGAAAGTGTTCACACTCGGCAACTTGAACTGCGATTTCGGTTGATGACTTGTTTATGTTTACATTTAGGTTGCTGAAAGTCTCCCATATTTGTCAGGAGACTTGATACATGCATCTCAGATCTAAATGTGAAATAAAAATCTTAGCAACAGAAATCACAGTTCAAGTTAAGAAAAATATATGACCTATTCCGCATAACCAATTTTTATACAAGCGAGCACCCCTCGCAGTTCGATAAACTCTCCTAAACAGCATCTCTCCAAACCACGCCCCTCCTATGCGCACTGATTCAGCGACCAGCCGCCATCAGAGCATTTCTGCACGCAACGCAGCTTGCGAACGGGAACTCCAAGCAGCTCTGTCTGTATCCGGCGCCATTCATTTAACGTGTACTCAGGGCGCTCAGCAGCAACGAAACTATTCTCCGCCACTGGAGCTCTCTGCCGCTGGTCGTCTGCGCTGCTTGCTGTCTCTGGCTGGTTCATGCCACTGCACTTGATGCTGAACAAAACTGCTATTCGATATCGGTGTTGGATTACCACTGGTGGGGTCCAATCACCGATCGAAGAGCAGCGAACTCTGTTCAACTCGACGGGCAGAACGAAACTGAAACCGAGTCGACCGCAGAGCCCTTTGTTTTATACCTTTCGTAGGTATGGAAAAACAAAACCCATCAAAGCAGGCGTTGGTGATGACGTCATAATCCTTTAGATGTGATGGCTCTTAAAGAGGAGTTTTTCGTGACGCGAGTTCTGTTCGCAAATTTCAATTTGCCCCCCTATAGTGTTGCCGTAAGACGTAATTCTACGTCAAAAAATTCTATTATACATATAATTTTTTTTTTTCATGAATAACGTTCTCACCTTGGCTCCAAAAAAGGTGATGAAAAAATTTCAAAAGAAGTTAAAATATCAATTGTAATACGATAGAATCTTTAATAACAAATGGATGGATGCACCTGAATCTTAAAAAAGCCCCCTTTGAAAAAAGTATCCATCAACTAAATTAAAAAAAAAAGATTAGAAATGAGAAGAACGAAAAATCGCTCTACGTCTTCCAGCACACGAGCCCAAGGAACTTATCCATAGACTATAAACGCTCATGGAACATGTTTGGTCATACTCAATAGGTCAAATTTTCGTTTATTTCAGATTGTTTGAATTATTATGGTTATGTTGCTTCGGAAATATAAGAAGTTTACAAGGATTTTATAGAAAACAGCCCGGACTTTTCCCTTTATTTATTCACTTTATGTGGATAGATGAAAAATCAAATATTTTTCAAGTTTTTTTGCTTGATTTTTGTAGAGTCTCTGGGTTTTAAACAAATATGCTCGGATTTTTGGTTGACTCGGTTCGGTCGAAGCTTGATCAGATTTGGAATAAGCATTATCAAAACAAAATTTAGATTACAAATTAAGTTTAAAGCAAAAATAATTAATAAAAAGATTCCCGAATCTCACGGAAACCGGGAGACAAAATAATGAAGCTTAGTTCTTTTAGAAATGGGACAGATACGAATGCGTTAATCTCAATAACCATTCATTTGATCTTAATACTTTCCATGAAGGAAATGAAATAATCTTATGAAAATTCATGAACAAATTTGCCAAAAAATATTTATCGTTTTTTGTAAGAAAAAAAAATCTACTTTATTCTTGGTACCTCCCATCGTTCGGCGCACACTTTTTTCAGTCATAATATTCATCAGTTTTCAAAACTTATGCTTCGTCTAATCTTTTTTTTAGGTGGCTACATGCTCCTCCTTCAATTTCTGCTATTTTCAGTCCAATACTACTCTTTTAAAAGAAACTGAGGGCAATTTAGTGGATGCAGCTGTGTCGAAATTAATAAATTTGTTAATTTTTGAGCCACTTTTTTGAGCGTTTGTAATGGAATTTCTGCTGACAAAATCTGACAATAACGAAGTAAAACTATCATGAGATTGAACTTGAAGTATAATCGGATAGTATAGATCGTGGGTTGCGAAGGGTACATACAAGATTACTCTTTTTAGGCTTTTAAAAACAGAGAAAACCAAAGTTTTCGTTTTGAAAATTGTTGTTTTTATTCTACAGGAGCAGAATGTTGGCTAATCATTATATTGTATACTAAATAACCACCAAATACATACTTTAATATACTCAGAAGTGAAATGCCCCGTTAACAATAACTCATTTCGGCACTCAAAAATTTGTTGTGCCATAAATGAGGGAGCGCATTATTTTATCTGTAGCGCACTAAATGGTACTGAGCATTTCATAACTGTGGATGTTGACATTTATGCGACATGTCAAAACATAGTTTCCTTCTGTAAACTCAAAGTTAACATATTTCGGACCAAATACGAGATAGTTATCTCGTATTTCGTTTTTTGCCTGTTGAGATTTACCATGATGGTATCGCATGACTACTTTTCATGCAATACTTCGCGAGGCTCGAGCAGTGATGTCAATTGAATTTATTGTTTATCAATGCGAAAAGACATACCCCTGTTAAACAGCTAATAACTTTTTTTCCTAACAAGATACGAAGTAACGGTCTTGGACAAAGTTGTTCAGCGGAAAATTTCCTTTAGGAATTTTATAAATTGGCACAAAAACCATCAGCTGGCCCGGTTCCACGGAAGAACCAAAAATGATGTTGATTTTTCAGTACAAAACATTAAATTTTTCCATACAAACCTAAAAGTTCAAATTTACCAATGTAAATATTACTTAAAAACTCTGCAAAAAATCTTGGATGAGTTTTTGACCAAGACGAAGTTTTTTAGGCCCCAGGGTTTGAGAAATTTAAAAATTACCTGAATTCGACTCAGTTCAATGTGGCATTCAACATGAAAAACAAATACAAGATATCATATCACGTTTTTTCGCTTGTCGTGAGAGTTGCCCGCCTAATATCATAACTCAAATGATCTAAATTTAATAATAGAATAATGTACGACAAACTTCGGTGACTCAAAAAAAAAACAAAATTTAAACAATTTGATATAGATGTAGTGATTATAGGAGCTTATAGATAGATTGGAATTCAGGAATGTTTTATTTATATTTACACGTTGATTATATTGTAGAAATAAACCACCATACCCAATTTAACGTGTAGAATTTGACGAAACTTTTGAAAAAGCGAGAGAACCGTATATTTTCTTAGGAAAAGAAAAAAGTTGCACATCGTGCTTCAGTCTATTAACGATTCTTTGCAAGTAAGGTTGGTTTCGTAGGAAGATTAGCAAAAAAAAATAAGTGAAATGGAAAAGTACGACAATAGAGTGCCAAATTATAGTGTTTCCGGGCTAAAATTCCTTCACGATCTTTAATGTGTTAAGTAAAGTGATATAAGTGCATAAACCCATATTTCAAGAAAACTCGCTTTTATTATGAAAATGCTTCAAATATTTTTCGTAAATTCATATCAAACATAACAGTAGGGGAGAGTGGGGTAAAATGGGCCATGGGGAAACGTGGGCCACTCTGAATATCTCAGATGTGTGTTGAGATAAAAATCTCAATCCAACTGTCATCGTCGTCGCTTTGCGTAAGCATTGTTTTCTATATGTTGTTGGCTTAAATACGCAAAGTATGCTGCTTTTATGTATCAAGCTAAGAAAAGTTGAAAAAAATTACTTACATAATTAAACTAGCCCCGGCTAATTGCATCGATGGGGAACCTAAAGTTCAGGACAAAAATATGCTCATATGCTTATGATCTTAGTTTTGCCATGTTCTTTTACGTAGAAAAGGAATGTTTGATGAATCAACAATAAGTCACACAAACGCAAAAAATTTGCAAATCATAGCTTGTGAAGAATCGTGGGCCACACATCTTGGGTCACCTATATTTTTATGTTTTTATACACATTCAGAACTTAAAATACGTTTTTCCTATCTGTAAACTTTTCTTATGCCAAATGAACGTTATGAAAAATATTTTGTCCGTCCTATTTAAGGAATTTTGCCAAAACGTTCGCGAGCTAGGTTTTCTAATCCATTCGATCATACACAACTCTCTTTTTTATGTCATCATCTGAAATTGCTTCAAAATAATGAAATGAATTATGAAATTACAGTTCTGGGTCAACACAAAAGCATTGCATGTTTTATGATCAATTTGGATTTAGTGGCACATGATTCCCCACCATTGTTCAAAATCCAAAAAATATTGCAGTCATATCAGGTAGAACATGGGGAAAATAACTTATTAAAAATAAAAAAATGCTTATTGATACCTTAAAAATGTAGAGAATCATACCATTTTTTTTTATATTAAAGAAGTTATGGAACATAGAAAAAAAGTGGCCCGTAATTCCTCACTCTCCCATACATATGTAAAGTTATTGTACATTAGCTGACTCGGTGTGCTTTGCTACCCCTTTCATGAAAAAAAATAATTTATTTCTAAAATAACAATTATTAATAAAATAATCTTTCTTTTTAAAAAAATTTCATCACTTTTAAAAAGCAAACTATTTTTCATGATATCCGAGCTTCTAAATTGTCTTGAGTCGCAACATAACTTGAAGGTTGAAGGAACCACTCTTTAGAGAAAAAATAGGAGGGATGTTCAATACAATTCAATATACTTTTAGAAGGGGAAGGAGTATTAAGATACAAGAAAATTTGTACAGTTTCAAAAAGTGTGCCAAACTTTATGAAAACACTAAGACGTTGGCTTTGATAATATTATGTATGTTCCATGTATTGAATATGAGAGTCTTAATTAATTAAAATTGGAAGCATCTATCAAAACTATACATCATCTGAATTTGTAAAAACTTTTTTGTCAATTCAATAAATCTCACTATGTCAAAACGCTTACGTTCTTAATTTTTAACAAAAATCTTTCGAAGATTGTTGAAATTTTGACAATCTTCTAATGGTTTTGTATGGAAGCCCCTCCTTTTCGTATTTGAATTGGTTTGAAAATATATTAGAAACCATTTCCGGTCTTGAAAACGGCTACATACCATATTTCACGATGATCGGTTCAGTTGTTTTCGAAAATTGTTCGGATTGTGTCATATTTTTATTAATTTTGTATGGGAGCCCCCTCTTTTTGGGTTCGAAGGGGTTTTATAGTGTTATAGAAACCATGACAGTCTTGAAAATAGCTACATGAAAATTTCACGTTGATCGGTTCAGTAGTTTCCAAAAAAAGTTTAAATTGTGTAGTTTTTTTTTGTAAATTTGGTATGAGAGCCAGCCTTTTTTTGCATTCGGATGGGTTTGAAAGTATTGAAGAAACCATTCCCGGTCTTGAAAACAGTTTCACCCCAAATTTTACGTTTATCGGTTCAGAAGTTTCCAAAAATTGTTCGTATTGTGTCTCATTTTTATGAATTTTGTATAGGAGCCCGGAGCTGAGTCGGAGCGTGTTTAAAGTATTTTAGAAACCATCTCCGACCCCAAAAACTCTACCATACCGAATTTCCCATTGATCGGTTCAGTAGTTTTCGAGTTTATAGGGAACAGACAGACAGACAAACATTCATGTTTATATTTACCCGGCTGATTTTACCCTGCCTTGCTCAGGTTAACATAAAATATATATCAAAATGAATCGTTTGACCATTTGAAATTTTGGAAGTTTTATATTTATCATTATGAGAAATTGACCCAAGATTGGCCATGTATATTTTGTTAATCTTTTTAAAGTTTTTATTGAGATTATTCACTCTAAAGCTTAGTTCTTTTAGAAATGGGACACTTTCATTTGCTAATAGCTCGTTAACTAGTTATTGGATATTAAAAATTTTGACAGCATTTTGTTGCCTGTAAAAAGTACTATTCGACCTATTTTTTTCAAAATTTAAAATTTACGCGTTTTTGAGATATGTACGATGCAAGAGAAAAAGAAAAAAATAATTTTGCACAGTTTCCTTTAAAATATGTCATTATCAAATTGATAGCTAACAAAACCGTTGATTATTCAAAGAATTACTGACTTTTTGTGGTGGATAAGTATGCAAACACTGTCAATAATGTTCACAAAGTTCAAATCAAGCATTGGAGTGAAGCACATGATCGGCAACAACGGTTAAGGATCATCAAGGAAGTCAAGTCTCATACCAGCATTTTTAATTTTTAATAAACGAAAAACTAAGGGTAGATCGCTGAAATGTCCAAAACAATTTTCTCCGATAAGCTGATAGTGTTGCCTAGTGATGACTCATTGAAATCCAACTTCAAACATCCATTTTTTGATAGTTCCAAAGCTCTTAAGCTGTAAAACCGGTACCGAAAAAAAACGTTCAAAAATGTGGTAAAAAATAATCAAATTTGTTCATTTCGAAACAACTGTATCCACTAAAATGCTTCCAGTTTCCAGTTTCCAGAGAAGTATTGGACCAAAAAGTATCAGAAATTGAAGAAGGAGGGTGAAGCCACCTAAAATATAGATTTTACGAAGTATAAGTTGGAGAAACTGATCAATACCATGACTGAAAAAAGTGTGCGCCGGCCAATGGGAGATACCACGAATAAAGTAGAAATTTCTTAAACAAAAAACGGTAAATATTTTTTTTCAAATTTTTTCATAAAAGATCATAACATTACCTTCTTTTTCTTCATAGAAAGTATCTCGTTCAAACGAATGGTTTTTTAGATACAGGCATTCGTAACTGTCCCATTTCTAAAAGAACTAAGCTTTATTTATCGTTTTTAAATGATTTAAAAAATTATTCTTATGAGGTTTTGATCAAAAGAAATTAGAAAAAAATCCTTTGAGGAGCATAGTTGGCCTTGCTCGAATGCGGTCGCATTTTTTCCGCGGTCGCGTTTTTCGTCGTGATTCTTCGAAATTTATTTGACCAAGTTTTGATAAGTTTATCAGTGCAGTGAATTCGTTTATCTCAATCGAGTTATAATTGGAATGTTTATTAAATGTCGATATTCTTTGACGGTTCACGGCTATGACGGTCAAAACTGGATTCCCACTTGCATTTGTGTAGATCTGGGAAGAAAAACCACGTGCCTCAAATGTGAAAAATAAAGAAATTTTGGTTGATTGGAATCCACGAATCCAGCTAAATTTTTTGTTTTGTGATAGTGATGAAAAAGGGAAAGGGGAAAACTTCTAATATTTTTTCCAATGTTCCCTGATTCGGGGTATGTGACAGGAAGAAACATGTTTAAGTGGAAAAAAATACATATTGCAGCGTCGGGGAGGAGTGGTTTTTTTGTGGCCTGCTTAGGTTTTTTTTCTTTATAAAGAAAAGCGCGGAAATCAGAAGAAGGAAAATCAACGTGGAGTATTAACTGAGTTTCAAAGAAAGTGTTTTCGGTTCATATGACTGTAAAAAACACGATTTCCAAAATGTGATGTGATTTTTCCTAATATTTTGCATGTGCGATCACCGGATAATGAAAATTATTTGAAAAATCGTGGCTTATGTATTTTTCCAAATCAGTGAAGAATGTATGCTGTTGACCGATTTGGTGGATCCAACCTTATTACGATTTTAATCTCCTGCATTATATGATTCCTATATAGTTATTGTACATGAAGCGTTTGGTAATTGGTGAGCCCGTTCTATACCTACTGTATGTACTAGAAGATTGCATTATAATATTTAAATTTCTGTTATTCATAAGGCATGTGGTGTACATTGTCTGGATTTTTTCTACTTTTTGTGCATATTCCATGCAGGATAAATGTGAAGGGGGAATAACTTTTATGAAAAAAACCTTTCGAGCTCTAAACAGACCTCGAAAGGTTTCATCATCTACTGATATATTCCGTTTCTCTTTTCTATTTTCAAGAGCGAGTAAAGGCGCTTTATCCTTGGTCGATGACCAGAAATGATTGTATACTGAAATCCTCAACAGTTTAACAATGAAAATAAAAGTTTAAACGTAGGAATCCTTTTAGTTATAAAATTAAGTGCTTCAAAATTCTTTTAATCTGAGGTTTAGGATTTCTGTGTACAAAATTAATCATTTCCAGCCCTTCTAGAATGGTCCTGTAAAGTGATCGGCGGCATCACGGAGCATTTTTCTTAGCATGCTTCCAACGATATTGCCCATTTGAAGCGTATGGTACTGGTGGTCCACGTTTCTTCTGTTCCTGTGTTCCAGATGTCTCTGCATTCTCTGCTCCATGGTAGGCCCAACCACTTTGTGTTTTTGATAATTTTAATGTTTTTATGTTAAAATAATTAAAGACATGAGCAAAGACAAGAAGAATAATAAGACAATTATATTATTCTTTGGGACTCAGACATAAGTTCTGGCTATGGAAGTACTATAAGTGATTAGTGATTAGTGAAAGAAATTTGAAAAAAAATCCCTTGAATGCTAATTCCTCCTTCCACGAAAACATTTATCATTTTTTAGGAAGCTTGAATAGATTTGGCCCTATATTTTTTTCTTCAAAAGATGAAACAGTTTTTTTTTATCTTTCCTATCCCCTATCTAATGAAAATCTCTGTTGGAGATTATCCCACTTTTCCAGATGGATAATCTTCTTGTACATTGGTTTGTTTAAATTTTATATATGTACTCAGAAATTTCTTAAAAGACTTCCGAACTTTGTTGAACTCACCTAGCATGTTTTCAACTATATGCGTGTATTTTTTCTCTTTTTTAATTTACACGGTTTTATTATTAGATAACCTTAAACGTTGAAAGCTCACTAATGGTTTTTTGAAGTTATCGAAAACAGATCATCTCTGAACCGAAGTCACCAATTCAATTTATCTATTCTTGGGTACAAACATCCCCTTAATTATTTTAAAGAGAAATCAATGTTAAATTCTAAGATATCAACTGTTTGAATTCGCAGTACTAAACAGTTTTATGTTAAATTTTCCCAAAATTGGATAATTGAATCGACTGCATTGATCATAAATGATAACTTAAAAGTTAGAAATCGGCCAATGAAACTGAATTGCATAAAATTCAAAACCTCAGATATACCGAGTTTCGTACGTCTCGGTGGTCGAGTGGTTAGCGTGGTAAGACGGTAATCGCTGGTTCACTGATGGCATGGGTTCGATTCCCATCTCGGTATTGGGTGTTAAATGTTTATCTCAAGTTGTCCACATCATTTATTCAGTCTGAAAAGCCTAAATCGGCTAAGACGGTGTATGTCTTTTCATAATAATGTAATCAATTTTCTAATCCCCCGTTTAAATTCCTCGAAGGCTATTGAAGCCCTGAAATTGCAGCCTTGGCCTTATATCTCGGAATCTAATTAATCTTTCTTTCTCTATGTGGATTTTCAGAACTCAGTCCAAATAGCTATTCAGCAGAAGAAGTCAATTCATTGTTCACTGTTTGTTTTTGTAGACCCTCAAAGCCCCCCAGCAGTGGTAAAGAGCACTTTGAAAGTCACTACAATTTTAGTCAATATATTCCTAACAGGTTTGTAGTAATCCAACATGTAGGCTCATTATTGCTTCCAAATATCTTGTACAGGTACAGGCTTCGTTTTGGTTGATTACTCATCCATGATTTTTTGCAGAATTTTTAAGTGACGTTTTCATAAATAAATTTGAACTTTTATGTTTGTATGGAAAAATTGAAAATTTTGTACTGAAAAAACAACATCATTTTTTTATCTTCTGTGGAACCGAGTCTGCTGATGGTTTTTGTGCCAATTTATAAATTCTTTAAAGGAAGTTTTCAGCTGAATAACTTTATTCGACATCGTAACTATGTATCTTATTGGAAAAAAGTTATAAGGTCCTGAATGGGAGCATGTCTTTTGACATTTAAAGATAATAAATTCAATTGAAATCACTGCTGGGTGCCTACCGAGGTATTGCCAAACAACTATTCAGACACAGGCAGTGATATCATTGAGTTTATTGTTTTTCGATTCTAAAAGACATACTCCTGTTAAACAGCTAATAAGTTTTTCGCCTGATGAGATACAAAGTTACGGTCTTTGACAAAGTTGTTCAGCGAAAAATTTCCTCTATAGAATGTACATATATATTAGCACAAACAAAAATGATGTTGATTTCTCAATACAAAATTTTCAATTTTCCCACACAAACCTAAAAGTTGAAATTTACTCATGTAAACGTTACTTGAAAACACTGCAAAAATCATGGATGAGTTTTGAACCAGAATGAGGCTTTTTAGACCCCAGGGTTTGAGAAATTTAAATTGACCCTATATCGACTTAGTCTATTGTTCCAGTTGATCGTTTTCCTGCTTTAGTTTGTGCCAGTTTCAACTACACAGCATAGTAAATGCGTATTTTTAATGCTTTTTCTAGTTGCTCATTAGTTAGTAACTGTTCTGGAAAATTGGCCAACAAAATTATTTCATTGTTCGAAATAATTCACACTAAAGTTTGATTTTAAACATTTTGTTCCACAGCTCAAACAAAAATTATTTGTTCATTATGATCTTCGTTGAAAACGAGATATTTAACTAACTGGTGAATTTTTCATCATCATAAAATCATAAAATATTTAGTATTTCTACACTACAGAAGGTATGCGCTGCAAACCTAATCTCATATTTTAATTACAGTAATGCTTTTGTTGAAGTAGATCAGTAAATTCTATCTAAGCGCCTATTTCTGAGTTTAAAATATTGATAAATTTATCGTTAAGATTCCTTCTCTTATATTTTTGGAATTGCGTTTAGCTAAATTGTCGGAGCTTTACACTCGACTTGAAATTTAATTTAATCTGAAAAATATTTCTGAAAATTCATTCTTTATTTATTTTATTTTGGAAAAGGTTGATGTTTGATAGTGGTACTCTACTCTTTTTTCTGTACTTCATTCCTGATGTTTGAATTATGATAGTACCCCTTGAAAAAGTATGAAACTTGTTTCTTTTTTTTTAGAATTTTTCTTTCATTACTAAATTTGAAAAAAAAATATATATTTAGACTTTTTTGTGGTATAAATTTGATTCTTTGATATTTGAATTGAAAAATTTTAACCATTCGTAAGATTACACCAGATTGAGAAGTGTTATCGGCGATCAATTCAGGTACCTTTAAAGTATAATAAAATGTGCATTAGACCTATTTTTCTCAGGTTACTCTAATTCATCTCCCTGATTGAAATGACTCTAAAACTTCTGAAAATCACTTATTTGATTTTTTGGAAAATTTCATTCCGCATAATATTTACAATAATAGAATTGATTGACAATAAGAACATTAAATATAGAGTTCACTTTTTGGATGTTTAAAAATATCTTCCAAAAGCCGATCACTGTTGATAATAATTATATAAAATAGGTTACAAAACAGTCTCAACAGTTTATTTTTTAAATTTTATATCACACCTCAATGAAAATATATAAACTAGGAAGTAGCACCGTATTTTAGTTTCACTCCCAAATGTGAAACTACAGATGACTGTCCGGACAAAATAACACAGTCACAGGATCATTAACTGGGAATCAGAGTCGTTCCACGGCTTGGTGGTCGAAAATGCTAACCGGAAACGGAAATTAGTCGCAATAGATGGGTTTTTAGGTATACACAGCAAAAAAAGTATAGTGATATCACATAAAAAATGTGCATATTACTCGTGCAGTCGCAAATGGTACCTAATATTAAGTCATTTTGATGTTCAAGCTTTTGCACGCTTTAGTGCTTAAATGTACAACAATCACACGAAATGATTGTAACGTAGTTGAAGGATTCGGATAGTCACATAGTTCAGATTTCAAATTTTTTCTAGGCGTACAGCGATCAGTCATAATATAAATCTAAAAAGAGGAGTTCGATAAACTTCTGAAAAGGAGAACAGGTCCAAAACACGAATTCTCTTCGTCTGCTTAGCAACTTTCTCAGTTCTGAAATATTCTCAGATAATCCAATTCCTTTTCAAAACAAAACTTGAGTTTCGGCCTCTTGCACGACGATGGAACGATGGATAGACACTCAATTGTGTTCTTGGTTAGCTTTTCACACATCAGAAATCGTATACTTTTGGGGTTCCATTCCCATTCGTGCCCTTTAGATGACAAAGCGCTAGTGTTTGCAAACTAGAACTGAGAAAATTAATTTTTTTTAAAAACTGAGAGATTGAACAAAACAAAATACTTATCTTAATATCCGGATGCTTCGAATCTGTTTGGGATTGGTGATTTGGGCGAATAGCCTTGAAACAAAAAAAAAGGGAGTTAGTTCAGAGATGTGGTTTTGCTAGGAATTTTGATAGTACTTACAGAACAAATCCTCCTGAGCCCCGCAATCCGTTTCTCAGTGTTTGATATCAATAAAATTTCAAACATCAATATTACATAGAAAGTTGAGATATTACACAACATGACTTGTTCAAGTTGTGTCCATCATTTTGATATTATATTTTAGTGAAAATCCTGAAAATACAACGATCACAGAAATCACATCGTCCGTCGTTACATTTTTTTTGGTGCGTATGGTTTCCATAAATGTAAATCTTTTCGAGTTACAAAATCACAGATCTTGATAAATCGATTACCCCAAGAGCTCGCAGATTGTGTTGACCGATAGCGGAAGTTGTTTGCTTGAAATTCTAACTTTGTTCTCAGCAGAACATCGGGTAACGCAGAGGCGGGAGGTAGATACAGATTAATATCGCGGTCGAACTTTCATGAAGCGAACTTTGTCACATTTAAAAGTGGTCAGGGGACATTTATAAACAAACTAGCTGACCCGGTGTGCTTTGCTACACATTCCAAAAATAAATGTAATTTGTAAAAAATTATTCAAATTTAGATTTTTGTAAGCATTTTTTTAAGTCAAACCATTATAGTTCAGATCCAACAACTTTGAAATGAGAGCTGCAGCTGGAGTTCCGAATTGCAATTCAAAGATGGTATATATTATTTACTGAAACTTGATCTCTAAACTTGTCTTTCAAGATCTGAAATTTGTACTCTGTTTTTGAAGCTTCATAACGACTTAAAGAATGTCAAAATTTATGGATTTTCCACCCCTTTTCCCAAAGTGGGAAGTTACGAACTTCCATAAAAACATTTGTAACATCTTTTTTTCTGAGTTATGCCAAATATCCGTACGCAAAAATACTCTCTGACAAAATATGGTCCCTTCTTTGACAAGCTCTTTATCTTAAACTTACATGGGAGCTCTCCCATCTTTTCCAATTTTGTACCCCACTACTTGAAGAAGGTAGGCTGATTTACTCGGCTCGAGTATACATAAATTTCCAATTGAAAGAAAAAGATTCGCATTGTACTTGATGGAGGTAGAATTTTGAAAACCTATCAATAGCGTGAATCGGGACAATTTTTTGAGTATATTCCTAATATTCTGTACTATGAGTACTTCCAGCTCCTGATTAGCTTTACATGGTGTATTTTTTTTGAGTTGAAAAAATAAGCTATAGAAATTTGAAAAAAAAAAACGATGAAAAAGATTTTTAATAACCATTTTCAAACATCTTTTTTCACCATCCTCACCCTTCGAAGCAGTTTTAATATCTATCCTTTTTGCGCCAACATTATGTTAAAAAATGTTTCGCCATATGCCAAACTCGTGGACATGAGACATTATAGCTTGAAGTTTTCCCAAACAGCACTTGTCATGGTATGAAAATTATCGATTTTATACAGTGCAAATTCCTTTTTTTCCTTCTAATTGAAAAAAAAAATCAGTTGCATAACTGAATAAATTCTCAGCGTTTTTTAATTTCTCTTTGAAAGTCAAATATTCCAAAATGTTGGCGAAAACAATTTCCAAGTTAACATTTGTCCCGTATATTGGGGCAAGTGTAAATGCAAAGTTTATTTTTAGGTGCGTCAGAGTAATGGCTTCTAAATGGATTGATCAAGTTTTATTGATATATCTGCAGTATTCCTGCAGTATAAATTTATGTTTGTTACTCCACTTTTAACGAATGCTGTTCAAAGCAAATGACCTTCATTACAAAGCCATTTAAAAATTTTATATATCCGCTTCCGTTTCAACATTCAGAATACCCCTTCTGGTCTTTCCAACATATTGAATCATTTTTAAGATGAATTTCTTAAAAGTTTTACGTTTGCCCTTGCCCCACCGTGTAAGTTAACAGAAGGTAATATTTTTTTTCCACTTCAAGGGTATACTAAAATTTTCTCATAAAAATTTTGCTTCCAGTTGAATATCAGTTCTAAAGTCTCACTTTTCAAAACAGAAGCAGATCAAAAGTCTCTTTTATGCAGCCATGTAACACAAAAACACTTTTCATGTTAAGTACGTACTTGAATCGGTATTTACCTAAGCAAAACGTACGATGTTTTTTCAGATTTTTTTCAATATAAAAGACTCCCATTTTCATTTCTAAATTCGATTCAGTTGTGTATTCTTAGGCCGAAGTAACAATTTTTAGAAGAAAACATAATTTTTAATTTTTTTGTAACAGAGAAAAGTTGAACGTTTGAACATGCTCTAGTGTTCCTTGAATGAAAATTCTTTCGGAAAATGAATTCCCTCACTTTTGGTCAATAAAAATCAGTTTATTTCACTGATAACTTTCATTTATGCACACGTTAGTCCAATCTTATCTAATTTAAAAAAAAAAGTCTCTTAACCAGTTCATGTGTCGGATCGGATTTTTTTATCTTCTTTAAATTTAAATAGCGCTTGATAAAACTTCAGTTAAATACATTTTTACATGTTCATCTAAATGTTTCTGATCTATCTCTGTAGAAAACATTTTATTCATATTTCTGTTATCAATATGATTCAAAAATAACCTTCTAGGCGAAATGTGTTAAAAAACTGTATGTAAATTCTCTACTTTTGTATTTTATTTTTTTCCATTGTCCGCAAAGTGTCATACCATTATTTCATTAGCATAAGAACTAAATTTATATTTTTTAGATAACAAATGCTACCTACATTAACGCGAACTAAACATGGAAGAATTTCTGCATATTTTTCAATTGGTTTTGATTTGATTGATAAAATACCAATCCGTGTCACATCTAGGCGTGATTTATTTCCACGTGCTGTGTACAGTTAAGCAAGAAAAACACATCTAGGTTACAGCTCGCCCCCACGTGCATATGAAATATAGGTACTTGGTTGAGAAACAGGCGCCTAATTGTTAAATTTTCCAGCGATCAATGAACCATAGAGACGAAAAACAAACCCCTCAAATAAAAGAAAATATCTAAAAATGGATGTCATGACTTTTCAATTTCAGATTTTGGCAAAAAAAAATGTATGTGTTTTATTCGATCGGCAAAATTTCAATCTGGGTCTCATCTAGGCGTCATTCATAACTATGTGCTGTACAAATGAGCTAGGAATCAAGTAGAAAAAAAATCACATCAAGGCTTCATATCGCCACCCCTTGCATTGAAAATATTCTTGGTTGAGAAATACGCGCCAAAATATTCCCACTGATCAGTATGCTATGCCATGGTCACTATCCTTTTGCGACGTTGGCTCGCAACGCCTCGACCATGGAGACGAAAAACAAACCGCCCAAAGGAAGAAAAAATCTCGAGAAAATGGATGTCATGACTTTCATTTGTTTCGAAAAACTACAAATTTTGTAGGGAAGCCCCCCCTCCCTTAAGTCGGATGGAATTGTGACTATTACAGAAACCATCCCCGGCCTCAAAAACCCTCAGATGCCAATTTTGACGATAAGAGATGAACCAGCTGAAAGCTGAAAATCTCTATAATAAAGACATTAAAAAAAAAAAAAAAAAAAAATTTTGACGATGATCGGTTCAGTAGTTTCCGAGTCTATAGGGAACAGACAGACAGACAAACATTTATTTTTATATATGGTCGCGATTCGACCAGACCGAACTGAACGCCATAAATTTGATTTCGAGAAAATCGAGTTCGAAGTTCACAGCCCTACCAATTGATACCATTTCATCAGATATCTTATTTAATCATTTTACCATCACATTTAGACTCTTATAAAGCCATCGAGGTTATACCGGTCGATTTCTGATTACACATCAAGCAGAAAACTGAACTTTAATAGCATTATGTTTGCACCCAGTTCACTCTAGTCGAACAAAAATGTTTGAAAAATTGTCATGCACTATCATTTGACTGGGCAATTTGTTCTAAACGTAGGAGCCTACTTATAGGCGGTTTACAAGCAGCACCCAACGAGTATGGCTGATGCTTGAAAAATGTATTTTTTCGTTGAGCCAGAATGAACCGAGCCATACAAATTTCGCACTTTTGAAAAGCGGAATATGTGTGATTTTAACTTACCGGTTGCGTTCTGAACGACAGTAAGCAATAAAATAAAGCATCTTTTATCGTTAAATGTCAAAAATCCTAACATTCCCTTAAATAAATTGGAAAACAAAATTCAAGGGATTCGGTTCAGTCTGGCTGAACGAGATTTTTATAAATGTTAACAATCCGGAACATGCAGTTTTTAGCTACGGGAACGTTTCTTACCATTTAATTTATTAGATATTAGTTCCTGATAAACCGAAGAACCGTTTTGAAAAGAAAAAAACCAACACACATAAGCTTATTACGCACAAAATCAGTTTCATGACCAAAACATGCTTTTCATCTTCACCTCAAAGCTGGCTCTCAGTTCACTTTGGCGCAACGCATTTTTGCCATTTCCACTGTCTGCAACATTGAAATTTTCTAATAAAATCAGTAAAAATAGTAAAAATGTTCTGATTTTCATTGGATAGGTAGTTTATCATGTTTCGCATCCGTTGCAATAGATAACTCAATTTTTTTCAAATTGGCGTTCAGTTCGGTCTGGTCGAATTGCGACCATATATAGATAATTCAAGAACATACAAAACAAAGTGAGAAAAATATTTTATGCAAATATTTGGCGGTTGAAAAATGTGCAAGCGAATCTAGTTATTCAAGAAAATTACAATACCTGCAATTACAAATTCTCTGATTTTAAAGAAAACGTATTTTTTTTTGTTCTAGCGCATCGAATTGAAGATCTCCTGGTATTGATAAAATCTAGTAGGAAAAAACAAAATTGAAATGTATACTGTTTTGTACACGGACACAATTAACCATTATATTTCTTATTTAAAAAAATGTATTCCTCATAACTTAAAATACCTACGCTCTAATTCACCTAAATTTTCCAAATTTGAACAAATTACGACTGTCATCGCTTGAATTTACCCCTGTCTCCTATCAGGTGCTGGTGAAAATGGAGTCGAATTACGTTTGATTCTACATCCTTTGACTTTCCCACCCACCCACGTTTGCTCCATTCACGCCGTCCGCGCCGTCTAGACTCAATAATGGGTGGGTCTTAGGTTTCCTCCTCCCGCTTTTCCAACCGACGACGTTGAGAACGTGACGTGATGACTCGGCATGGCACGAAGAAGCCTTAGATGCTCAAACAAGTCAATTGACATGATATGTTGAGAGAAGTGGGTATGAGCGGAAGAAAGAAAAAAACTCTTTTTTTCCGATCCAAGGTATATTTGGAACGGCAGAAGCGGAAACTTTCAAAGAAGCAACCAGTGAAATGAATCGTAATCGTACAAGAGCCTACAATATCGGCAGTGGTATTATGGATGTTAAGCCAGCCTTATTTTCCAATCAATACGAGCTGAGGAGTTGATGAAAATGTAATGAGAAACGAGTTTGTATTGTGTTCCCGAACAAATAAGTCTAACTCAATTTTTTATGGATTCCTCCTTTTTGCTGCGAGTCGTTCGATCGGAAAAGTTGTCTATGAGCAACAAACATAAAAATGAATGTATTTAGTTGGGGTAATACTTGTATGAAAAATAAGAAAAAATAACAATTTAAAAATCCAATTTATTACGATTGTTGAAATTTTCTAAATTAGGCATCGAAATAATCTAAAATGATAAATTTAAATAAAATTTTCGACATATTATACGATCCAAAACAAACTTCAACGGAATGTGAGAATAAATGGTGGCGAAAGTCTCACATTTCACAGCCGACACATCGAATTAGAAGCCACCTTGGTTCCGTCAAAGCGGCAAGTATGTCTATCTGTTGTTTGTAAGTCTTCGGTCTGGCCGAGTAAGTTGGTTCGAATCTCAAACAGAGCCTCCACTTAAACGACCAATCATGTAGCCTCTTGAACCTGTGCTTGAACTTCGAAAGGCTAACAAAATTTATGAGTAGATGTAATCGCATTATACGATCGTTCACCGCTGCCCTCCCAATGGAATTACCCTGTGAGTGGGTGGGTGGATGGGTGTTTGGCTGGAAGCTTGATGGGGAGTTGTAAAAGGACATCATGCGTTATTGTTGATTATTCCGTCTGTCTGTTCTAGGTTTCAGACGTAGAACAACAACCATTTGGATGGTATCTATCTATACGTATCTGTTCTAGGTGGGTTCTGCGAGTGTCACACCAAAAATGATTAGAACTGCCATAAATTTTGCTCGGTGCCATAAATCTTCGTTTTGGAGCGTGGGATGAGATGAAATTCACTAGGAAAGTTATAGCCCATAACTTGGTGGTTCAAGGATATTACTACATTTCATGAGTTCAACGATTTTAAGTGATGACCATTTGGCGTAAATGTGTGAAATAAAGCAAAGATTATTGTAATCTTTTTTTTGACAAGCATTTTTTAATCCATAAGTAAATTACTTTCTAAAGAAGGTTGTTAATTCAAACAAGTTAAAATCCTCTCATAATACTCAAAATAATCTGAACTATCCCAAGTATCAAAATAACTGGAATTATAGAATTTTTAAAGAATCTACAAACAGCACTGTAATTAAACATGAAACCAAAAAACTCGAAAAAAAAATCGGGAATTTCAAACCAGACTCAAGAAAAAAAGTATCCTATTTTTTTCTCAAACAATATTGAATGCCGTTCTTTTTCAGATTGAATTGTATGTTAAAAGTTTATTTTCGTGAACAATGTTTTGGAACCTCTTGACACTTATATATAAATATTATTTAAAATAATTAGAGTCGTCGTGCTGCGCGTCAGGAAGAAAAAACGTAAATAAAAGGGTGCTTTGATTGTGACTTATTTATGAAATAACATGAAGCTTTGTATTTATGCCGTCGGTGAATGGCGACTGCAGCGCCGAGACGCTCATGAACGTTTTTGACGTAGCAATCAAAACTTTGAAAGAACTAATTCTCACACTCGTGCGAGGGTACTCTTGTCCCATCCTATAGATAAACCACATAGATATAAGTGAACAAATTTTCAGAACTATGACTCAAAATGACCTGCTTGAGGAAAATGTTAAAGTTACTCAAAAGTAATAAACTTGTAGTCCAGCAATAAACAAGTTTTTTTGATACACGAGGTTTTCCGATTTTCACAGTGAGTAGGCGAGCAGTGAGCGGGGCTCTCAATGAGTTTGTTTACAAATATAAGCTTATTTGCTCAGCATTTCTGTGGTTTGTTGGTAAACAAACTTCATGAGTTCCGCATAGCCTGAATAGCCAAAATGGCTGAATCGGGAATTCGATATTCGGTAACACCTCCTGTATATACACACCTTGGCAATAACGTCGGGGGTGATGTAAGTTCGTAAAAATGTATAAAGATTGTTTTTAAATTAATTTACTATCTTTGAAAACATTCATGGCAAAATGCATCCTCGATACTTCGGTTAGAATCAAAACCCAGTAATATCGTCTATCATATCCTATTTTATAGAAGAGACTGACTCGGCGCGTTAGCAACAAAGCGATGACAAATTGAGTTTTAAGGAAAACAAAAGATAAACCCATAGGGAGCGGGAGGGAGACACAACACAAAGCAGCCACAATTTGCTTGCGACGAAAGTTAGCCCAACCTGTTGATAGAATAAAGGGACACCTATGAAGGTAGCCTTAGAAAAAGAGAACAAAAACTTTAAGTCGGGGGAAACAGCTCGGGGACACACACTGGCACATCGCAACATTTTCATAAAGTTTAGACAGCTGGACGAGCGACGGCGCTGAGCCAAGTCAAGGAAACGGAAGACAAATGCGGTCACATTTGCCTTCGGGGCCGTCGAGGGACAAAAGCAATCTCTGCTGGGAAAATGGTCCCGCCCGGTACATTGTATCGTTTAGCTGAGGGGTAGGACAGTGTGGTTTTGAAGTTGCACTTGTGAAATAAAAAGTTGCAAAAAATTAATGTGAAAACAAAAAATTCTGCTTTAAGCAGGTTTAATTTTATGAAGATTTTTATACGAAAAAAAGAAATTTAAGGGAGACTATCTTTGATTTATTTTTTTCGCGAGTGTCTTGCCCCTGCTAAAATGCAACTTACAGTGAAACCAAAACTTAAGTCTCAGACATTGTGCGAATGTCTGTGTCAGCAGAGGATGGATATTACAAAATCTGTCCCATGAAGCCCATCTGAAGAGGTGTCACCCCAAGAGTGTGGTGACAGATACAAGCCTCCGGCTAAAGGTGAACTTAGACCAACCTTGTGGGAGGGAAACCATTGTGTTTTTGAGATTCCAGCTAAGAGATGGGCATCTGCCCAGGCAATCTCTTCCTTATTTATTCCAAAAACGATATCCTGAGTCCTGGCTGAGATTGGATTCTAAAAATAAGCCGAAACATCCCAAAAGTACCGTTAACCTATTGTGTGATTTTCTACAACTTATTACGCTTCCGTTGACCTAAAGCTAAAGCCCAGATCCGGAAGCTACAGGATCCAGTTTTTCCAGCATGGAATAAGTCTGGCTGGTGTGTTTCCGGCAGAGCGAAAAGAAATCTCTACAAAATACCCAAAACATGGTCGCTTTATGATGATTTTATTCCTTCCTCGGGGAGCCATGGCTGATGTATGAATGTGTGTTTCGTTTAGGATTTTTCACGGATCACCATCACAATACAAGAACCGCAAATGGAATTGATTTTCGTCGGCAGTCGGTCAGATTACCCATTGGGGAGGATTGTTATTTCCGATTTTTACGGATTGGGATGGATTTGATTTCTACCACAACTCAGACCGGGTTCAGCATTGCTCCTGTTCGTTCCTCTCTTGCGGTTCTCCAACTGATTTCGACTACACATGTTTGCTTTCTGGGTCCGGGTCCAGATCGGCATGTTTCAATAAAACTGGGAATGATTGGAATTGATTTGGGTCAGGATATGGATTAATGTGTGTTTAGTCTCGGTTCAATGAGAAAACATTGATTTTGTGGCCTAAAGGTGAATTCAATGTTGTTTTTTGCCAATTGAATCGATGGAAACAACTTGGGTCAAACAAATCGAAAATTAATCTCATTTAGCTGAGCTAAATGTAGAATTATGATGGCGCATCAACATGTTAATGTATTCGGCCCGCTGGGTGGAGGTAAAAAAAATAAAAAAAATATTGTAGTTAGTGTTGTCATTTTTGTCATTTTGTCATTTTTGTCATTTTTGTCATTTTTGTCATTTTTGTCATTTTTGTCATTTTTGTCATTTTTGTCATTTTTGTCATTTATGTCATTTTTGTCATTTTTGTCATTTTTGTCATTTTTGTCATTTTTGTCATTTTTGTCTTTTTTGTCATTTTTGTCATTTTTGTCATTTTTGTCATTTTTGTCATTTTTGTCATTTTTGTCATTTTTGTCATTTTTGTCATTTTTGTCATTTTTGTCATTTTTGTCATTTTTGTCATTTTTGTCATTTTTGTCATTTTTGTCATTTTTGTCATTTTTGTCATTTTTGTCATTTTTGTCATTTTTGTCATTTTTGTCATTTTTGTCATTTTTGTCATTTTTGTCATTTTTGTCATTTTTGTCATTTTTGTCATTTTTGTCATTTTTGTCATTTTTGTCATTTTTGTCATTTTTGTCATTTTTGTCATTTTTGTCATTTTTGTCATTTTTGTCATTTTTGTCATTTTTGTCATTTTTGTCATTTTTGTCATTTTTGTCATTTTTGTCATTTTTGTCATTTTTGTCATTTTTGTCATTTTTGTCATTTTTGTCATTTTTGTCATTTTTGTCATTTTTGTCATTTTTGTCATTTTTGTCATTTTTTTCATTTTTGTCATTTTTGTCATTTTTGTCATTTTTGTCATTTTTGTCATTTTTGTCATTTTTGTCATTTTTGTCATTTTTGTCATTTTTGTCATTTTTTTGTCATTTTTTTGTCATTTTTTTGTCATTTTTGTCATTTTTGTCATTTTTGTCATTTTTGTCATTTTTGTCATTTTTGTCATTTTTGTCATTTTTGTCATTTTTGTCATTTTTGTCATTTTTGTCATTTTTGTCATTTTTGTCATTTTTGTCATTTTTGTCATTTTTGTCATTTTTGTCATTTTTTTTTTCATTTTTGTCATTTTTGTCATTTTTGTCATTTTTGTCATTTTTGTCATTTTTGTCATTTTTGTCATTTTTGTCATTTTTGTCATTTTTGTCATTTTTGTCATTTTTGTCATTTTTGTCATTTTTGTCATTTTTGTCATTTTTGTCATTTTTGTCATTTTTGTCATTTTTGTCATTTTTGTCATTTTTGTCATTTTTGTCATTTTTGTCATTTTTGTCATTTTTGTCATTTTTGTCATTTTTGTCATTTTTGTCATTTTTGTCATTTTTGTCATTTTTGTCATTTTTGTCCTTTTTGTCATTTTTGTCATTTTTGTCATTTTTGTCATTTTTGTCACTTTAATCATTTGTACTGAGTCATGCTCAACATGAGTCATGAGTCAACATGTTATGCTTTGTTTTTTCATTGGTAACCCATTTCATTTTGTTTGTTTTTTTTTCTTAAAGGATTTGATCGCATTCTTATGATTTTAATAAATTAAATTTAATATCATTTATGATGAAATGATTCGTCACTTTACTACCCCATAAGGTGTTTATCGGTAGCTATAACTTAATAAAAAAAAGCGAAATGACTTTTGACCCCCTTCGTCAAAACTTGGTACCTCTGTGACATTCACTAGGTAGCTACGTAGACATTGTCACATTTTATGACGGCTTTATATCTCCTGCTTCCGGAGCACTGCGCGTAATCTGTGCTCCACCAGGCGGAAAATGATGGAGGAATGAAAAAGCACCGGAAGCACGACGATTGAAACCTGGCAGCCAAAGGTGCTGGAAGTAGAATTCCGTATCATCATCATTCCCGGAGCGTGTTTTTTTCTGCCACCGGGGGGACCGGGTTATAACGCAAAAAACTCTTCCGGTTTTTATTCCAATTTTACAACAACTTGTCGCATGACAGCGGGGTATCATGTTAACGATACTGGCGAACGATATAATTCATTTTAATCAACAGTGGATTAAATTTGGTGGTCCATGTTCATCCTTTGGTGTTTTTTGTTCTTTTCTCGAGTATGAAATTGAAATGGGAATAAATTTTACTTCAGCGCTGACAAACTTTATGGTACACTATTTTATAACGAAGTTTATCGAAAAAACCATAGTTTATATTAACAACTTCAACAGTAGGGTATAATTTTCGCCGGTTGTTTAAACTGCACTTATTTAAGTCAAAACTCCCATCTGCACCGATGCTGAATAAATAAACAAGTGGCAGCTGCCGCAAGAACGAAAAAGCCCTGGGCCGGAAGGATTCGGGAAACGAAAATCTTTTCCGCTTCCCGTTAAAAGTTCCAGCCGAGCAACGACGCTACAGAATCAACGCCACAAGATGATGTGGGGCAACGACTCGGAGCCAAAAAGTGAAGCACGCCAAGCTTTGATCTGAATTTTTCATTACAGCAGATCCTCTTTTTCTGAGCTCATGTTTATGAACCATTACTGGGTAGAGTGAAGCCGCCGTACGCCACAGATAAAAAGTGCCGGGAATCACATTTCGCCAGTTTTGCCGCTTCTTCCAAGATGATAGGTTGCGAGTTTCTTCACTTTCTGAAACGCTTCAAGGAAAATTAATTTGGTTGTTTTTCTTCTTTGGATGCTCTGAGCTGGGCTTGTGTGTTGGCACTTGTTTGAATAAGAATGCTTTTGCAGTCGAAGCTTCCATGTCGAGGGAGAAAATATATCTGAAACTGTGCATATGAAAGTGTTTTGATTTGTTTATATCGTATGATACTAGAAGCAATAAAGCTACCCAACTGAAAAAAAAATGAATTTGAATGGTTTTATCTGAACAATCTAAGTTAACGAAGCTTTAAAATAGAATATGAAAAACTTCAAAAACATTCCCTTTATTGTTTTTCAGAAGTATTACACCTTCCAATGTTCAAAATTCTCTACAAATATAACACCAAAAATTTCAAATTTTGTTCCAAGAAATAACAGGCAGAACATCAATTTCATTTCAAATTTCGAAAAAAATGGTATTGTCATCTTCTATGTACAATAATTTTCTATAAATGTATTCTATTTTATTGTAACGAATTTTCAAAAAGGATTAGTTAACAAAAATAACAAAACTGGCAAAAATTACAAAAAAAATGACAAAAATGACAAAAATGACAAAAATGATAAAAATGACAAAAATGACAAAAATGACAAAAATGACAAAAATGACAAAAATGACAAAAATGACAAAAATGACAAAAATGACAAAAATGACAAAAATGACAAAAATGACAAAAATGACAAAAATGACAAAAATGACAAAAATGACAAAATGACAAAATTTACAAAAAATGACAAAAATTACAAAAATTACAAATAATTCACATACATATTACAAAAATGACAAAAATGTCACAAAATGGTCGAAAAATGTCAAAAAAGGTCACGAAAATATCTTTAAAATGTTACAATAAAAAGTGACAAAAATGTCACAAAGATTTCAAGAAAATATCAAAAAATGTCACAGAAGTCACAAAATTGTTATAATTTATTTATTTACTATTGATAGATCCTAGGTTTCAGCCTTTTATCTTTAATGGTGTTTACAATATGTTTATGAAAAAACTAACTTAAGTCTATTTTTGATTTGTTCTCTGGACATTAGACCGCTGCAAGCTTTGTATGGAAACTACAAATTCCTAAATTTTTACACCTCCCATAACTTTTTTTGGTTATTTTAGCTGCCAGAAATAGCAATAATTTTTATTTAAGCGATCCGTCCAGTCCTGAATTAGCGCAACGAGTTTTAATTTTGTATGAAAATTTGTATGGGAAAACAAAATTTTTCATTCAAAAATCGCCAGAGATTTTCTGAAAGTTCCAAAAAATATAACTTTGGATGAAAAATGATCCTTGATTCTTGCTGTACATTTCTTGCGAACAAAGCACAAACCTAACTTATACCCCAGAAAAGATATTCAATGTTATATAACATTTTTATTTTCAAAATTCAATATATTAATTCTATCGTTTTTGATTGTTTGTTTGAAAGCTGTGTAACAGTAGGATGGAAATAAAAAATCTCAAAAAAATGCTTTACATTCCCAGAGAATTTATTGATTAATATAACCTTTGCCATAACATTTCATGAAATTATTAACAGCTCTAGCAAGTAAAGTCTGCCATTTTTGAACACTTTTCAATGGATTCAGATTTTTAATTTTGAAATTGTTATAACTTTTTCTATGAAATTCTTAGCTGCTTGTCATGTAAGCAAAAAATGAAGCTTAAGAATAGTCAAAACCAAAAATTAAACACCGACTTCATTTCAAGCTTATTTGAATTTTCTGGATGATTTAAAGTGCAAAAATTTCTTCTTCCATACAAATTTTCATACAAAATTGAAACGCGTTGCGCTAACTCAGGAATCAACCAAATCATCTCAAATTTTACACTAATGCTTGGGGACCCAAAAGGCATCGAAAAAACATATGGGAGCAAAAAGTCATTTTTTGCAGCAGTCTACTGGACATATTCAGTTTTAAAACGTTAGCATGTGCATTGTAGAGCGCCATCATTCTGTATATTGGTTCATTGCAAGCGTAGTTTTGAATTCGGTTAGGGAGCTGGAACGGTCGAATGCTGCGTAGACTGCTACGTCCTTCGTTAGGAGAAATCTGTGACATCAAATACGGTGAAAAATATTTTCCACAGGTCAAATCCTTTAAAAACAACATGTCGATTGATTTTCTGCGATTTTCTAGTGAGTCCAAGCCAACCAGCATACACAAAGCTCGATATTCTGGCATATCTTCTTGCCAGCCAAGGTTTCTCAAGGCGTACCTTAGAAATCGTTTTTGAACTCTTTCGATTCTATTCTTATGAACATTGTAGTATGGCTGCCACACAATACTGGCATATTCGATAGTGGTTCGGATAAGTCCCACATAAATCGAGACGATAGTATAAGGATTGTCCAACTCGTGACAAATCCTGCTAAACATACCGTACATGGAATTTGCTTTGGCAACGACTTGTTCGATATGTTTCGAAAAACTAAGTTTTGCATCCAACTCTACGCCTAGATCTTTCACTGATGATTTTCTTGTTACGGAACAGTTGTTTTCAAGACAATAATCGTGCACTATGTTGCTCATTTTCCTTGAAAAGGTGATCACGCTGCATTTAGAGGGATTGATTTTCAAACCAAAATGGCTGCAACACTCAGAAAATTTGTCAAGCGCATTCTGTAGAACCATACAATCCTTGGGATACCGAACAGGAAGGAACATTTTCAAATCATCCGCGTAGATCAGCACAAACACGTCACGCAGCACTTCGGGGAACTCGTTCATTACAGTTATAAAAAGTAGGGGTCCCAAGTGACTGCCTTGAGGTACGCCGCTGTTGACCAGGAATACGCTGGATCTCGCGTTCCCAAGTTTTACAAACTGAACTCTTTCCATCAGGTACGAACGCATCCATTGTAGACTAACACCAGTGATTCCATTTTTGCGCAGCACTGACAGAAGAGCTTTAATATTGATAACGTCTAAAGCTTTAGACATGTCTGTATATATGACATCAACTTGCGAACCTTGCGTCATCCATTGAGAACTTCGGGAAACAAATTCTGCTAAATTCGTCACAGTAGATCGCTTTTTTAAAAATCCATGCTGAACATCTGCCATCTTTCTTTCTAGCCATGGGTACATCTGGTCATAAATTATGCTCTCGAACATTTTTGGTATAGCAGAAAGAATTGCTACCCCTCGATAGTTTTCAGCGGGCAGCTTTGAACCATTCTTGTGAATTGTCACAAAAACGTCCCAAGATAGTTACAAAACCGTAACAACAATGTCAACAAATTTCAAAAAAATGTCAAACAATGACACAAAAATGTAACGAAAATGTCACAATAAAGCCACAAATGTGCCACAAAATGTCTCAATATGTCACAAGAATGACAATAAAATGTCATAATAACATCACAAATTTGGCAGGAAAAAAAAGTCACAAAAATTAGAAGAAAATGCCAAAAAATGTTACAAAAATGTGACGAAAATGTCAAAATATGTCACAAACAATCACGAATGTCTAAAAAAGGGCATAAAAATGGCACAGAAATCCCTCAAAAATGACAAAATGGTCACAAAATGCCACAAAAATGGCAAACAAAATCAACGTCATACAAATGACAAAACTGACGGAAAGAGTCAACATTACGAAAAAAATTGAAATGTTCAAAATGTTATTTTGAAAATTTCAAGTTTGTCATTTTAAAACAATGTGTTTTTTCTCATTTTTGTTATTCATGTAATTTCTGTCACCCTATATTAATCTTCTTTTCTTGATTTTTATTTAAAAAATTTGTTTTGTCTGTTTGTTTATATAAACTCTCGATTTTCTAAATACTTGTCCCAGAAAGTTGATTTGCGACCTAAATATTTTTTTTTTTAATTGACAAGTGCCATAAAAATATTTGATAACATATAAGGGGATACCTTTTTTTGCTTCTCATGTTTCTCTAATCCTTTCTATGTGATAATTTTCTGGTGCGAAGTTGTACCAGAATTAGATTTGATAAATTCTACAATTTCTAGAAATTTCAATTGATAAGATTACAATTTTTACATCACTCAAGAAAGTCTTTGAGTATTATTTACTAATAAATCACTTTCATTATAAAAAAAAAACCGTTTATATCATTACACTTTTTATGCTGATATGAAATATTCAGGAAACCATTTTCTACCTCAATTTTATTTTGTTTTTCTTGATTTTCTGAATGCTCAACTCCACATTCAAACGGGTTTTGAAAAATTACAAAAGGCCACACATTTCACATTTTTCTAAGGTGCAAAGAATTGAAGCACTTATTTTGATTAATTTTGTTGTCCTAAAACTTTTGACGATAGGTAAAAATTATTGAGGATAATTTTATAAGAAAAAATCTCATAGTTTTGCTGACTGATTTCAAGAAATTTGTTAAATTAAATGAAAGCTTTTTTTTAACTTTCTAAAGTTATGTCAAAAATACTTGTTTTTCAAACTTAAAAAAATAAAGAATTTAAATTTGCATAGATCATTGTATGTATTCTTTGCATTGATTTGAATGTCCAAAGCTTTTTTATTCGCATTCGTTTCCTTGTGTTTTGAAAATATTCGTGTTCAGAATAAGGACTTTTATTATTAATATTTTTTAATAAATTTTTTGAAAAAACATTTATTTGAAACCTTTATCCTAATTTGTTTTGAATATTACCTATCAGTAAAATTTATTATTTTTTCGAGTTTGTGTGGTGGTCATGAGTAAGAAAATGGTTGAGAATTAATTTCCTTATTTGCATTGCCTTTTGGGTTTTGTTATTATTTCTAGCAAAATTTGAATTTCGAAACCCACAAGCAGGGTCAAACTGAAAAAAACTTCAACATTCAAGTCAGTTGTTGTTTGTGATGACTACGATGACATTTATTAATATCACAGTGAAAATCAAAAAGGGAAAATCTCACTCATCTCTCAATCTCATGAGATTTCGCAAACTGGGTTGAAAGCCTTAGATGACGTTTCAAAATTATGTTTATCTGTCAGAATCGGCTGAAAAATGGAGAAGTTATACGATGTTGAAACGGATTCATTCCGATAGCGCACCCTGTATATTTGCAGTGTAGTAGAAAAGTCTTTACAATAAAAATGCCAAAAACAAATTGAAATGAAAATAGTGATGATTTTTTCAAAATATTTTTTTCTAACTTGGTACAATTAGTAGCATTGCTCGTCATAACTGTTTGTGTTAACTAAAAAACTAGCTAGTACTTGAACCTGTTTATTGAAAAGACTAATCTTGAATTTTTGCTCGAAAATTGGGTTACTCTCTGGAGCCACTACTTGACTAACATTTTATATTTGAAGCTCGAAATTTCGTTTATTTCCCTAAACGCCATAAACATGAGTTCTATTGAATTTAAAAATTCATTTTGTGAGCATTCAATTCGAAATGATAGCAGTGTGTGCTGAATGTTGGAGGAATTTCAGGAGAAAAAACAACGCAAGTATAGATGCAATCAAGCTCCATTCACTGTGGTTTAGTAGAAACGGTCCTATCTGGTGGAAACAGGACGCACCCCGGAAGCAAAGTTGGTCCATGCTCTTTCTTTTTTTTTTTGATTATTTACCCAATGCTAATGGAACGTTCGACAGTGGTGGCCTTTCGCTGATAACGATATCTGTAGATCCGTAAAGTGGAATGAAATGATTCGTTTTGGCCCCAAGTTGAAGAAAAATGGTAGCCCATTTTCTTCTCAAGCGCTTGTAGTCTGCAGTATTGGTGTCATTAACACTTTATTGCTTTTAAAATCAGTTTAATGATTTTCATTTTAAAGCTGGGTCTTTCATTCTAGGGGAAGACAATCTCAGTAGTTCTTCCCACAAATCTGGAGCAAAAATTAATCTACGAAATTAATTAAGCTTCCAGATGACGACGACGACGTCCGTTAAAGAGCAGCACTTACCAGTGCCATTATTAAAGTTGCCTTTCAACCATCCGAAAAAATATGCTCTTCGCCCATCCCGAGGACAGATGATGATTATCCTTGTCCGCCCACCCACTTGCTCCGCAGGACTCATTGAATGATATCATCTTTCGCTCCGACTCTCTTTCTATAAAGACTTAGATGGCAGACAGCTAAGCATGATTACGTGCTCAACAAGTTCCGTGCACAAACAGCTCTAGCTGGAGTAAAGTATCAGTGTTCCGTCGTAAAGTTCGGGGAAATTTACTGGCTCACACACAATTTCCTCGCCCAAAGTAAGACACACTTTGAGAGTGGGGACAAAACTCAAACATCCAATAACCTCACCCTGAAACCAGCAGCGAATGGAAGGAGTTCTTTGTACCGGACATGAACAAACGGAAATAGGACAAACTTTGAACCGTGTAGCAACCCCCACCTTTTAGTTGGTGTGCACTTTTTTGGGGCCAATATGGCGAAAATTCCGATTTGGCGAGCTTCAACACGTTGCTATGAATAAGTGAAGTGATGTGGGGAAGAAAGTCTTTCCCAATTTTGCTGCTGAACATAGAAGTGCACTTTGACGAATTGTCATACAACGACGAACGAAAAGGAACATTTGCAAACGATATGAATGGAGTTTAGTGTAGTTGCCAAATGGAAGCTGCGATACTAGCGATGAAGGAGCAAGTTTTGGCCATTTGATTTCCCCTTCGGAAGTTTATCCTTTCCTAAGGGAGAGCACGGGAACTCGATACTGTGTAAATGTTTGAGATGTTTCCATTTGGAATGTGATTCGTTTTGAATAGATCCAATCTTTTGATGGTTTGTTGAGCGTTCCCAATAAAAAAACTACTTGCTCAAAGTACACAAAATGAAACGATTGCAACACACTTTTGGTGATTTGGAGATTTTATACCTATTTCAAACCAAAGGCGAAACGATTACTTTCGTTCAATGAACCGAGCAAAGTTTTGGATAACAAAGATTGGATTGACCTTTTTTGCATTTGCACTCCATTTCAAAAAAGTTTTTCGATGTTCCAAATTCAAACCGTAAAAACCGCTGTCAGTTTTACATGCGGTTGCACTTATGCAGTGTTAATTTAATCTCAAGTAAGAAAGTCGAAACGAGCGGTAAGATAAAATTACCCTTACCAGTTGTTCGACCTTTTCTAAGAAAACATCCTTCAGCTCCAGGTTTTCTAATCTACCCAACCAAAAAAAATCATTCAGTAGCATCTGTAGAAGCACCAGATCAAAATGTTCTCTACGGTCCATCTACCTTCAGGTGGGTGAATTTACATAAGCCCCGGCCCCGAAAGCTTTGATTGAACAGACAAGACAAGAAAATCTCTCGAGTGCTGGATCAATGTCCGTTTTTTTTTGTGTGAGATTGTGTCTAACAGTTTTTTTTTGCTCCTCCCCCTTAATATGCATGGCAGCGGAGCGGATTGAAGAGTATCGTAAAAGAAGAAAAAATCTTTTGCATCCCATTCACAACCAAGGTTGCCGAAAAAAATTCTGTGTTTTGACTAAAAATAAATCTGATTTTCTGTGATTTTTCCGAAAAATTCTGTGACGATTTTCTGTGATGCTTTTTCCATTAATTTCATTGAAAGGTTGTGTCAAATTGTGTCCATTTTACATTTTACTTAAGAAAAATCGATCAACATTACCATTTTTTTCATATTTTTCCTATTCAAAGATAATTATCCAAAATTTATATTGACATAAAAAATTTAATTTTGAAAAAACGTCCAAAATTTGAAGATTCTGTGAAATTTGTGAATATTTAAAAAATTCTGTGTTCTGTGACACAGATTCTGTGATGAAATTTGAAATTATAGATTTTTCTGTGGTTTCGGCAACCTTGTTCACAACACAGTTCAAGGTAGCTTCTCTGCTCTGGTGTAGTGCGGTAACATTCCAGCTTTCTATCGTTGATAATTTACACTGCCGTTCTTAGCATTCAGCTGATAAAATTGAAAATCGACTGCTACAAGTTTCTTAAATCTAAAAAAAAAAAACTAGCAAGTATCTAGTTTTGTTTTTTGTTTGATGTTGACTAACATTAAAAATAGATCGCAATATGTTATAAAGTGTATGAAAAATCTTGGAAATAAAAATTGTTTTTTGGCCAAGCAGAATGTCCCATGCCAATTTTCAGCTTAATCGGTCCGCTGTACGGGTTCTCTCAAGTTATATTGGGAATATGCCTTGATTTGCCACATATTTGGTTCTAACTTGAACAATAGGAGACCGATTGTTTTACAAATTTGTTTTAAATGTACTTTAAATGATTGAAGACAAATTTTTTGAAGATCGTAAGTTCCTGCGAGCTTCAATAAAAGGGCTAAAAACCGATGTGGTTGATCAATTTGATATCTAGCTTGAGTAAAGATACATCCATCGCCGCACTAATTTTTTTTTTTTCGTTGGTTCATAGCAACTTGTTTACTTCGAAGCATTTGTTTAAAATCATTGAAAGAACATTTTGATCAAATTTGAAGAACAATCGGTTTCCAATTGTTCATATATAGCCCAAAGAAAAAAATGATTTTACAAATTTACTAAAACAAATCTGGGCAAATTCCTATCAGAAAATCGGAAATACATCCCTTTTTTTGAAAGTAAATAATCAAGTTCTTCTTATTTATAACGTCCGAAAGATAGGCAGTAGGCCATATGCTTTTGAACAGCTTTCAAAGTTTTACTCTCTGGAGCCACCACAGGCATGATTTCCACTCATAGAATAAAGGTAAAGATATGCGGGAAAAAATAAGATGCTCCTATGACTTCCTAAAGTATGTTTTGAATGTTTCTGAAGGTGAGAAAAAAATGGTTTTGCAGAAATTTGACAATTGGTTTTGTAACTATTTTGGCTCAACTGTAACCTTCCACGATTGAAAAAAAACCTGGTATAAAATAGCTGTTCACTTTCTCTAGAGCCACGACTCTATGGCTAAGTTGCCGAAATCCTAGAAAAATCTGTAATTTCACAGAATTTCTTCACGAGAACATGTACCGAGTTCAACTTGAGTGCGGAATAAATAACAGACACAAGTTCGTTCTAAACTTGCACACAACCTTGCACTTGGGTTTAGCTCGAACCTGAATTCGAGCATATTGAAGCTATGATCATTTAGTATCCGGACACTTCATTTCGGTGATAGATACATTACTAGAGATCGAATATGTAAAACTTTAGCAGCGCTGTGTTGGTTATAAAAAGGAATATCTTGCCTATTTTTGAAAGATTTTTGAGTTGTGTCTTTGAGATATTTACGATGCAAAAAGATTGAAAATTCATTATCTGTTGATTTTTTCTGATTTTTGTTTTGGACCAAATGGTTAAGAAGTAGCTATAAGGGCATCTGTATTCGTGGTCTATTCTTGGGTCTAATTTATACAAGAATTGAACCAAAGAAATTAGATCCGATCCAATGAAAAAACTGGCAACTGCACTCGTGTTCCATTAACTGTCAAACTGTTCAGAACTGCGTCAAATTGGATCCAAATCTCATCAGTTTTGGATCAATACAAGCTCTAAAAAAAGTTGAGTTGAAACTGGTATAATGGATCACCAATGCGGCTGCTCGGGTCGGAATTTGGGTCTAAACCGGTTGTTTGGATCACGGATACAGGTGCTCTAAGGAGCCACTCTAGGATCAACACGAAGTTCAAACCAAGCATCAGAGTGGAACCCTTGATCTTAAATATGGTAAAAAAGTCTACGTTTATTGGGGATAACTGAAAGCAGACCCCTTAGACGCAATGTGACAGATGTTTTCTGATGGACAAAGAAATTTATGTTAAAACCGGATTAAAGAGATCAAATTCTTCGAGATGCCTACTCATGAAAAGGTTCCAACCAGATTCCAAGTGCTTTTTTTAGGTGAGTTTGGGTAATATATGATGAGTTTGCAAAGGTTTTGCCTCTGTGGTAAAAGTAATAAATCAATACATGACTTATAAAAGTGTGCAAAGATAAAAAAGAGATTGTATGAAAAAGTAAAAATTTTTTTAGAAATCATTGATAAACTTTTTTTATATTTTTTCATAAATATCACATTAACACCTTCATTTCCTCCATAGAAAGTTTTTCGATCAAATGAATAGTTTTGAAAACACACACGTTTGTAACTGCGCTGATTCTAAATGATCATAGCCTTAATTCATCGGGTTGATTCTGTATAGGAGCTGCGATTGCTTCGCCTCCCATACAGAATTAACCGCTGCTGAGCAAAGATTCAACCGATTAGTTTGAGCTTTCTCCCACATGCCCTAGACTTACATTTTCAAAATCATCTTTCAAGCGCCCTAGCTTTAACTTTCCACCTTTCATTTTCTATCTTTCAATTTCATTGTACTAGAGTTCATCTCGCCGAAATGCCATTAAAATATTTTAACACAGTTATGATGTCGATAAAAATCTGAAAACACGTATTTGTTTTTTTTTTTAATTTTTAATCTTAATCTTTAATCATTTTTGTCATTTTTGAGTACCTACTAAATAATTTCTTTTTAATTTGTTTTTGTTGCTGTATTTTATCAACATTTAAGGAAGGAAAATGTTTTTATGGTAATTGTCTAAATTATATTGGTCCTGTTATCTGTTATAGCGAAAAATATAAAGTAATATCGTTCCACAAACACCGTAAGATTTTGGCACATGTGCCAAAGAAATTTTGACTTAAAAGTAAAACGTTAAATATAGTAAAATATTGCAAGTAAAACATTAAAAAAACGGGTATTTGGACGTTATTTTAATGAAATTTAAAACCACAATGGGTCGTTTATAGTCTTTGAAGCATAAGTCAAAAAAGGATAATAAGTTAAAACGTGTTACGTGTCAATAGCATAGTTAAATTAAACAAAATAGAAAATAATAGAAAAAAAAACAAAATTCCAATTGAAAAAAAACAGAATAAATTTTTCTTTAAAGTTTTTGAGAAATAATGTTTCATGTTCGAGATAATTGATTCAAAATTGGGACTTTTCGATGTAAGAGCAATTTGAATAGTCTTTGGCGTTAAATCGATTTCTGTTCTTCACTATTGTGTTTATAAGAGTGAAAACCCCTTGTTCGCACAAAAATATTGTTTAAAATGGCAGCAGCTTTAAATGCTACTTCATGTGCAATTTTGAAAGAAATTTTCATGCACAGAAAGAGTTTCAATCCAACCTACAAAAATAACAAACAAAAATTGAGTTTTACCTTACTTGGGTAATTTAACCCGGTTCCCCGACCGCTGCTCATTGACCTTTTCTCATGTAAATCCATTTGATATTTCAGTTCAAACCAAAGAATTAACTATGTGTGAACTTTGGTAGAAGTTTTCGAATCGGGGCTCCAGAGAGTAAGTCGATACTACAAAAGCCAATTTATCTTTTTTTCCCTAATCATAAGATTCAATTACCAGCCGGCATTGCCGTTTCTCCCATAATTTGGCCTTTTTGTTAGCACCTTCTTTTTTAGTTGACACTTCACAATGGGTCAGGTAGCAGAGTTTTCAGACAGGAAGCAGGAAAATAAATGTGTAATTATGTTTTTTTTAAACAATTTATTCCATCCAAAAAGTGAAAACTAATTATAAAAGTGTGTTTGGGCAGACCATTTCGGATGGGAGACATTTATTTTATTTCCATCAAAAACATAAATTCTACCCGCCGGAATTAAACAATAGGTTACAGAAATCAATGACAAACTGGCAACATTTAGGACTTCAATTATAGCAACGCTTCTAGGGGGTTTCAACTATTCACATAGTTAAATTTCGGTTCGGGTGACCAATATTGATGAGATTCATCAAAGTGGAAGCATTTAAAAACATTTTCCTGAATTTTCAACCCAGACAATGGATTTTTCCTGCCTAGATATAATACTTGTATGCATTACATTGCATTTACGCTTAGGTGAAGTAGACAGTTACGGTCAAAACTGCCATGCAGGATAGTTAAAACATTTCAAGCTTAATTCCTATGAAAATCCAAGCAACTTTGAAACAGTCATCCATTCTTTCTGTTCAACCCTTGGCATGATCAAATTTACAAATCTGAACAAGACAATCGACAAAAGCACGCAAATTTACACAAATTTTCATTGACCATACCATATCATAGCGCTCCTAGTTGTCGGATCAGGAATGTTTTGACATTAATTTGTTTTGGAATGTTTCCTCTATCACCCAGCAAGAAAAAAATCATTCCCGTTCATCGATTCCGCCTCCAAATGAATAAATGGGTGGTTTTCCGATGGCGCAGCTGCTTTGAGATTCCGAACTTAGAATATTTTCGGTCTTTTTTCTGTAGAAGTTCAACTTCACGCACCCACACAGCTTAAAATTTCTTGTTTCTTTCGAATGTACGCAATTGCTTTTCAATGTGTTGGCTCATGGTCCGTTCACTTGGTTCAGTAGCGTGGCGGCTGGTGCTGTTGATATTGCTTGCGAAGACATTCAGTTTCACCCGTGCTTCGATGCTGTGCGGACGTGGCGGTAGTTTTTCTATAGCGGCGTGCGTATGTTGAATTGACTACTGTTTCATGTATCAGTGTTCATAAACTTTACTTATGTAATGAAGTGATTTGTGATGAAGTGAAGAATTTGAAAAGAACGAGGATCGGATAATGAATGTAAGTAAACAAAACCCTTAATTAAAGTCTGCTTCATTTAATATTGGAACAAATTCTTTTGCTCATTGTGGCGCTCCTAGTGGACGGATTTGGAAACTTTTTTCACCCACGTGTCGGGAAATTCATTACCTTTCACCATGTATTTATGTCATAACACCAAACGATAGCATTTTGTAAACAACCGCCATGGAAGCCGAACGGAGAGATCAAATTGTGCACAGTTTTCTTGAAAATCCATTGTTGTCGGCATCGAAGCTAGCTAAACAGCTTAAAATGCCCAGAAATACCGTATGGCGTGTTATCAAGCAGTACAAGGAAACATTGACGACGGCTCGGAAGCCGCATTCGAAGCGTCGGAGTGGAACTGTCGACCGGAAACTGCGTGGGAAAGTCATCAAGGCTGTCAAGAGGAATCCCAATCTTTCAGACCGCGATTTGGCCAATAAGTTCCAGGCCGCTCACAGTACGGTGCGACGAATTCGTCTCCGGGAAGGAATAAGGTCATTCCGAGCCAGCAAACAGCCAAATCGGACGCTGAAGCAGAACAATGTGGCCAGAATCCGTGCTCGAAAGCTGTACGACCAAGTGCTGACCAAGTTCGACGGATGTATTCTGATGGACGATGAGACCTACGTGAAGGCGGACTTTGGGCAAATCCCAGGTCAAAAATTTTATTTGGCGACGGCTCGGGGGGATGTACCTGCAAAATTTAAGTTCGTGTTTGCGGATAAATTCGCCCGCAAGTACATGATTTGGCAGGGGATATGCAGTTGTGGACAGAAAACCAAAGTCTTTCTCACTGACAAGACAATGACATCAGAAGTCTACAAAAAAGAGTGCCTACAGAAACGGATTCTGCCGTTTATTCGTGCCCACGACCGTCCAGTAATGTTTTGGCCGGACCTCGCAAGCTGCCATTACAGCAAAACGGTTATGGAATGGTACGCAACGAACGGGGTCAGCGTAATACCGAAGGACCTCAACCCCCCAAACTGCCCCCAGTTCCGGCCGATAGAGAAATACTGGGCAATCGCGAAGCGGAGGCTTAAGGCAAAGGGAAAACTTGTTAGGAACATGACTCAAATGAAGAACTGGTGGAATCAAATCGCCAAAACGGTGGACGAAAAGGGTGTGCGCCGCCTAATGTGCCGTATTACGGGAAAAGTACGAGAATTTCTTCGAAACAGCAATGAATAATTTTTTTATTTTTTTTTTATGAAAGAGTAAAGAAAATGCTACATTTGTATGAAAAACAAATTATGAATTCGTTAATAAATGACTGAACTACACGCAATTGTTTGTGTTCCAATATTAAATGAAGCAGACTTTATTATATTGTAAATTGAATACCTAACATGTTTTGAATTTAAAATTGAATTCTGAAATTAGAGTTTTGAAGATCAAACCAAATTTCATAAATTTATAAAACACTGGTTACGATTTATGAAAATTGATTTTTGAAAGTATCAAATTGATACCCATGTAAGCACTTCAGGGTATCAGTTAAGATGGGAATCAGGAGCGTAAATTCTGATTTTTGTATTTTATGGTCTGAATAACCAATAACCAAAACATATTTTAAAAAAAAAATGAAGTAATAGTTTAGAATCAGCAGTATCATGCAATTGAATTTTGGAATACAAAAAATTTAATGTTTTCCAATGAACAATTTTGCAAAACACCAACAAAATTTGAATTATGATATTCAAATAACATGTTTTGATTCTGTAATTTGGATTATAGAATCCAAAAATTGAACGAAATCAAATGTTTTAAAATATAAATTTATTTTTTTCATTTGTTATATTCATTTTTACATATTCTTATCTCGGAGATGTGATCGCAGCCGTGGCTCAATGTTGCCTCTCCGAAAATCAATTTTTAAAAGCTGTCAATTTTATTCTGTTATCCTTTTCTCGATCCTTTACCAAAATAAATTTGAGCAATGAAATGTAAACAGTGCAAATTTAAATCAGTTTTGGCTTTTCAGCATTCTAGATTGATCCGTTTAATTTATCGAATTCAGCAAAAATCTCAATTATTATTTCTGAATTGAATCCGATAGCTTAATCTAAATTTAAATCCAAAAAAAAAAATTGCTTCTGACGAAACGATATTCCTAATCATCAAATCAAATTCTGAAAAATCAAATATTCAATTCAATTTGAGGCTTATGAAAAGTAATTTCTGAATCCAGACTCTTATCCCAAAATACCATGATCTGGATTCCATACTGTTAATAACTGTTATTGAATTTTAAATCTTAATTTTACATGTCATGATGCAAATTATAAAATTTTGATTCACAATTTTATATGAAAATAAAGTTGTATTTGGAAGTTTGAACTTATCAATTCGGATTTGAAAGTCACATAATAATTTTTTTGGAATCTGAAGAAATCTGAATCGAAATTTCAAATCTGAATCACAAATATTAAATATGAATTGTGAATATGAAATCTGACTATAAGATTTGATTTTTTAAAAATTTTGTTGAATGTGAAATGCGAATCTCAATTCTCCATCTGATATCTAAACAAAAAAAATTGAAACTGAATCTGAAATCTGAATCTGAAATCTGAATCTGAAATCATATGTTACTTTAATTTGTCGGCCTTAGCGGTGAAAAGTGATGTCCTTTTTAGTAGGGACATCTAAAGCTTATGAAATTTTTTTTTTATAGATGGATAGTAAGTTAGATGAAAATGAAAGATGTTGAAAATGAGCGGGTAGAATTTATTTAGAAGCATATCATCACATATCAAATTTTTGTTCCTCACGTTCCTCATTCAAAAAAATTTTCATAAGCTTTAGATGTCCCTACTAAAAAGGACATCACTTTTCACCGCTAAGGCCGACAAATTAAAGTAACATACAAACATTACGGTGGTTAATCTCTTCATTAAAATTAAATAACTTTGGCCAAAAAAGAAATAAAAAACACGACATCATAGCATCGGTGATAGGTCACTATCAGACTATCGACCGTACCGTTTCGCATCCAAACCCCGGATGTAACAAATGCGAAGATAACAAACTGAGAAGACTTATGCATCGATAGATGCGTTTCTGAGTTAAAGGGAGTATATCTGAGCGATCACATATCATCTTTTTGTTCGTCCGCACTGCAAGTTTTCCCTTGTGGGGCGGACCACGCTTGGCCTACTAATGTGTGGTGGTAGATGCAACTCTATCTGTATCTACTGCTTCATAGTAGTAGGCCCGTGAGGAACAAAAATTTGATATGTGATGATATGCTTCTAAATAAATTCTACCCGCTCATTTTCAACATCTTTCATTTTCATCTAACTTACTATCCATCTATAAAAAAAAAAAAAAATCATAAGCTTTAGATGTCCCTACTAAAAAGGACATCACTTTTCACCGCTAAGGCCGACAAATTAAAGTAACATACAAACATTACGGTGGTTAATCTCTTCATTAGAATCTGAAATCTGAATCTGAAATCTGAATCTGAAATCTGAATCTGAAATCTGAATCTGAAATCTGAATCTGAAATCTGAATCTGAAATCTGAATCTGAAATCTGAATCTGAAATCTGAATCTGAAATCTGAATCTGAAATCTGAATCTGAAATCTGAAATCTGAATCTGAATCTGAAATCTGAATCTGAACTCTGAATCTGAAATCTGAACCTGAAATCTGAATCTGAAATCTGAATCTGAAACTGAATCTGAAATCTGAATCTGAAATCTGAATCTGAAATCTGAATCTGAAATCTTAATCTGAAATCTGAATCTGAAATCTGAATCTGAAATCTGAATCTGAAATCTGAATCTGAAATCTGAATCTGAAATCTGAATCTGAAATCTGAATCTGAAATCTGAATCTGAAATCTGAATCTGAAATCTGAATCTGAAATCTGAATCTGAAATCTGAATCTGAAATCTGAATCTGAAATCTGAATCTGAAATCTGAATCTGAAATCTGAATCTGAAATCTAAATCTGAAATCTGAATCTGAAATCTGAATTTGAAATCTGAATCTCAAATCTGAATCTGAAATCTGAAATCTGAAATCTGAATATGAAATCTGAAATTGAAATCTGAAAATGAAATCTAAATCAGAAATTTGAATATGAAATCAGAATTTGAAATATGAATATGAAATCTGAATTAGAAATTTGAATCTGAAATCCAAAATCATAACCTTAAATTTAAATTTCAAATCTAAATCTTAAATCTGAATCTTTGTTTTAATTGTGAATATTGAATCTGGAATCCATCTGAATTGGAAATCTAAATCTGAATCTAAGTTTCAATGAAGAAGAATATTTAAACTGAATCCATCTGAATCAGAATTTGGATTTCTTAAATAATTTATTGTATTGTATGCATGCACATCACTGGATGCGCATTTAATGCGATTTTAATTATTGATAAATGTTGAGATGAATTTTTTTATATGTATACTTTTTACCAATTTTTGTCCATTTTAAGATGAATTGAACATTGACAGGAATTATTTTCATCATATTACATGAAAAATTCATTTTTTTAGTATATGTTTCAAACTTTCATAAAAAAAATTGTTTAAATAAATGCAGTTTCTACAATGAATCTGGAAAATTTCATAATGTCGTTCGTATCAATTCCGAAAGTCCTCCTTTTATGTCCCGTTATTGATCATATTCATTTATCGATTGTATTTAATTTTTTTGCTATCAAAACAAAAAGAAACTAAAAAATATTATTCTTTTAAATTTCTCTTTCTTTTCTTTCTCAATGCTTTGAAATGCTGGAATTCGAAAGTCCTTCTTCAATAAATGTATATGAGAATAAGAAATGATGAATTCAATTCTTTTAATAAAAAAAACTATAGCGAAATTTAAAAAATGACAAATCAAACAAATTTTTCTGATGATTTTTTTATTTAATGAACATTAATTTATTGAAATTTTGATTCCTCTTTTTCAATAGTTGAATGCCGTTACAATTATCTCCATTATTTTTTAAAAATGTTTTAAAAAAATATCTTAAACACACCCTGTTTAAATTTTCAAAGATTAATTTTTAAATTTGATTCTTATTCAAAATCAATTTGAAAGTTTTCCAAATTTATTTATAATTTAATTCAAACGATTCAAATGATTTTCAATAGGCTCTGCAGAAAAGTAAAGAAAAAAAAAACGACGAAAAACTGTTACAGCGCAGCTCGGATCCGAATCCCATCCCATGTATGCACCCTAGCTTCGGGCATCGTGCTCTGGTACGATGTCCGAGGGGCGTTTATTCCGCTTCGGAGCTTTTGGATGAATCACAAAGAACTCACTCGAAGGTCGCGTTCACCCCGGCGGCTAACGCGACAATTTTGTTCCAACTGTAGTTTCGCATTTGCGCTCCGGATTTATTTCGCTGCGAAGCGGAAAATGAATTTAAAAAATCGTTTTGTTTCAAAAAAGCTACACGTGATAGAAGCCGCGAGACGAAAATCAATTTTGGACAACCACGTCAAAAATTCGACATTGTCCGGTTCAAAAATCGCGAGATCGTTAAAAATGGTCAAATAGACCGTGTGCAGCCTTCCTTAACGTTTTCGTGAGATGTATACTCTCGATCGGCAGATTGATACCAAGCGTCATAATGGAACTAAGGATCGGAAACTGCATTTGAAGGTGTTGAGAACGATCAACGTAAACCCAGGGCAGTCGGACTATCACATCGCAGGGAATTCAATGCCGACCGGTGCACCGGACCGGTCAGAAGGATTCGTCTACACGAAGGAATACGATATTATCGGGCCAGTAAGCAACTAATACGGAACAGTGAAGCAGTGTAGTAGCCAAAGGACGTGCCCAAAAGTTATACAACAAGGTTCTAACAAAGTACGACGGATGCATCCTCATTAGACTGCCCCAAATTTGTATGGGAAATTCAAAATCTGTGAAATGTTATTGATCCTAGGCCTAGTACAAGATCTCATGCCAGATCGGATCACGGGAAGGGGTCGCTCAACGAGCCTGAAGTTTGTATGGGATTTTGAGACATTTTGTTCGGAAGAAACATGAAAAACCACTTTTTCATCAATAACTTTTGTTCCCGTCGGCCTATTTCTTTCAAAAACGGTTTTTCTCAAAGTCCAAATTATGAAAAATATTTCATCCGAGGACTGTATATCGATAAGAGTTAAGATAAAAAAGTTATTAGGCTTCAAAAATGAGCTAACTTTTGTAGGGATGGTATTCATCACAATTAATGAGTCGGGGCGGTCGAACATATTGACATTGTTACATATTAACCATACCCAGCCATACGAATACTGATGAATACCAACAAAAACATTTATTATAACATATTGGTTTACTTGGACACAAACTGTCGATCTGCAGTGTCTACATGTAAGCCTTCATTATGCAAAAATGGATAGTGTGTATGTTATGTAGAAATACATGCAACGAAGGGTAAAAACTGAAAAACATGAAAAAGAGAAAATCCTCTTAATCTCTGCATCAAACTTTGCCGCCCCGGAGGCAAACGAGTTGTGCAAATCAGTAGGGAAAGCTAGGATTGCTTGAATTGACCAAAACAAAAGTCGGACATTGACTTATTCACATGAAGTTTCTACTTTGATGTTAATGATAATAAATCAGATATTATTACCAAATTCAAAATGAGTTTGCCAGAGGGATTTTCTGCCAACTATTTGGGCAAATACCCTAGATTCATTACGAATCCTTCTCTGTGAAGAATATTGAAAAGGATACGCTTCACCAATTGACGATACCTGCAGCATTGGATGAGCATCAGATTTCAGAAGGTCTACGGAGAGATCAGCGAGATGAATGGCGTAATACGAGATTGCAGACTGAAAGAGCTCAAAATTCTATAAATAACTGGTTCTATTGTCACTCGTTTGTGGGTTTTCTAACTGGGTAAGACTTTCTTTTTGAATTTTGCAAAAATTCAGTAAGTAAGTAAGTAAAGAATTTGTTCAGTCGCATGATTTTCACGTTCCTAAATTGATGTTAAAAGTATTGCAATTCGTATATGAACCACTTTAAAAAAAATTACCACTATTTGGATAAAATTTTTGATAACTGTGACTGATTATTGAATGAAAACCGAACCAAAACGATACCTTAAACATTTCATTTAATTCTTGAATAAACTTTGTCTTATGCTTAATGGTGATGAGAACGCGGAGCAGCAAGAATCAAAAAGTTGATCGTTTCTTCCCAAGCAAGAAATCATGAAAGTCATTTTGATAGCTCTTAGGCAAACGGAAAAGTTTTTTTTTTAACCGCCCAACGACACAAGCGACAATGAAACATTGCAAGTATCTCAAGTAGCGTGAAATGAATTCGTCACACCCTGGCAAACAAATGTAGGTTGGTACGAAATTGTCACATACTCATTCAAAAAGGAACGTGTTCTGAATTCTGAAAAATAATCTTGTCAGTCAGACATTATGTAAATTGTTCTTGTTCAAGGAAGTTGAAGGCAATTTTCACGAACAACAGCTTGAAGTTTGAAAAAGAGAAAAACTGACAATAATTTTTCAAGTCAAATTAAAAATGAAAATGGTTTTGATTGGTGCCTGGGAGGCTGAAATTTGAACTTTGGATGGAACTTCCTATTTCAGAATAGGGATACTTGATCCCTTTTCTTATTTTCATCATATCGTTGTAGAATTTTTTTGCAGATCGCCTTCTTTTGCATTTTGTGACAGCGTGTTATTTCAAATTTAAATATTGCAAAAGTTGGATCGATACATGAATATGAACCCGTAGATGAACTAGAAGCCTTTTTGTGAGACTAACAAATTTTTTTTTGTTTCGATTATAGTTGTTTTACCATCTTTATGGCATTCGCGACTTCCTAACAAAATTTGTGATATTTTGAAAGTGTAAAGAGACTTAATTTTTCATCAAAGGAGACTTGATCCTTTAATCAGGGTGATTTGAATTATTGAAAAAATATAAGTCATTGGATAAATATTAATAATTTCGTGCTTAGCAAGGATCAACATCCATTCAGAAGAAAAAAATATCTTTTTGGACTCGAGGGATCAAAGTGAACCCACAACATACATTTTGGAAAACTTTTTCTTAAAAAAAAACTGAGAGTTTACTATTGCTTAGAACATATGGCATCAAGAAGTCCATATTATACTCTAACGATCGATATATTGAAATAAATATTTTAATTATAATTTTTTCGAGTAGCGAACATCTTAAGACGATAAAAAAAGAGCTTAAAGTCACATTTAGTTAGACTTTTCAAACAAAGTGAAATGACTCAAAAAAAAAAATTTTTTTTTGTTTCAATTTAGACATAACAGATTTGTTGTTTTGTTCTATTTGGCTAATTTTTCTAGAACATTTGATCTATGTAAGACATTCCAGTTTCGAGAAATAGCTGAGGGACCCCAGGGATTAAGTGTTTTCATTCTCCCCTACACATAAGCGTACCTTTTTTCAGAATGAACTGGAAGAGATGAATACTCTGATATTTATGATGAAATACTCACAATATCTGCAAAGTAAAATCCGAGAATTCGTCATTACCTGTAAAAGAAAAGGTATAGTTTAATCAAAATGTTTCATATATGCTTTTGAAAGAATTTTACTTCTAGAATTCGAATATGGTGATAGATTTCATCAATGAGCTTTAGTCTTAGCGTTATGCGCGCGGGTCAAATTTGAAGTGCGTTAGTTTGAAGGAAATTTAGCCGGTCATAGCTAATATACAAAAATATACACATAAAAAACAAAAGAATGTTTTTGATCAAGTTCATTATTCTTGACGTCAGTTACGACTTAGATTTGGGTTAGTTGTTTTCGTTTCAGAGATACATAACGTTTTGAAAAAAAAAAAAAATTCATAACAAAATTCAATAGACGCCCTTTAATAATTTTTGGAATCACTGGAAATCATTTTCGGGGTTTTCGGGGTAATTCATAAGATCTTTACTTATTCAGCAACTTTGTTGAAGACCTCAAATCGTTTCAACTGATGGCTTAAAAAAAAATTGTGGATTTACTATCACATTTTTTGCCATATTTTACTTTGAAATTGCTATAGTCTACCAAACGGCAAAAAAAAATTTAAAAAAACCTTCTCATGGTCCTTCTCATCTTTTTTTCAATTCTATCATTTTTGTAAGTATTGTAACTCTAGTCATTTCTGTCTTTTTTTTTAATTTTTTTTTATTTTTATAATTTTTATAATTCTTGTCATTTTTGTAATTTGGATAATTTTAATTATGTTTGTCATTTTTATTTTTGTCATTTTTGTCATTTTTGTCATTTTTGTCATTTTTGTCATTTCTGTCATTTTTGTCATTTTTGTCATTTTTGTCATTTTTGTCATTTTTGTCATTTTTGTCATTTTTGTCATTTTTGTCATTTTTGTCATTTTTGTCATTTTTGTCATTTTTGTCATTTTTGTCATTTTTGTCATTTTTGTCATTTTTGTCATTTTTGTCATTTTTGTCATTTTTGTCATTTTTGTCATTTTTGTCATTTTTGTCATTTTTGTCATTTTTGTCATTTTTGTCATTTTTGTCATTTTTGTCATTTTTGTCATTTTTGTCATTTTTGTCATTTTTGTCATTTTTGTCATTTTTGTCATTTTTGTCATTTTTGTCATTTTTCTCATTTTTCTCATTTTTGTCATTTTTGTCGTTTTTGTCATTTTTGTCATTTTTCTCATTTTAATCATTTTTGTCATTTTTGTCATTTTTGTCATTTTTGTCATTTTTGTCATTTTTGTCATTTTTATCATTTTTGTCATTTTTGTCATTTTTGTCATTTTTGTCATTTTTGTCATTTTTGTCATTTTTGTCATTTTTGTCATTTTTGTCATTTTTGTCATTTTTGTCATTTTTGTCATTTTTGTCATTTCTGTCATTTTTGTCATTTTTGTCATTTTTGTCATTTTTGTCATTTTTGTCATTTTTGTCAGTTTTGTCATTTTTGTCATTTTTGTCATTTTTGTCATTTTTGTCATTTTTGTCATTTTTGTCATTTTTGTCATTTTTGTCATTTTTGTCATTTTTGTCATTTTTGTCATTTTTGTCATTTTTGTCATTTTTGTCATTTTTGTCATTTTTTTCATTTTTGTCATTTTTGTCATTTTTTGTCATTTTTGTCATTTTTGTCATTTTTGTCATTTTTTGTAATTTTTGTCATTTTTGTCATTTTTGTCATTTTTGTGATTTTTGCAATTTTAGCAATTTTTGTAATTTTTGTCATTTTTGTCATTTTTGTCATTTTTGTCATTTTTGTCATTTTTGTAATTTTTTTTAAATAAATAAAAGTATGGTTGAATCAGCATGAATTTAAGGTTGAAATGGTATTCTACGCAACAGCTTTAGATAAACTAAATAACGACAACATTTAAGGCCGATTCGACCTAAATTTTCACCGATTTTTATTAAATTTTACTCCATGTTATATTGGAGTAAGAAAAATGATTTTCTACATCCTTAGAAACGGAATTGGTTCAGAGACCAGATGAGTTTATCTGGTTTTCTCAAGCTTTTTTCTTCCACTGGATATAAATGGACTTGGAGATGCATTTTGTCCGTTTTTCAAAACAATTATATCTCCTGTTTGTCTACCGCCATTGCTACAAATTGCTTTAATTTGCCAGCTAAGCTGTACAATAAATAACAACTTATTCCACACTGGTGCCCTAAGTAGACGGGAGAGAAGGAAAAAATCCAACAGAAACTTTCTAATTGACTTACCCAGCATAAATACCTCGGGAAAAGTTTACACCCATAGAAGTGAGCTTTCTTTTATTCAGGCATCCTTCTTCTTACTCTTTTTCTATTAAAAAGAGACATAGCAAACACAAACATAGTATAACTCCTTTGTCCTCTAATCACCATCTCGTCTTCGTCGTCTTTGTTGTCATTGACAGACAGGATCCTCCTCGGTTCCAGATCACCGGACTCGTTTAAGGTTTTCCAATGAAAGAAGAAGAAGCCATCAACGGCAACAGCACCAGAGATGGAGAAGTGTTTCCTTTCCACTCCAGGGGCAAAATATATTCCTTAAAAGGTAACCGATCGGCACACAGGTTGATCCGGGGGACTTAAGGAGCGAGCAAAAAAAAAAAACTGGTGAAAAAATAACAAGTGCACGCAAAAATAAAACTGGATAAAAGATGTACCATTTGTGAGAGTGAAGAAAACCGGCAAACTTTTCTTTTCGTCTTCGTTTCGTCTCGAGCCATTGAGAAAAAAACGAACTGTTTCTTAATGGTGCTCCTCTGGGATCTCTAAGCAGTTGCAGATTCCTTGAAGCGCTTCTCCTGGTGGTGGTTTGCATCTCTACTGTCAAGTTTATTGTTGTCCCAGCCAGCGTTGAAGCTTTTGTATGTGCTCTTTCTTTGTGTTGATACGAGTTTGAGCAGCCATCAGCCAGACACAAAAGTATGAAAAGGTTTCAAACAGCAGCCAGCCACTTGGAAAATATTTTAGTTGGATCATCCGGGTGAACAACGGCAGCTGAGATTGGAACCCAGTTTCGACGGGTGGGAAAACTTTCCGGATTCGGGAGCTCTCTGCACCCAAACAAACACAAATCAATCATGTGGGTTCAAGGTGGGACTTTTATCTAGGGAGAAGAATAATGCAAAGCTTTAAACAGGAGCTTTCTTTGAAGAGTTTTCAATAATAACATTTAAAATATTCAAATGCCGTATTCCTTATGCGGAATTCAGGCGAATTTGTTCTTTCAATACAATCTGGATGATACTGAAAACTAACTATTCTTATGGGATGAATAAACCCAAGAGGCTTAAAATCCCAAATAAAACAACAAAACAAACAACAAAATGAAAACTATTTACTGCTCATTTCAGTATTTTTGGGTGAAAAAACGTCAAAGGCACTAAAATTATTGGGCATACAGTCCAGTCACTTTTATGTTCTCTATAGTCCTCTTTTTCAGTGAATCAGTAAAAAATTTGATTCCAGTCAATTGCATGCCAGTATTCCAATTTTTGATCGAAGACTGCTCACAAACTTCAGCACAGACTGATTTGCGATGGTTTTGTGCCCAACAAGTTCCAATTGATTACGCTTGAGGACGATTCTGTGGTTTCATCTCATTCCTCACGATCTGAACTTTGTTGGATTGCTACCAAGCCATCGTGTCATTTGAGTAGTGAACTGATGGAAAATCATTCCCAAACAGAACTGGTTGATCATGCTTACGGATCATGGAACGTAGGCGGTGGTTCAGGCACTCTCGGACGTTATCAGCTGTATTCATTGTGTCAGTATACACTAACGGTGCAGAATGCATGCCACACTTACATAAAGCTTGACAAACCATTGCATTTTCTCTGATTTTTTTGTCAAAATTGATGTCTCCATCTCGTCAGCACTTTGGCCATCCCTAACAGTGTAATACTGGTCATCCGAAAGCGTATAGCAGTTAATTATATAGTTTACGACCTCTTGGTTTGACAGAAGCAGCTTGTTTTGGACTCCGCTTCTAATATGTCTTAAGACCCAATCTTATCTTGGCACGATGGATGGTTGTTCAAAAGTTCAAGATCGATTTGATTTTAAAATAACATATCCTGATGTTTAAATTACTACAGTAGGAGAAAGTTATCCTCGATGTTCCATTAACTCAAACTCAAAAAACAAATCTAATCAATGTATTTTGAAGATGATACGCTTTGAAAATCAGGTATGTAGGAATATACAAACTAAAAAAATTCAAAAAAAATTGTTTAGACAACTTTTAATCTAATATTTCGACATTTTTCAAATGTACAAAATATTTTGACCTTTAAAAATTATCAAAGTACAACAAATTTAAGGTCTTAATGAAGACTTAGAAATGATTAGAAAGAAAAATAATTGAGATTTTGTTTATCGCCGCTAACAGCGAATAAGAGAATGTTTTGTAGGCCCATTCATGTTAGTAAAATTTCACTATCCAAAAACAGAAAAAAAAACGGAATAAATTTAAGATTTTTATCATTTGAACTTTGAATCTAGGCTTTAATCAACATCACAAAAGAGATCAGAAGTTCTCAAAACAAATTTTATAAAGTTTTTAAATGGATGAACTGAATTCAAAATATGGCAACCCCAACTTTTGTTTTATTCCATAAATAATAAAAAACGTAGATGTTTATTAATTACAGCTTTAACGTAGCATAAAAATTAGTTTTTTTGCGATTTCAATTAAATTTCACGAAAATATTGCAAAAGAAAATATTTTTTTTCTAACAACATCAATCGGCGCATTAAACCTGCACGATTAGAGATTCGACAGGTTAGACAACTTTTACAATAAAACTTACAGGAAATTTCAACATAAAAAATATTCCAATTTGTATAACTCATGTGTATTAAGAATTTTTCTACACATATTTCAATAATGATTGAAGAGCAACAGGAAAACTTCTTGGAGTCTGCGACAAACCAGGAAAATCGAAATTTGTCACATGTTATGGGCGATGATAGTCCAAAACTTCTCAATTCGTCCTCAAATAGAAGACCTATTTGAGAAACCTCCATGCGAAATGGAAAATTTAAAAAAAATCTGAATAAAATACGTTATAAACTTATTTGTATTCATTGCCTTAAATTTCCTACTAAGGCCGACAAAAATATCAATTTCTTCTTTTGCCACCCACTTTAGCTAGCTTAGCTTGATTGACTACTCACATCCACCTTTGAACTATGGAACCCGAAATACTTCATTTTGAATTTATTTATCATTAGGTGATTCCATTTTTGCTTCCACATTACTTTTAATTTAATGCATTTCGAACTCCATTGTCGCAGGCGTGGCTCAGTAGAACGAATTCCACATCGCCAATGGTTGCTACTCCGTGATTGACCGAGGCCATCAGTTTTGCTCAAAGGTCAAAAGAATGGTGCTTGGGATTAGCAGCTCATCCTCAATGCACAAAACAGATGCTCTCTCTTTAAACATCAATTACGGCGCCGGCCACGTCCTAGTAGTCAATGGATAGATTGGAAAAGGTAGAAAGGGATGAAAGATCAATTTTGTGCTTTAAGACCGAGGTAACCTCTGCATCCTAGCAAAATAATTTAAAGTTGGAGGTTTGGGAGAAAAGGACATGAGCAGGATACACTTTTGACTAGTGTAATGATGTGAAAACCAAATACTTACTATACATTGTACTACGCTATTGTTCTTCCCTTACGACACTCAAAAGTTTAAAAATGCATAATGTTTTTATACATTAACTTCCATTATTGAAGAAAAAAATGATATCAATGTAAAAAAAAATCTTTTAATAAAACAACGGTGACTATCTTTCTTTTCTATAACCTTCAACATAATAAATTTTATCTAAACATAAAAAAGGAGGTCCTTTTAAATTTTGTCAAAACTTATTTTACTTTATGAAAATATTACTATTGTGTTACCAAAAAAGTTAATTATCCATTAAAGGTTCAGCCAAATTTCAAAATTATGAAATCCAGGATTTATGATCCTACAAAAAATTGGAATTCCAGTCAAAACTGCAACTTTTTGCCAATTTTCAACCTCCGAAAATGCACTTTAACGCCGATGAATTCTGTAGTTTATTCATTAACAATATATGTATGTAACTGCATATAATAAATATTACGATCGATAATCAGAAACATAACTAAGCGATTAACTCAAACCGATAAACCCGACGAAAATGTAGTCAAAGTTTTCCATTAGAAGCTAAAATTGTATCACAATTTAGGAACTGTGATTTATCAAATTCTAACCTTACTCAAAGACTAAAAATTAAAAAAAAAATACTTAGCTTTGTGCTATCAGGCTGATAGTATCAGGTTTTCTAACGAAGAGCATTCCTGAAGGGAAACCGTCCGAGTCAGGAATCGGGACCTAACTGGTAACAATAATCAAGGATCGATCACACCAAATTCTTCCATCATTTCCTTGTTGAAAATATAGTAGGTTCAGCAGTCCATTTCCTTCGCTTGGTATCTTAGGTCCACAGAGTAGTTTGGGAAAACATTTGATCGAAAGTTTCTGCAGCTCGCCCGTTTCGGGAATTGGGTATTACTTTTTCTCTACACCCCCACGATTGTTCCTCAAAACTCTTGAAATTTTCGGACCCTCTGTCAAACACGTCCTTCTTGTAGCGTTGACTACTTAGATCCTTCTTCTTTTGCCACCCACTTTAAGGAAATTTTGAAAAATTATGAAATTTTCGAAAGATTTCAAGAGCAAAAAACAGCTGTATTTTATGGAAATTTAAAAAATTATGAAATATTCGAAACAGATTGTGGAAGATGGGAGTTTTCTCTCCTTTTGTTTTCTTGATTTTATTGAATTATCCGATAAAAAATTACTTGATTTATAGGTTTTGTGCAATGATATAGTATGCAATTTAGTTGCATACAATATTTCGTGCAATTTATTCCAATTTATTTGTTTTTCGCATTATTTTTTATTCCTCCCTCTGGGTGACAAAAGAAGGATTTGAAATTTGTTCCGGCCTTATTCAAATATAATAAATGTTAAATGAAAAAAAAAACAAATCCCAATTGAAAATAAAAAGTCGGATTTTTTACGAGCTTAACATGCACTACTGTCTTCAAAACTGGCATACACGAATTTGGTGAAGAATTTTAATAAGCATGTTTTGCTGCAAACACTCTACAAAGCAAGAAAAAATAGTGTTTTTTTACCTGCTTCTATAGATTTTTTTTTGTTTCCATGTTTTTAGAAGTGCGCGCTACCTCCATATGTGAGTGCAGTTGTTCGACCATTGTTTTCGGTGCATAAAAAGAGATTTATTGTCATTATTTCTTTCATAACTCTTCAAGGAGTTGTTGGCCTACTTTGGTGTCTTAAAATGAAAGTTGCATCATAGATTGAGCTATACAATGATATTTTTTGAAAGCTATTCGGTGATGCAGACGATACTTTTAGACGCCATTTAAAGCTTATTTACAATTTTTCATGTTGGAGGTCATTAATTATTTTTTTAAGTCTTTTATTTGGAAAACTGATAAAATTTCAATGCATTTTGATGTGCAATTTTATAATTTCCTTTGAAAAATAACCGAGTTATGTAGCTTTGAAATATGGACATTTTTATTTACAAAAAAAAAAAAATCTAAGCGAAGCTAACTCAAAAAATAAAAATTATGGAAATTTGGAAAAATACATGAATTTTTAAGTCGTATAAAATGAACCAAATTTTCAATTTTGGAGAAAATCTGAAGACCCCCGGCGCAAATTGTCAGATAATTAAAAATATCCACAAATGCTAGAACTAGAACAACAGCCCACAGAAAGACTACTATGTATGCCGTAACCGAGATTCGATCTCATGATATCTGGCTGAGAAGATCATCTAGGTCACGGTCGGCGGCAAATTAAATTAAATATGCAAAATTTTTCAAATTACAAAAAAAAATAAATTTAAAAAACTAAGTTTCTTTCAATGGTCAATTTTTCTAAACAAGAAGATAATATTTTTTTAAGTAAAAAAGTATCCAGCATGCTTTTTCACATTAGGAAAATGAGTAGGTACGGATGGTTATGAAATATATTTTTTGACTCGATAATCCGATTATCCGTGTTAAAAAAAATTATTACATGCACGGATAATCGAGTCCGACCTGTTATCAAAGATTCGATGGCAATGATCCACGAGCTCAATTTGAGCCCCTAGAACTTTGATTTTATCAGTAACATCTCAAGAAAATAAGCCGTAAATAAATATTACAAAGGCTCATTAAACGCATGAATAAATTTGAAACTGAAGCTCAAATTGTTCAAAATGCGACTTATTCTGACAAATATGTCGCAAATTTATACGAGTTTTGGGAAAAGGTTCGAGCACGGTGTAAAAAACTACAAAGTATTAACTGAAATCTGTTTTCATAAGAACATTTCGCAGAACAAAAGTGGATTCTTTTATATAAGCCGTTTGTTATGAAGAATCGAGAACTGGGTATTTTTTAAATATGTTGTCATTGGCACCTTAAAATCTTTTTGCGTTCGTGCCGTGTTAATGTATGTTAAAGATGGAAATAAATTCTGTTGATGGATAAAGGTCATTGCGGTCATTTTAAGTCAAAATCACTTTGATCGCCAGGAATATACGAGTACGAAATTATGACTACTACGTGTCACTGAATCTGCAACCTTTCAAATAAATCAACCTGTAATTAACAAAACCTGTAATTTTAATTGTTTTCCTTGAAAGTTAACGAAGATTCATTTATTGTTACAGCAAATGTCCTTGGCTTGTGATATAGCTCAGTTGGCAAGTCTGTTGTCTCCTAAGCCGATGTCCGCGAGTTCGAGCCCAAGAGTAAACATCGAACACAGTTGTACCGGATAAGTTTTTCAATAACGATCCGCCAACTGCAACGTTGATAAAGTCGCGAATGCCATAAAGATGGTAAAACGACTATAATCGAAACAAAAAAAAAAAAACAGCAAATGTCCTGTAAAAAAGTTGCACTCTGAAAATTAAATGTCACGTAATTTGTTTTCTACCTGTTAAATTACGGTAAATGTCCTGCTCCTTTTTATTACAGGACATTTGTGTAATTTTACGGGAAATAATTTTTGCTGTGTATGTTCGTGTTGGATTACCTACCCTGAAACAGAACATGTTCGTACAACTAAAACCAAACAATAAAATCCTGCAAACAAGTGACACTGGTTCGACCACTGTAGAAACTACCAAACATGTCTGACAGCAACAGAAATTGAATTTTAACCGGAAGCCCACACGATTCCGAGCCGATGAAGGCCAAAACTCATTAAACACCCTTAACATAATCATTCCCAAAAAATTCACCCCACTCAGACCGAACTCACTTTCAGGCAAATGAACTGTGTCTACAATATCCTTGTTGCTTGTATTGTTATCACAAAAGTACCAAGTACTTAAAAAGGACGCACCAAATATTTAGAAATGTCAAGCTTTTAAGCTCCCCAAATGTAAAATCCCCAATCAAGGGATTGGTACAATTTTCATGTTGTTCGGGTTGTTCGGATTTCGTATTTAGAGAGAAAAATAAAACCTTCCCAAATCCTGTCCCGCCATCGAAAATTGGCGGCCTCATGGGACTCCGATTTTTCCGAAAGGGTTGTTCTGTTATGTTTTGTTTAACAACATCGACGTGTAACATAGTGGTAGTAGAAACAATAATGTGTACCTACTTTTGTAAATTGTCGAAGCCAAATAAGCCAACACGGTAAAGTTTAAAACGAAAACCGCCAATGCTATCGTTTTTTTTATAAATTTGCTTTGAACTCGCGCACTAATAGACAATGGTAAGCTTGTTCAATAAAAATAAACTATCAGTCAGCGACATGGGTTAAGAACTGCATTTGGAATAAATGCAAATGATTTTTGGCCAATTAACACAAATGACAATGTATTCCCTATCAAATTATAAGAATGTCTATATTGGCGATTTTACACAATCTTTTAGAATTTGAATGAGTTTATTAGAAAAGTTTGTAATTCAAAGATTGCTATTGGTAAGTAAGGCTATTTTCACAAAAGATAATCTTTAAACAATTTGCATGGATTTTATTACAAGTTGATATCACCACTCGATCTGATGATTATTTCCATTGAATTAGTCTACCATTTGAGCCCTTCTATACTTAAATGAAAGTTGAAAACAAATTTAATTAACGATTTATCGAAAACAACCCCTTTTACAGCGCCTCAACTTGTTTTTTCTCCCAATGAAAATTAAATGTAGAATCAATTTGAATCGGACCATTTTGCCGCTCAACAACCAAACTCTTACAAATGCGGGGGAGTTCCCCGTTCAGGGATAGCTTTTTCGTATCCAAATGTTGTTCAAAAGTACACATAATTGTATCTACTACCTATTATTTTACACCTCGACGGTGTCAAACGAAGCATAACAACCCTTTTGGAGAAAGAACTCCCCTTCGGGTGCCAATTTTCGAGAACGGGAGGGTTTTGGTGGAAAGGCTTTGATTTCCACTGACAGAAAATCCAAAACGAACGAACAACATGAAAGTGGTACGACCCGATTGGGATTAAGCTTGATACTTCCATTTTTCTGCGTCCTTTTTAAGTACTCTTGTTTACAGCGGACAAGCACCAAGGATTTTAACATTCAAGCTCATTTCCCTGAAAGTGAGTTCGGTCTGAGTGGGGAAAACTTTATTGGGGGTAAATTACCTAAAGGGTGATACGGTCAAAATTTGGTCAAGAGAAAATGCGTGTAAATTGGTGAAATCGTTTATTTAAATAATCAAATTAAAATTTTTTTCAAGTTTAATTAGTATAAAATTCAGGAAAAATATTCAGTTAGGCTTCCGCTTTTCCAAATCCGAATTGCCGGGCCTTACGCTTAACCCTGCCATCAGATTTTGTACAGCCGCCTTGTCCACCTTCTTCCCCGCAGAAAGCTGGATTGTCTTGAAATGCTGCTCGTCCTTAGCAGTTTTTTGGTCTTCTTTAGGTTCCGCTTGACAATAGCCCAGTATTCCTCAATTGGGCTGAGCTCTGGCGTGTTGGGAGGGTTCTTTTCTTTGGGAATTACCTGCACGTTGTTGGCGGCGTACCACTCCATGGCCTTTTTACCGTAATGGCAAGATGCCAAATCCGGCCAAAACAGTACGGAATAACCGTGTTTCTTCAGGAAAGGCAGCAGACGTTTATTCAAACACTCTTTCTCGTAAATTTCTTGGTTGACAGTCCCGGAAGCTATGAAAATGCTGCTTTTCAAACCACAGGTACAGATGGCTTGCCAAACCAGATATTTCTTCGCGAACTTTGACAGTTTCATGTGCTTTAAAATATCTGCTACCTTTCCCTTTCCTTTTTGCCGTATAAAACTCCTGTCCCGGAAGCTGCTTGTAGTCGGCTTTGACGTAGGTTTCGTCGTCCATTACCACGCAGTCAATCTTCATTAGCGTCGTCGTGTACAGCCTCCGGGATCGCGCTTTGGCCGTCGCATTTTGTTTACCATCGCGATTTGGAGTCACTACCTTCTTGTAAGTCGATAGTCCGGCTCGGTTCTTGGCTCAATGCACGGTTGTAGACGATACACCCAGCTTATTTGCGGCATCTCGGAGAGAGAGGTTAGCGTTTCGCTTGAAACTACCGGCAACTCTCTTTGTCGTCTCTGCGGCTTCCGGTTTTCGATTTCTCCCCGATCCAGACTTCCTGGCTGTAGACAAACGTTCCCCAAACACTTTAATTACATTTGTAACGGTTGATTTGGCAACTTTTAGCGATTTTGCCAGCTTTGCGTGCGAGTAGCTCGGATTTTCGCGATGCGCGAGCAAAATTTTGATACGCTGCTCTTTTTCCTTGGACGGCATTTTGACAACTGAAGAGAGAATTCCAAAATCAAAATAGGAGCAACATTTTATACACACACACCATCAAAATGAGGGGCTTACAGGTTTTTTATATGCAAAATTGAAAGAAATACGTCAAGTTGATATTGACCAAATTTTGACCGTATCACGCTTTACTCGAGGGTGTTGAATGATTTTAGTTTCATCTGTAGCAAGAGCCTTAATTTTGTAATTAATTTCTGCAGCTGACTGGCATATTTGGGGGACACACTACATTATGTCGCATGAAAGCTAGCTTATTTTTTCGCAAAATATCTATCAAAAAGTAAAACGTTGTTGTGTAACGTACATGAACATATCATATGTAGGGATATGTACTTGCTTAGGTTAACAATTTTGGGGAGAATAACAATGAACATTGGATTGAAAGCATATATTTCAAATTACAAGTATTCTATTTGCCTATGTTCTGTTTGTCGATAACATTATCATGGTCCGAACTTTTGAAAGCAAAAAACTGTTTGATTAAAAGTACTTTGAATATATTGCTTTTGCATCATCAAGATTATGAGACTGGATATATGAAAGTAATTCTCTCAAAACGTTTTCCGATCATTTTCAAAACAATCAACTATATTTACTTCAAATTTGGAAAGCGAAAAAAAACAATATAATATTGAATATTCAAAAGATCTTCCTATTTTTTTTTATCTTTTCTTTTTTTTTTAATTATGGGCTGATAGGTTATCTTTTTCGTAGTTGCTGAGCTTCAAACACAACCTGAGAAGATTCGTTTTAACCCTCCAAAGCTGTTCGGGTCAATATGACCGCACATTTCAAACATCTTTATCATCATTCCAATATACTGAAGAACTGGGAGTTTTGACAGACCAAGTATGTTCTATGAAAATAATGATCAAATTATCGACAAAAAATTGAAATATATATACATTTTCGGATAGATGGATTCTTGATGATTTCGAACATCAACTAAACACTTAAATACAGGAAAGCTGTCAGAAGTTATGAGTATTTTTTTATGAGTATTACCTACACAATGAATACAATATCATCAAAATCGGTTTACATTTACAGCCAGGAGAACGAAATCGGATTACAACTCAAATTTTCCCGAAACGGATATTTAACGAACGGCTTTGGAAGGTTAATCAAGGGTAACGCACATCAAATTACCTCACAGAAACAAAGCTTTAAAAAAATTCACGTTGACCGATTTTTTTCAAATTTTCAGGCAATGAACTTTCAACTTTGTGATTTTTGACAGATTTACTCCATTCTAGTTCAATACCATATTCGTTTGATTAAAGATTTGGCCCAACTCTACTTTTAAAATTTTGCGCAACGTCTGAAGCCGCTTTTTCTATCCGGAAACCTACCTTTCCGTCATTTGTTCCTCAAAATTGATCAATTTGAGATGCTAAACGAGTGCCGGCTTCAAAATAGCACTGTAGACGAATTTCAAGCCAAATCGACACGAGATTGGAATGACCCTCTCAGAATTCAATCAAACTTTGTGGGCACAAAGATCTTACCTAGTAAAGGAACTTGGCATACTTAGTTTTCCCAAAAATTATCTCGACTAACATTTGAAAAGGGCCAAACTTTTCAGGCAAAAATAATTTTTAGCTCGAAAGTTACAATTCCTACACAAATTTGGTTAATGATAGAGTTTTGAAAAAATAATTGGATTTAAAAAAAAATGCTTTTTTGGTAAATTCTACACTGAGATAAAAACGTTTCAAAAACTGAAACTCAGGAGAAAAAAAGACTATTTTTCACAAATAAAATCATGTGTTATCATTTTATAAAGTTTTTCAACAAAATATGGGACAAATTCATCCACTGATGTCACTAAAATTTCTAAATTACAGCTCCCTTATAAGAGCGGTCGTCCATACAAGCGAATATTGTTTAAGCGTTATTGGCGTTATTCTACACTGGATTGAGATGAAAATTTGCACATGAGTGTTTTGAGGGACAAACAATCGATTCCTGGTATCAAATTCAGGATCAGGGGTCAGCGAAAGGGGTCATCCATATTAATTGTTCACTATTTGTGGGGTATTATGGCCAATATATATTGGATTCAAAAGGAATTTTACACATTGGAGTTCAAGGAGTGATTAATTTCAGAAGCCAGATTTTGTGTGAGGGATCGTCCATACAAATTGTTTACTGTTTTAAGATATTGACATTATTTTACACCAGATTTAGATGAAAATTTGCACAAGGGGGTTTTGAGTAACGACCCAAGCAACCAAAAGTCCCTTAAAAACAGGTACAGAAACGCCTACTCAGCCCCATCATTGATATGACGTACATTCTATGAAGCTCAAAATATAAGTTCTTATTGATACTTTCTAGTTCCAAAACAAGTCTTTATGTTCTTTTATTCAGCTTTCAGCGGCTTTTTAAATCACCTTACAAAAAATCCTAAAATACACCTTCTCTTAATTATTTACTATGTTCTGTACATGGTGCCGCAATGATGCCACGCGCTGAATTTCAAACTCGACAAATTGCTCAATTGCTTCTTTCCTATACTTCCTGCATATGCACATCAGAATGGTCACTCAATTACAAAATTACTTTTAGAAAAAAACTTGCCCGACTTGGGGATCGAGCTCAGACCTTCGTGGTGAGAATCGAACACGCTACCACAAGACCACGCCTAGATGTTGTTCTAACTGAAACTAAAACTCGAAGTGGTAATTTGATTTTGAAAGCACCTTAATGCACTTTTTGTGACTTACCGAATCTCGTTTTGAGTACTTTGGTGCCCTTTTTGTGACTTAAGTCTCTTACAACGTACATATAAAGCACTTTTGCAACTTTCAAGTTCATTAATGAGTACATATAGTTCACTTATTGGATTTGGGCAAAAAAGTCACATACAACGGACATATTAATCACGTTTGAAACTTGCAAGTTCATTAGTGGGTACATATCAGTGATTGAATTTTGCTGAGCATGTATTGATCAACCATCTCTCGCTCAACGCTTTACTCGGAAGCAAAGGTTGCTTTGACGAAGCGAAAACGACAAAACCGATGATGTATCCCAACAAACACTTTTTGCTGAATAAACGCTGAAAAAATATCGTGGTTCAATTTTTAATCAGTAATATGGCTGAAAGAAGGTCTCAAAAATTCACTAATTCACGTTTCTTCAGCCTTTAATCATCTTGATCTGGAGAAGTTATTCAGCAAACGTCATTAAACGTCAATTGACGGATCATCAAAAAAATAAAAATAAAAAAAAGTCAAATGTCTGTCTGTCAGATGTTTCGCACCCACTTTTTCCCCTCTGTGTTGTTTTTTTTTCGTTTCAACTGCCCCGACTTTTAAACCTCCGGCTTGTTGGTCGCATGCCGCAGTACGCAGAACCAATCATGAAGTCTGCGGCGCGATGAAAATTTGTCGATCTTAAGCGACCAACATGCCTCTCAACCGATTTTTTTTTTAAATAAGTGTGAGAGAAATGATCTTTTTTTTCCAGTTTTGGGCACCAAAAATAAAATTTGTGAGGAAATTGATTCTTTATTTCAAAATTAAGCTATATGAGAAATCATAAAAAAAATCTCATTGCAAAAAGAAAACAAAAATTCCCCTCTCATTCCAATCAAGCCGCCATCATGCAGGGCAATTTTACCACAGTTCACAGTCTGTCAAGTTCCAATGGTAGCGAATGGTTGAACAAAGGCTGAAATAGTGTTATGGAAGCAACTCTTCAACTCCTTTCATTGGCTGCACTGAGACTTCTTTAAACGCTGAAACATGGTTATAGTTTGTCTTTATTCAACCATTAAGCTGAAGCAGCAATTACGCTTTAGCTCAGCTTTTGTTCAGCGAATTGCCGTTCTTAAGCAGCCAAAATGTTTATTGGGATACGCTCTCAACATGGCCCGCCTTCAAGAAGCAATATACATTCGAGGCAGCGAATCCAAAAAACCAAACGAATGGCTCTCACTTCTCTCCTGTTACAACCTTGAGGGAACCGAATTCAAAAGGCAGAGCAAACCCGAGTCTCCTCGTTTGTGCCTGGATCGAATGCGTGAGGTTTTTCTGCTATTGCTATTATTGCACAGCAACCGCACGCAGGCAGCTAGTTTTTTTCATTTCTTTTTCTTCCCCCCTCTTTGCACGTTGCGGGACTGTGCAATGAAAAAAGTTCGGTTGTTTTGTGATTGCCTCAACTTTTGCGGCGAGGTTGAAGATGTTCTCCTCAACGACAGCTATCGGCTGGAGTTATTTAAATTCAACAACGTAAATGCGTATGTGTGCCTCGTCTTCTTCATGCATCATGTAGCAACCGAACGTTGAGAGAGTTCGTTCGAGGCAGCAAACGAATAGTATCTCTCAGAGCAAATCCTCCTCATGGGGGAAGGTTTGAATGAATGTATATGTATCGTCTCCTGTATAGCTATGCGAAGCCTCAGAGCGTGTATTTTGAATGCCTCTGATGAGAAAATTGGTGAGGATTTCAATCACTGGTACATATAGTTCACTCAAGCAGGGATTGAAATGCTCTCGCTCAAGCGGCTGAGCATCAAAGCTCTTGAAGCTCGAGAGCGAAGAAAGCTGGAGCCAATTCTAGCCCACCAATAAATGCTCAAATTAAGCTCATACCTCTTCTGGCTCTAGGAGACAAGGTTTTGCATTTTGCTTTGAGTTTGTTAGCTCAAGGAGCCGAAATTTCTTGAGCTTGCTGGCTCAGCAAAATTGTAACACTTGAGCCAAATGGTGTGTATTGACTTTGCTATTGTGGTGCTGTGTGAGCCAACGGCTTTTTTATGCACCAGGAACTGTGGAAGGGCTTGATGGGATTATTAAAATCAATGTTAGAGAGTTCTAGTAACTAGTAAAAGTTACCAGCACTAGTAACTATGAAATAGTAAAAATTACATTTTTTCGGGAAAAACGCCAAATGAAAGGGCTTTTTGCGAGGATTATTAAAATCAATGTTAGAGAGTTCTAGTAACTAGTTAAAGTTACCAGCACTAGTAACTATGAAATAGTAAAATTTACAATTTTTCGGGAAAAACGCCAAATGAAAGGGCTTTTTGCGAGGATTATTAAAATCAATGTTAGAGAGTTCTAGTAACTAGTAAAAGTTACCAGCACTAGTAACTATGAAATAGTAAAATTTACTTTTTTTCGGGAAAAACGCCAAATGAAAGGGCTTTTTGCGAGGATTATTAAAATCAATGTTAGAGAGTTCTAGTAACTAGTACAAGTTACCAGCACTAGTAACTATGAAATAGTAAAATTTACTTTTTTTCGGGAAAAACGCCAAATGAAAGGGCTTTTTGCGAGGATTATTAAAATCAATACTTGAGAGTTCTAGTTACTAGTTAAAGTTACCAACACTAGTAACTATGAAATAGTAAAATTTACAATTTTCGGGAAAAACGCCAAATGGAAGGGCTTTTTGCGAGGATTATTAAAATCAATGTTAGAGAGTTCTAGTTACTAGTTAAAGTTACCAGCACTAGTAACTTTGAAATAGTAAAATTTACAATTTTTCGGGAAAAACGCCAAATGAAAGGGCTTTTTGCGAGGATTATTAAAATCAATATTAGAGAGTTCTAGTTACTAGTTAAAGTTACCAGCACTAGTAACTATGAAATAGTAAAATTTACAATTTTTCGGGAAAAACGCCAAATGAAAGGGCTTTTTGCGAGGATTATTAAAATCAATACTTGAGAGTTCTAGTTACTAGTTAAAGTTACCAACACTAGTAACTATGAAATAGTAAAATTTACAATTTTCGGGAAAAACGCCAAATGGAAGGGCTTTTTGCGAGGATTATTAAAATCAATGTTAGAGAGTTCTAGTTACTAGTTAAAGTTACCAGCACTAGTAACTATGAAATAGTAAAATTTACAATTTTTCGGGAAAAAACGCCAACTGAAAGGGGCTTTTTGAGAGGATTATTAAACTCAATGTTTTAGAGTTTTAGTCACTAGAAAAAGTTACTAGCACTAGTTACTATGAAAAAGTAACTAGTTACTATGAAATAGTAAAAATTCGAAATTTTCTGGAAAACGCCAAATGAAAAGGCTTGTTGCGAGTATTATTAAAATAAATGTTAGAAATTACTAGTAAAAGTTACCAGCACTGGTAACTATGAAATAGTCAAATTTCGAAATTTTCGGGAAAAACCCCAAATGAGGGCTTGTTGCGAGGATTATTAAAATCAATGTTTATGTGTTAAAATTTGTAAGTTTTACTATTTCATAGTTACTTGTGCTGGTAACTTTTACTAGTTACTAAAAATCTCTAACATTGATTTTAATAATCCTCGCAAAAAGCCCTTTCTTTTGGCGTTTTTCCCGAAAATTTGTAAATTTTTCTATTTCAAAGTTACTAGTGTTGGTAACTTTTACTAGTTACTAGAACTCTCTAACTTTGATTTTAATAATCCTCGCAAAAAGCCCTTTCATTTGATGTTTTTCCCGAAAAACTGTAAATTTTACTATTTCATAGTTACTAGTGCTGGTAACTTTCACTAGTTACTAGAACTCTCTTATATTGATTTTAATAATCCTCGCAAAAGCACTTTCAATTGGCGTTTTTCCCGAAAATTTGTAAATTTTACTATTTCATAGTTACTAGTGCTGGTAACTTTAACTAGTAACTAGAACTTTGTAACATTGATTTTAATAATCCTCACAAAAAGCACTTTCATTTGGCGTTTTTCCCGAAAATTTGTAAATTTTACTATTTCATAGTTACTAGTGCTGGTAACTTTAACTAGTAACTAGAACTCTCTTATATTGATTTTAATAATCCTCGCAAAAAGCCCTTTCAATTGGCGTTTTTCCCGAGAAATTGTAAATTTTACTATTTTATAGTTACTAGTGCTGGTAACTTTAACTAGTTACTAGAACTCTCTAATATTAATATTGATTTTAATAATCCTCGCAAAAAGCCCTTTCTTTTGGCGTTTTTCTTAAAAAATTGTAAATTTTACTATTTCATAGTTACTAGTGCTGGTAACTTTAACTAGTAACTAGAACTCTCTTATATTGATTTTGATAATCCTCGCAAAAAGCCCTTTCTTTTGGCGTTTTTCTTAAAAAATTGTAAATTTTACTATTTCATAGTTACAGGTCGGACTCGATTATCCGGAGACTCGATTATCCGGAGACTCGATTATCCGGAATTTTAGACTCGATTATCCGGAATTTAAAAAAAAAAATATTTTTTTATTTTCATTTTGATAAAATAAATATAAAATAATATTTTTATCAGCTTTGGACGGAGTTAGGGGGGGTCAGGGACTAGTATAGTAGTTGTACTTTATATTAAATCTCAGTTATCCACAGTGTATTGTTCAAGATCACAACTCATTAACTCTATAATACATAATAAAAATATGTGGTCAAGCAAGAACGTAGCTAGAAACAGGAGCGGCAAGAATAAGAGTTGTCAATGTGTTTAACTCTCTACATCCCATGGTAGCACAAGTGATCCACAACATTTGCGTCTTTATCAAGTTTGTAAATCTACTATGATGCAGTCAATAATTGTATAAACTTCCTTGTGTACTCATTGTGCTTGTATATAAGTCTTCTTGAAAATTTAGATATAGTAACTATTGAAAAACAATCTAGCAACTATTGAAACAATCAAAAACTTTTTTCAACGAATTACAACTTTTGAGGCCATGGGGAACAACTTTTTTCCAAGCTCTCTTTCCTTACAAAAGCTTTTTGTTATTCAAATATTTAAAAAAAAATCGTGGGAAGTAACGGGTTAATTATTTATTATCTAGTTTAATTAATTATCGATTGTCTTCGGTTGAAAAAGAGTGGATTTTGAAAATGTATTTAAGTTTATTTACAAAGTATGATCAAATGTAGAAACGTGAAAGTAGTGACAAAAAGAGGAACTTAAGCTAGGATGTCATTCCAGTATGTTCCCCCCTTTGATACTCTTTTTTGTTACATTCTCATTTTGGTTAAATAAAATTCATATTTCTTGTCAGGAAACTTCTCGTTTATTTAAGATTAAAAAACAAATTCATTCATTGAGTAACGAAGCATGAGAACAAAAATCACTTCCGAGATGTGTCAGTTCAAGGTAAAGTGAAACCAGTAATTGTTTAATATTACATATTTGTTTTTTTTTCTAATCACTACCTTACCCCTTTTTCCTATAAAAATGATTTCTGGCTATACGCCACTGCATTTTACAAAAATAATGCACAAAAAAATTACAATTTAACGTCCTCAGACTGAAAAAAAAACATTTTTTTTATGATTCGATTATCCGGAAGATTCGATTATCCGGAGTGAAAAAAAAATCGATACTCCGGATATTCGAGTCCGACCTGTACTAGTGCTGGTAACTTTTACTAGTTACTAGAACTCTCTAATATTGATTTTAATAATCCTCGCAAAAAGCCCTTTCTTTTGGCGTTTTTCTTGAAAAATTGTAAATTTTACTATTTCAATAGTTACTTGTGCTGGTAACTTTTACTAGTTACTAGAACTCTCTAATATTGATTTTAATAATCCTCGCAAAAAGCCCTTCCATTTGGCGTTTTTTCCCGAAAAAATGTAAATTTTACTATTTCATAGTTACTAGTGCTGGTAACTTTCACTAGTTACTAAAACCGTCCAACATTTATTTTAAAAATCCATGCGACAAGCCCTTTTTTTATAGTTACTTCACTGTGAACAAAAAAGCAGGGGTTGGCTCGAACAGCAGCAGTGAAAACAAGCTCAACGAATTTGAATCGGTTGAGCCAACAAGCTCAAGCTCCTCTGGAGGCATGAGCTAACGGGCTCACGCAGGCAAAAAAAGAGCTAAGGTTTCTTCCAAATAAGAGCTTAGCAATGCGAAGCTCCGCAGACAAAAACGATAGGAGCTTCGTCGATTGCTTTGTGAGCGGAGCTATGGAAATAAAGAGCTATGAAGCTCGCTCAAATGAGCTTAATTTTCAATCCCTGCACTCAAGGGAATTGAGTGTTTCTCTTTGTCAGCCAATCTGTAACTTTCAAAGCCTTTTTTTAAGTGAATACGTGACTTTTGATTGCTTGGGAGGCTATTTGAGGAACTTTTTGTAACTATCATGTTCGCATTCGAGAAAATTCAGTACCAATTCCCTTTGGAGCCTTTGTTCAGCGAAATTCGTACTTTGGAGGCACGCGTTTAAGTAGAAATAGGACTTTTGGTTGCTTGAGGAACTATCGATTTCAGATTTAAGGGCTTGTGATATAGCTCAGTTGGCAAGTCTGTTGTCTCCTGAGCCGATGTCCGCGAGTTCGAGCCCAAGAGTAAACATCGAACACAGTTGTACC